>NW_020173397.1:4903578-4960917 GCF_003031525.2 Neophocaena asiaeorientalis asiaeorientalis | reverse complement strand
TCTAAGAGTTTGATAGTTTCTGGCCTTACATTTAGGTCTTTAATCCATTTTGAGCTTATTTTTGTGTATGGTGTTAGGGAGTGATCTAATCTCATACTTTTACATGTACCTGTCCAGTTTTCCCAGCACCATTTATTGAAGAGGCTGTCCTTTCTCCACTGTACATCCCTGCCTCCTTTATCAAAGATAAGGTGTCCATATGTGCGTGGGTTTATCTCTGGGCTTTCTATCCTGTTCCACTGATCTATCTTTCTGTTTTTGTGCCAGTACCATACTGTCTTGATTACTGTTGCTTTGTAATATAGTCTAAAGTCAGGGAGCCTTATTCCTCCAGCTCCTTTTTTCGTTCTCAAGATTGCTTTGGCTATTCGGGGTCTTTTGTGTTTCCATACAAATTGCGAAATTTTTTGTTCTAGTTCTGTGAAAAATAGCCTTTTAAAATTATATATAAAAATTAAAGTTAATGATAATAGAAAATTAAGGAGAAGGATGAGGAGTTCGTATAAATATACAAATATCTAATTGAGCCAAATTTCTTATATATGTATTTAAGCTCATTTATGTTTATGTGTGCATCAAGAATAGATCCCAGGGCTTCCCTGGTGACGCAGTGGTTGGGAGTCCACCTGCCGATGCAGGGGACGCAGGATCCTGCGTGCCGCGGAGCGGCTGGGCCCGTGGGCCATGGCCGCTAAGCCTGTGCGTCCGGAGCCTGTGCTCCGCAACGGGAGAGGCCACAGCGGTGAGAGGCCCGTGTACCGCAAAAAACAAACAAACAAAACAAAACAAAAAAAAAAGAATAGATTATTATTTAAATTATTATTTCCAAACTCCTCTTCTATCCATTATATGTATCACCTACCGTCTTCTTAGTAATACAGTGGCTGTTCTACATGACTTTTACTTACCCTCATGCTTCCCAATTCTCAATTTATATCTTATTAACAGATGTTCTGGCCAGAATTGGGTTTGACGAGAAGGTCATTAACCTTTTCAAAAATAGTTTATCAATAACCTATCACTTTTGAGATTATCAATAACCTATCACTGTATGAGATTACACTGATGAATAAGGTAGGTTGGATTCCTTCCCTCACAGAGCATATTATCTAGAGTAAGGCAAGGGTGCTCCATGAACTTATGCTAGTGCTTGAATTGCCTAACTGCTTAACCAATTACCCCCAAAATATAGCAGCCTAAAACAACATATATTCATTATCTCTCAGTTTCTGTAGGAATCTAGGCATACGTTAGCTGGGTCTCCTGTCTCAGAGTCTCTCTTAGGCTGCAATCAAAATGTCAGCCAGGGTTGTAGTCTCATCTGAAGGCTCAACTAGGGGAGATCTGCTTCTCATCTCATTCTCATGGTTTGAAGCAAGATTCAGTTCCTTGTAGGTTTTTGGACTAAGAATGTCAATTCATCACTGGCTGTGGGATAGAGGCTACCATCAGTTTCTTGCCAGATGGACCTTTCTGTAGGGAACACCATAGCATGATATCTGGCTTCCATCATAGTAGCAAGCAAGAGAAGAAGAAGAAGAAAATCAAAATGGAAACCAGAGTCTATATGTTACCTAATCTTGAAAGTCACAGCCTATCCCTTTTGACATATTCTGATCATAAGAAGAAAATCAGAGCATCTCGCCCACACTTAGGAAGATTACAGAAGGGCATTAAAAGCACAAGTTAGGTATTATTGGAAGTTACCTTAGAAGCTACTTACCACAGGTTTGTATTTTATAAATATATCAGTATGTGACCAAATGGAAAATTTTAAATAAGAAACAATATTATGTCAAGAATTGTGAAGGGACTCCCTCTTGCGAGAGCACTGGAATCACAACTGGCTGCTGAACAATCATCAACAGGAAGACACTGGAACTCACCAAAAAAGATAACCCACATCCAAAGACAAAGGAGAAGCCACAATGAGATGTTAGGAGGGGCGTGATCAGAATAAAATCAAACCCCATAACTGCTGGGTGGGTGACTCACAAACTAGAGAACACTTATACCACAGAAGTCCACCCACTGGAGTGAAGGTCCTGAGCCCCTCGTCAGGCTTCCCAACCTGAGGATCTGGCAATGGGAGGAGGAATTCCTAGAGAATCAGACTTTGAAGGCTAGCGGGATTTGACTGCAGAACTTTGACAGGACTGGGGGAAACGGAGACTCCAGTCTTGGAGGGCACACACAAAGTAGTGTGCACATCGGGACCCAGGAGGAGGAGCAGTGACCCCATAGGAGACTGAACCAGACCTACCGGCTGGTGTTGGAGGGTCTCCTGCAGAGGCGGGGGGTGGCTGTGGCTCACCTTGACGACAAGAACACTGGCAGCAGAAGTTCTGGGAAGTTCTCCTTGGCGTGAGCCCTCCCAGAGTCTGCCATTAGCCCCACCAAACAGCCCAGGTAGGCTCCAGTGTTGGGCCACCTCAGGCCAAACAACCATCAGGGAGGGAACTTGGCTCCACCCATCAGCAGTCAAGCAGATTAAACTTTTACTGAGCTCTGCCCACCAGAACAAAAGCCAGCTCTACCCACCACCAGTCCCTCCCATCAGGAAAATTCCACAAGCCTTTTAGATAGCCTCATCCACCAGAGGGCAGGCAGCTGAAGCAAGAAGAACTACAACCTGTAGAACAAAAACTACATTCACAGAAAGAGAGATAAGATGAAAAGGCAGAGGGCTATGTACCAGATGAAGGAAAAAGATAAAACCCCAGAAAAACAACTAACTGAAGTGGAGATAGGCAACCTTCCAGAAAAAGAATTCAGAATAATGATAGTGAAGATGATCCAGGACATTGGAAAAAGAATGGAGGCAAAGATCAAGAAGATGCAAGAAATGTTTAACAAAGACTGAGAAGAATTAAAGGACAAACAAACAGAGATGAACCATACAATAACCAAAATGAAAAATACACTAGAAGGAGTCAATAGCAGAATAACTGAGGCAGAAGAACGGATAAGTGACCTGGACGACAGAATGGTGGAATTCACTACCGCAGAACAGAATAAAGAAAAATAATGAAAAGAAATGAAGACAGCCTAAGAGACCTCTGGGACAACATTAAACGCAACAATGTGTGCATCGTAGGGGTCCCAGAAGGAGAAGAGAGAAAGAAAGCACCTGAGAAAATATTTGAAGAGATTATAGTCGAAAACTTCCCTAACATGGGAAGGGAAATAGCCAACCAAGTCCAGGAAGTGCAGAGAGTCCCAGGCAGGATAAACCCAAGGAGAAACACACTGAGACACATAGTATTCAAACTGACAAAAATTATAGACAAAGAAAAATTACTGAAAGCAACAAGGGAAGCATAACATGCAAGAGAACTCCCATAAGGTTAACAGCTGATTTCTCAGCAGAAATTCTACAAGCCAGAAGGAAGTGGCATGGCATATTTAAAGTGATGAAAGGGAAGAACGTACAACCAAGATTACTCTACCTGGCAAGTATCTCATTCAGACTCGGTGGAGAAATCAAAAGCTTTACAGACAAGCAAAAGATAAAAGAATTCGGCACCACCAAACCAGCTCTACAACAAATGCTAAAGGAGCTTAGAGTGGGAAACAAAAGAGAAGAAAAGGACCTACAAAAACAAACCCATTACAATAAAGAAAATGGTAATAGGAACCTACATATCAATAATTACCTTAAATGTGAATGGATTAAATGCTCCAACCAAAAGACACAACCTCATTGAATGGATACAAAAACAGGATCCATATATATGCTATCTACAAGAGACCCACTTCATACCTAGGGACACATACAGACTGAAAGTAAGGGGATGGAAAAAGATACTCCATGCAAATGGAAATCAAAAGAATGCTGGAGTAGCAATACTCATATCAGATAAAGTAGACTTTAAAATAAAGAATTTTACAAGAGACAAGGAAGGACACTACATAATGATCAAGGGATCAATCCAAGAAGAAGATATAACAATTGTAAATATATATGCCCCCAACATAGGAGCACGTCAATACATAAGGCAACTGCTAACCGCTATAAAAGAGGAAATTGATATTAACACATAATAGTGGGGGACTTTAACACCTCACGTACACCAATGGACAGATCATCCAAACAGAAAATTAATAAGGAAATATAAGCTTTAAATGACACAATAGGCCAGATAAATTTAATTGATATTTATAGGACATTCCATCCAAAAATAGCAGATTATACTTTCTTCTCAAATGCACATGGAACATTGTCCAGGATAGATCACAACTTAGATTACAAGTCAAGCCTCAGTAAATTTAAGAAAATTAAAATCAAGCATCTTTTCTGACCACAACACTATGAGATTAGAAATCAATTACAGGGAAAAAAATATAAAAAACACAAACACATGGAGGCTAAACAATACATTACTGAATAACTAAGAGATCACTGAAGAAATCAAAGAAGAAATCAAAAAATACCTAGAGACAAATGACAATGAAAACACAACAATCCAAAACCTATGGGATGCAGCAAAAGCAGTTCTAGGAGGGAAGTTTATAGCCTTGTATACAAGCCTACCTCAAGAAACAAGAAAAATCTTAAATAAACAATCTAACCTTATACCTAAAGAAACTATAGAAAGAAGAACAAACAAAACCAAAGTTAGCAGAAGGAAAGAAATCATGAAGATCAGAGCAGAAATAAATGAAATAGAAAAAAGAAAACAGTAGCAAAGATCAATAAAACTAAAAGCTGGGTTGTTTGAGAAGATAAACAAAATTGATGAACCATTAGCCAGACTCATCAAGAAAAAGATGGAGAGGACTCAAATCAATAAAATTAGAAATGAAAAAGGAGAGGTACAACAGACACTGCAGAAATACAAAGCATCCTAAGAGACTACTACAAGCAACTCTGTGCCAATAAAATGGAGAACCTGGAAGAAATGGACAAATTCTTAGAAAGGTATAACCTTCCAAGACTGAACCAGGAAGAAATAGAAAATATGAACAGACCAATCATGAGTAATGAAATTGAAACTGTGATTAGAAATCTTCCAAGAAACAAATGTCCAGGACCAGATGGCTTCACAGGTGAATTCTATGAAACATTTAGAGAAGAGCTAACACTCATCCTTCTCAAAACTCTTGCAAAAATTTGCAGAGGAAGGAACACACCCAAACTCATTCTGTGAGGCCACCATCACCATGATACCAAAACCAGACAAGGATACTACAAAAACAGCAAATTAAAGACCAATATCGCTGATGAATTTAGATGCACAAATCCTCAACAAAATACAAGCAAACAGAATCCAACAACACATTAAAAGGATCATACACTATGTTCAAGTGGGATTTATCCCAGGGATGCAAGGATTCTTCAGTGTACACAAATCAATCAATGTGATACACCATATTAACAAATTGAAGAAGAACAACCATATGATTATCTCAATAGATGCAGAAAAAGCATTTGACAAAATTCAATATCCATTTATGAAAAAAACTCTCCAGAAAGTGGGCATAGAGGGGACCTACCTCAATATAATAAAGGCCATATATGATAAACCCACAGCAAACATCATTCTCAATGGTGAAAAACTGAAAGCATTCCCTCTAAGATCAGGAGCAAGACAAGGATGTCCACTCTCGCCACTATTATTCATCATTGTTTTGGAAGTCCTAGCCACGGCAATCAGAGAAATAAAAGAAATAGAAATTGGAAAAGAAGAAGTAAAACTGTCACTGTTTGCAGATGACATGTTATTATACATAGAGAATCCTAAAGATGCCACCAGAAAACTACTAGAGCTAATCAATGAATTTGCAGGATACAAAGTTGCAGGATACAAAATTAATGTACAGGAATTTCTTGCATTCCTATAAACTAATGATGAAAAATCTGAAAGAGAAATTAAGGAAACACTCCAACTTACTACTGCAACAAAAAGAATAAAATACCTAGGAATAAAGCTACCTAGGGAGACAAGAGACCTGTATGCAGAAAACTATATGACACTGATGAAAGAAATTAAGGATGATAGAAGCAGATGGAGAGATATACCATGTTCTGGGATTGGAAGAATCAATATTGGGAAAATGACTATACTACCCAAAGCAATCTACAGATTCAGTGCAATCCCTATCAAATTACCAATGGCATTTTTTTTATAGAACTAGAACAAAAAATCTTAAAATTTGTATGGAGGCACAAAACATCCCGAATAGCCAAAGCAATCTTGAGGGGAAAAAAACGGAGCTGGAGGAATCAGACTCCCCGACTTCAGACTATACTACAAAGCTACAGTAATCAAGAGAGTGTGGTACTGGCACAAAAACAGAAATATATATCAGTGGAACAGGATAGAAAGCCCAGAGATAAACCCATGCCCGTATGGTTAACTAATCTATGACAAAGGAGGCAAGGATATACAGTGGAGTAAAAATAGTCTCTTCAATAAGTGGTGCTGGGAAAATTGGACAGCTACATGTAAAAGAATGAAATTAGAACACTCCCTAACGCCATACACAGAAATAAACTCAAAATGGATTAGAGACCTAAATGTAAGACTGAACACTATAAAACTCTTAGAGGAAAACTTAGGAAGAACACTCTTTGACATAAATCACAGCAAGATCTTTTTTGATCCACCTCGTAGAGTAATGGAAATAAAACTAAAAATAAACAAATGGGACCTAATGAAACTTAAAAGCTTTTTCAAAGCAAAGGAAACTACAAACAAGACGAAAAGACAACCCTCAGAATGGGAGATAATATTTGCAAACGAATCAACAGACAGAGGATTAATCTCCAAAATATATTAACAGCTCATGCAGCTCAATATTAACAAACAGAGAACCCAATCAAAAAATGGGCAGAAGACCTAATTAGACATTTCTCCAAAGAAGACATACAGACGTCCAAGAAGCACATGAAAAGCTGCGCAACATCACTAATTATTGGAGAAATGCAAACCCAAACTACAATGAGGTATCACCTCACACGAGTTAGAATGGGCATCATCAGAAAATCTACAAACAACAAATGCTGGAGAGAGTGTGGAGAAAAGGGAACCCTCTTGCACTGTTGGTGGGAATGTAAATTGATACAGCCACTATGGAGAACAGTATGGAGTTTCCTTAAAAAACTAAAAATAGAATTACCATATGGCCTAGCAATCCCACTACTGGGCATATACCCAGAGAAAACCATAATTCAGAAAGGCACACGCACCCCAATGTTCACTGCAGTACTATTTACAATAGCCAGGTCATTGAAACAACCTAAATGCCCATCGACAGATGAATGGATAAAGAAGATGTGGTACATATATACAGTGGAGTCTTACTCAACCATAAAAAGGAATGAAATTGGGTCATTTATAGAGACATGAATGGATCTAGAGACTGTCATACAGAGTGATGTAAGTCAGAAAGCGAAAAGCAAATACTGTATATTAACGCATATATGTGAAACTCAGAAAGAGAAAAACAAATATTGTATATTAACGCATATATGTGGAACCTAGAAAATGGTACAGCTGAACCGGTTTTCAGGGCCGAAATTGAGACACAGATGTAGAGAACAAACGTATGGACACCAAGGAGGTAAAGCAGCGGCGGGGTGGGGATGGTGGTGTGATGAATTGGGAGATTGGGATTGACATGTATACACTGATGTGTATAAAATGGATGACTAATAAGAACCTGCAGTATAAAAAAAGAAAAATTGTGAAGAGATTGTCATTTTACTCTGCGCTGTATGCGATTTAACAAGTTAGCCTGCCACAATTTCATGGATCTGTGGTAGGAAGGCAAGAAACTATGGGTTCAGAGACTAAGGACCCTTTATCACTTGAAATAATGAGAAGCCAGAACATCAGCATTTGTTAATATTGTTTCATCAATCCAATTCTTGCCAAATGAAACAGAGTGCCCGATTACTCTTTCACAAGCAGTGGATTGCATTACAGGTGAGGAAGCCTGAGTTCAGCAAACCTAAATATTTTGTAATCAACAGTAAACATATCTGCTTTTTGCCCCCAAAGCAGATGCTATGTCTACATTCCAGGTTGTAAGCAAATTTGTGCTTTGCTCCAGAGGAAAACTCTATCTATATCCTCCAAAGCTGTTCACAATACAAACATCCTTGAAAAGGTAATTGAGAATAAAAGGCAGTGAGTATGTCTCTCACTTAAAAGACATGCAAACATATGACGATCCCATAGATAATTGTTTCTCAACATGGTGGTTCTTTCACCACAGGTACTTTGAGAAGCACGGATCTAGATGTTTGTTTGCTCACAAAAGTTATAATCTAGAGGTTTTCAACCTCTGTTCTATATGATTCCAAGGGCCAGTGGTGGTGCCTCTGAAATCATTTTAGGGATTGGTAATTTTAAAAGAAAAGAAACCTTTGTTTCAGTTATGCATCATTCTTTTTTAAGAATGAAATCCTGGGACTTCCCTGGTGGTGCAGTGTTTAGGAATCCGCCTGCCAATGCAGGAGACACACATTCAGTCTCTGGTCCAGGAAGATCCCACATGCCGTGGAGCAACTTAAGCCCGTGCACCACAACTACTGAGCCTGCCCGCCTAGAGCCCGTGTTCCTCAGCAAGTGCAGCCACCACAATGAGAAGCCCACACACCACAGCGAAGTAGCCCCCGCTCACTGCAGCTAGAGAAATCCTGCACACAGTAACAAAGATGCAACGCAGCCAAAAAAAAAAAAGTGTTTAAAAAAAAAAGAATGAGACCCTGCTGAACTGTAAAAAAAGAACTAGAGTAACCTAAATTGAAAGGGATAAAGATAAGCCCCGGTTATGAGAAGTAACCACAATTTCTTGAGAATTTCTTCAAGAGAAATACAGATTAGAAAAGAACAAAAGCCCTTGAAGGCATTCTCTGGAGGATTTGCAAGATGGTATATATTTACACCTTGGAAGAACCAGGAAATTTCACTTCTTAATTTTATAGCTCATTTCATAGAAGAGGCTATTTTTGCAATGCTAAGTGTGAAATACTGATTAGAAAGGTAAGAAATGGAAAAACCTGCTGTGTAAGAGGAGGAAAAGACATTGTGGTTAACTTCTAGAAGTAAGAGAAATTAAATCAGTTAATTCCAGAGAAAACATATAGGCCAAAAGAAACTTATGGAGAAGTGAAAAATACAATAAGAAAACAAGAAAGGGACTTCCCTGGCGGTCCAGGGATTAAGACTCTGGACTTCCCTGGTGGCACAGTGGATAAGACTCTGCGCTCCCAGTTCAGGGGGCCGGGGTTGATCCCTGGTTAGGGAACTAGATCCCACATGCATGCCGCAACTAAGGAGCCCAATTGCTATAACTAAGACCCAGCGCAACCAAATAAATAAATATTAAAAAAAAAAAAAAAAAGAGTCCTTACTTCCAACGCAGGGGATGTGGGTTCCATCCCTGATCAGGGAACTAAGATCCCACAAGCCGTGTGGTGTGGCCAAAAAGAAAGGAAAAGAAAGAAAACAAGCCAAAGTGTGGAATAGTTTGCATCTTTTAATCACAAAAGTGAGAAAGACCAAGAATATAGTAGACATCTGACCAAGTAGAGTTAAATCAAAGTTAAGGCTACACTCTGCAGACTCTAACTCATAAGAATGGAAGTATATTGAGGAAAATGTCATGCAAATGAAATAAACAGTAATTAGAAGCACTGCTGCATATCATTTAGATAGCTCCATCTTGAGTGAAAGTCTGGAAAGGAGTTTGAAAGGGAGTTATGCTCCAGAGAAACAATGACATCTCAAAGGAGAAGTTGAGTTAGATGCTCAGGGATGAGTTTATGTCTATGCACTCAAGAGAGGTTTTGGCAATTCCACACCTGTTGCTTTCCCCCTTCACACTATCAAATCAGAGTAGGTAATAAAGGAGGAAGTTGAACTTTCACATAGTTTCTCCTCTGCTTTTTGATGCTATAGGAGGCCCCATATAAGAGGAAAAGCGGAAAATCTTGTTTAATGCTCTAAAGTGGACTGGGACTTGTACAGGAGTCCAGGCAGCTTGCTACTTAGAATGCTCTCCTTGTTTGTATCATCTCCAAGAGGGTTGAATGTTGATCCCTCTCATGCGTGCATATGTGAGTGTAAAATATATGTAAAAATTTTAAATAATATAGATAAAGCAATAACCCCTTGACTACCACATCCCCATTCCAATATCATTTCTGTCCCAGATACACATACTATCAGTTTGGTATTTCTCCAGACCTATGCACAGATATTTATGTTATCACATATGTATGTATAAAATGGGATTATATACAAGAGGGATCAGAAAACTATAGCCTGGGGGTCAAATCTTTTTGGCCACCTGTTCATTTACTACCTGTGAGCTAAGGTTGGTTTTTACATTTTTTAATTGTTACTTTTAAATAGTTATATGAAAACTCATATGACAACTTCAGTTTTGTCTCTTGATCTTGGTCTGCAAAACCTTAAATATTTGCTATCTGACCCTTTAAGAAGTGGTTTGTCAATTCCGGATATAGAATGAACAGTTTTCCAAAATATCTTAATGTATATGTAAAAACATGTCTTAGATATCTTTCCGTGAATCTGTCTTATTCGTTTTAGCTGAAAGATGATATTGCATAGTACGGATTATTGCTGTGTAGACCATATACGTCTTGGTAGATATTAAGGTATTGTCCCATCTTTAACGTCACAAATAATGTTGAAATGCGCATACTTTTTGTGCACATGGGCAAGTATTAGTTTTATAAACATGATTACTTAGTCCCTTGGTGACTTAGGTAAATGTTAACATTTTAATTTTTTTAATAACACACATTATAATTTTTCCTACCGTGGAATAACTGAAGTGGAGAAATGATATAATCAAGTAATTTAGACCTCAGCTTCATTTTTATATTAAAATATGTGTTTTTGCAAAAACTGCCAAGAATGCATACAGTTCTGCCTAAAAGAGTCTTTAGTGTATGATACATATTTGCAAACTTAACAAGGAGAGAGAAGAGAAAGGATTTCTAGCACCTAAAATGTTATTAGTGAACTATATCATCCTTATCATTAATCATTATCTGTTATGTCATGTTGGCTCTCCATCTGGTTGGGTATCAGGTGTGATGCTGAAGAGTTTCAGTATATTGATTCCCAACTAGTTACTACTGGTGGCAGGCAGATTAGGTTACTCTGTGACTATTTATTAACTCTGTTAATTGTTTGACAAATTATTATTGACTACAATTCACACAATGACAGATGGCCAATAAGATGTTAAAGAGCATTTACTGTACTTTTTTGAATTCTTGTTAGATCTTACATTTTAAAATCAAGAAACATTCTTCCTTTAAGGGGATGAATGAGTTATGTTATAAAATTAAGGTGTGAATAATTTTAGTATGGAAATGAAACCTCATTTAAAATAGAGTACTGAAGACCAAATTAACCTTAAATGCTCACACAATTAACAGTTGTTGTCAAAATCTTTCATTCTTCTCTGATAATGAGTGTATTAGAAGAGGGTTCTAGTAATCAATATTATAACAGTAGGAGAGCAAACCTGGGAATGAATACAAAGTTAGTGGAATAGTCCATGATACAAATGCTTTCTGAATGGAGTAATGAAAGGCAGACAAATGTGAATTCATGTTCTTTTCCAGCACTTTTATGCATATGAAATTTCAGTAAGGCCTGAGCAAGAGAAAATGATGAAACATGTTTTATTATTTTCACCTTTAAAACTTGAAAAAAAGGAGTTTAAACTTCAAAAATTTGCTTATTTGAAAATTGTTTTTAAATTTAGAAAATATAATGTGAATTGGCCTGAATACTGGAAACTAATTCGAAATGAGGATGAATATTGTGTAAGAAATCAACAACGAAACTTATTTCTGACTTTCCTTCAACTCAGCTTATACCTATCTTATTCATCAGTGCTTTCCTATATTAACTAGAGTAATGCAAGCTAATGTGACAAATAAACCTCAAAATTGTACTGACTTAACATAATTGAAGCTAATTTCTTGCTTGGATAACAGTTCTGATGCAGGTGTTCCCAGTCAGAATGTGGCTGTACTCAACCTGAAGATTTAGGAATTCGGATTTTTCCATCGTGGATCTGCCTCTCTTATTCTCTAGTATTCTAGAGTCGACTGTGCTCAGGTTGAATAAAAGGAAAAAAGAAGGTGGAGAAGCCCTAACACTTCTTAACCTTGTCACAACAAAAGTGACATATGCCACTTTTATATTCCGTTAGCAAGAAATAGTCTTATGACTTCACTTAGATGCAAGGGAGGCTGGGAAATGTACTTTCTGTCTGGGCATCCAGTTCTCAACCACTACCTATTCTGTGGAGGAGCAGCATAAATTTTGGTGCATGGTTAACTGTTTGACGTAACTGTTTCAGAGAAGATGTTACATTTATATTTATGGAATAAATGAATGAGGTTTGCATTTGTTTGGACTGCTTTCTGGGAGGGAAAATGATCATCAAGGTGAAGGATCATCCATGAGAATCATGAAGTTTTCTCTCTTTTGTAAATGGCAACAGGTAGAAGCAGTGTGCCAGCCACTTTCCAGCTTCATCACACCATAAGACCCCTCTTATGCTCTGCTTCCTTGGTCTACACATTCTTTCTGAAATCTAACAACAGGACTGCAAAGTTCGTATGACATGCAACAACTGTAAGGAATACATCCTATTTCAAAACCCCAAAATTCTCATCCATTCCATGAAGTTTTCCTAAACTAACTGAAACTATCACTCTTCTGTTACCTTATATTTTCTTAACTATCTCATTCAAAATGACCTCTTCTTAATTTCACATTGATTTATAATTAGCAGTGGCTCTGTCTGAATTACAATTTTTATTTATGTTCTGATTCCTTCCCTACCTCACTCTGTTCATCAAATATATTTATAAGCATACCAACAAATATCTACACATTGCAGGGAAATGGCTTCTTAAAGAGATCTTTCAGTGAATTAAGCCCATGTTTGAAAGATTGGCTATGTTAAAATATATCAAATACTTATTGGTCCAAATAATAATACTGGAATCAACAGGTGGGGATTGGAGAGAGGTAGATTTTAGTGCAGTATGAGCAGACACTTTTAGAGAGGCAATTGGGGGTAGTAGAAAGAACACTGTACTTGGAATCTAAACACCTTGGTTTGCACCTACAATACCACTTAATGGCTTTGTGATTTCAGACAGGTCACTTACTCTCTCTAAATCTTAATTTCCTGATGCACAAAATGAAAATTATTAACAACAACTTTGTCCTTCTCCATACAATTTGTATGAATATGAAAAATAATATCAATGAAAGTCTCGTCTAAATTTCAGTGTTTTGCTCAAATACATCATTGTCACTTACTGGAACTGTCTCTTCATGGAACAAGGCATTGCACCCAGTAATAGATTCTGTTTAACTTGAGCCATGATGCTTATGCACAGTAGGTCTTCAATATGAGTTTCAAGTTCGGTTGAGTGCCCGCAAGGGTCTCCTCAAACTGTGAGATAATCTGGTTTTATTCAACTGAAGCTCCTTATTTTGCAGATGAGGAAAGGAGAGGTGAAGTCACTTACAGAAGCGTAATTGCATGAGCACAGCACATTTACCCTAATGGCAGCATCCTCTGGAATCATGTGGGCTTTGGCCTTTGCTCTGTCTGGGCTTCATTTAGCCCTTTTAGTCAACTTATTTTGGTTGCTGTTTTCTTGTGTGCTGTGACCAGCAAATGCTCTTGACTTCATATAAGATAATTCATCCACACTCCAAAGAGGTTTAAGTCATTCATTTATGAATATCTTGATGACTCAACTGGCTTTTAAAGAGGGAGAAATCATTCAAGTGACTGTTTTACTTGGTCCCCAAGTTCAATATGTTTTCTAGTTTAAGTTGAACCTGATGTGGTCATCAAAGAATTGAATTATCTTTGGTTCAGTATGACTTAATACATAAACTAGCTCTATGAAAGGGTAGAATATTAGAGAACAATTTTATAATAATTCAGATTGTATGACTATATAATTTGAAATCAAGAAAAACATATCTTTACCACTGTGGCATCTATAACATTAGTATATTTAGAAGTCTAAAAGCTGATATTTCCTAGTGTCTAAGGAAATATTTTCCAATTAAGCTTTCAGCAGATATTTTTATTCTTTGGTTGGTTTATACTGCATGAAATAGTTCAAGATGAGATGGGTTTCTTGCTCAAATTAAGCAGTTTGATATGATGGTGACAGAGGGGGTGAATAACTATAGATTCATTCAATTACTGATGACTTGGCCTCTCATTTTATCTCTGTCAATATGTACCTTAGCATGGGTCAAGTTAATTTGTTTAAAATATCTGCTTTGGGGACGTGGAATTACATGATTTTCTGTGCTATTGTTTTGGTTATCTTAACTGAGGTTACCGAGTGTGTTAAATTGTAAATATCCCCCTTTCTCTACATTCTTACCATTAAAATATTCTGGTCATAAAATCCCTGATTTAGAGAAATTAATTGTGTCATATTCTAAATATATAGAGAATAACCTTATGTAATTTTAATGGAAAAAAAATCACAGTGAAGGTATAAAGTGAAATTATAACGTATTGATCTGTTTTACCAACAAACTATAGTTGCTAGTATTGAAAAATAATGTAGTTAGAATGTGCTATAACTTGTATATTGGAAAAAAATATTTCATTTCTGTAAGCTTTTTAATATTGTTTCTATTCCATTGAAAACTTCTTCTAAGCCTTGAAAAACACAGGAAAGACTGTTGATAGAGTCTCATGATATATAAAAGCCAGGCAGCATTTTAAACTGGTTTATTACATCTTTCACATATGTAATTAACAGGTATATAAAAGATAGTGCTGTCTAAAAATTTTATAACTGGAAGTGTTTCTTAGAGTTGCAGTTTGAGTATATAATCACAAGCTTGCATATAGCTTTATGAAATCTGAGCATTTTCTTCATCCATTGAAAGTGTTCAGCATAACCCCTGGCATATAGTATGGCCCTTGGTTGTTAGTTGTCCTTATTATTATCTATGAAATAGAGGACCTGAACTAGATCTACATAACATGCCCCAATGAGCTAAGTTTATTCTTCTTTTCTAAAGTCTTTCTTAATGTACTTCAAGCTGTGTATCTGATTCTAGATAAGATGTGATGTTCTCACAGGGAAATATTAATTTTTCTAAGATTCTCTTTTTTTAATTCTTGAAAATGCAAACAATGTCACAAAACAAACCAGTTTATCACTTTTCCTCAGAGAACGTATGTTTGTGCATGTGCATAGCTGTGAAATTAGTGACCGGCACTTTTAAGTTTTGCCCATTTGAGCTCTCTCTTGCCCATAGCAGCATTCTTTCAGCCAATATGTAGACGATTCCAATCCCACTACAGAACATCAAAACTAGAATTTTAATTTGACTTTTGCTTTCTGTACAAAATATTTTAAAATTAATTTTTGGAATTTATATTTCCAGTAGGATGCTAGGCTTTAGAGATACAAATAAAATATCATCCTTAATTTTAAGGCAACAAAAATTGGGAAGAGATACAGACATGTAACTATTTATTTCTATTATTTAGTATAGTATCATATTATATTATCTAATAATCTGCTAAGTCCAATGGGAGGTGTACATGGTGATACAGATGTAGGGAATCATATCATAAAAAAGGTGAACAGGAAATTACTTGGGGCTTTCTTTAAATTTAAAGAAAGTGGTTGAATTTGAAGATGGAGAGAAAAGAGAGAAAGTGAAAAGGATGAGAGGAGGTGGAAAGGACATCTTAATCTATATAGATAGGAACAAAGGCAGGAAAATAATAATTAAAATGGATTTGTGGGACACTGGCTAGCAAACTAAAGCAGGTCAGTATAGCAGGAGAATGAATTAAGGAATATCTGGCAATTTTTCTTATTGGTTTTAGACATATGCAGCCAGAGCTTGCAACCTACTTGAAAGCATTTGAACATCTCACCACCCAGTCTACAGGGGCATTCTCCTTTTCTGAACTTTAGCAGTTACTACTACATATTTGATTAATTTGTCAATTATACATGAACTTCCCTGATATATTTCTAAAGTTCTTTTGATTTTCTTAAACTACAAATTCTTATTGCTTTACTTCTCACATAAATTCTTTTAAGGCAAAGTTTAAATATAATATATCATGTATGCCCTACATTGCATACATGCTTCATATACAATTGATATTTGGTAGTATTTTGTCATTAACCTATATACTTTGTGTTAATATTTGTTTTGATTTATTATTCCCAAGTCATCACCTCTGTTATAGGTTGACTTGTGTCCCTCCAATGAAGATATAGTGCTTCTGAATGTGATCTAATTTGGAGATAGGATCTTTAAAGGGGTAATCACATTAAAATGAGGTCATTTAGAATGGGTCCTAATCCAATATAACTGGTGTCCTTATAAAAAGAGGGCATTTGTAAACAGAGGGAAATACATAGAGGAAGAGAGTGTAAGGAGACATAAGGAGAAGGTGGCCATCTACACACCAAGGAGGGAATGACAAAAGAGTCTTCCTCATAGACCTCAGAAGGAACCATCCCTGCCAACACCTTGATTTCAGGATGTCTAGCCTCCTCCAGAACTGTAAGATAATACATTTCTGTTCTTTAAGGCACCCAGTTTGTGGTACTTTATTACAGCAGCCCTAGTAAACTAATAGAAACTCTAAAACGACTTTACAATCCTGCTGAAATGTTTTCACCACACAAAACAAAATTAAGGCTTAAAAGTTTTAAAGTCTGTTGAATACCCTAGATCCCTGAGCACACAGAAAATTACTCAGTCTCTGCTTCAGTCATTGTTGGAAGACCTGGACCATGGGTGTGACAGTTGATTTTATGGTGTCAACTTGACTGGCTGCAGGATGCCCAGATTAACCATTATTTCTGGGTGTGTCTATGAAGGTGTTTTCAGAAAATGTTTGCAAATGAAGCAACTGACAAAGGATTAATCTCCAAAATTTACAAGCAGCTCATGCAGCTCAATATCAAAAAACAAACAACCCAATCCAAAAATGGGCAGAAGACCTAAATAGACATTTCTCCAAAGATATACAGATTGCCAACAAACACATGAAAGAATGCTCAACATCATTAATCATTAGAGAAATGTAATTCAAAACTACAATGAGATATCATCTCACACCAGTCAGAATGGCCATCATCAAAAAAATCTACAAACAATAAATGCTGGAGGGGGTGTGGACAACAGTGTGCACTGTTGGTGGGAATGTAAATTGATACAGCCACTATGGAGAACAGTATGGAGGTTCCTTAAAAAACTAAAAATAGAACTACCATACGAGCCCGCAATCCCACTACTGGGCATATACCCTGAAAAAACCATAATTCAAAAAGAGTCATGTAGGACAATGTTCATTGCAGCTCTATTGACAATAGCCAGGGCATGGAAGCAACGTAAGTGTCCATCGGCAGATGAATGGATAAAGAAGATGTGGCACATATATACAATGGAATATTACTCATCTATAAAAAGAAACGAAATTGAGTTATTTGTAGTAGGGTGGATGGACCTAGAGTCTGTCATACAGAGTGAAGTAAGTCAGAGAGAAAAACAAATACCGTATGCTAACACATATATATGGAATTTAAAAAAAAAGTCATGAAGAACCTAGGGGCAAGATGGGAATAAAGACACAGACCTACTAGAGAATGGACTTGAGGACACAGGGAGGAGGAAGGGTAAGCTGAGACAAAGTGAGAGAGTGGCATGGACATATATACACTACCAAACGTAAAATAGATAGCTAGTGGGAAGCAGCTGCACAGCACAGGGAGATCAGCTCAGTGCTTTGTGACCACGTAGAGGGGTGGGATAAGGAGTGTGGGAGGGAGGGAGACGCAAGAGGGAAGACATGTGGGGACATATGTATATGTATAACTGATTCACTTTGTTATAAAGCAGAAACTAACACACCATTGTAAAGCAATTATACTCCAATAAAGATTTTTTTTTTTAAAAAAAGAGATTAGCATTTGCATCAGTGGACTCTCTAAAGTAGCTTGTGCTCCCCAATGTGGGTGATCATCATGCAACCTTTTGAAGGCCTGAATAGAACAGAAGGCAGAAGAAAATTATCCACTTATCCTATCCTGTTGGTTCTGTTTCTCTGTAGAACCCTGACTAATACGAGTGATAAACGGGCAAAGAGTCATGATGTACTTTTCCATTTCAAATATATCTTACACTCATAAGGGAAGTTTTATAAATACCTGCAAATGTTATTTGTCAGTCAGTTGCTGGTTGTCAGTCATCTCTCAATTATGCATGTATGCATGTATGAAGTATTCAGAGCTGGTTAATCTCAGGCTGATTTCATTGTGCCTCTCCGGCACACATGTGATATCACTCTCTGTTCCATCAATTGATATGTGCTTAGGAAACGCAGACTAATTTAATATTAGCCTGAACTAACACATATAAAGCTAAGTCTGTTTAGAAATTCATGCATTCCCAAAGACAAATATGTATCATATCTGTATTAACAGATATTTTGGATTATTTAATGAAATGGCTCATTTCCTTGATAATCAAGAATATAATAATCTCTATGTTTAACACTGTTATAACTTTAGGTTTTAAATTGTTAATCATCAGTCAGATGTTTTTTATTTCAGTTTACTGTTTAGGCCAGCATTACAGTGCCAGCTGATGTAGTTTGGCACAAAAGGAAGAAATGTATCTGGCAATCTTAACTGCTAAGGTTCGGAGACTTTACTGAGTTCCACTCTCAGCTCTTAACAACACCTGCCTCTTTGGTGACTGCCTGTACCTGAGGCACAAGTGGAATCCAAGCTGCCGTTTCACGCTTTATATCTTCCATCTTCTAACCCCTCGTTCTTGCTGCTTATGTGGACAATTGATTGAAATTTGATATGACTACAACCTCTTTCCTAAGAATTTGGAATGTGGACTCAGTGAAGGAAGGCACCTTTGTAGGTGCTTGGATCTTATTATGTGACTTCAGAATCTATGAGTAGCCAGGTTTTCTGGCTTATATGAACTGGGAAGCAGATATGGCAGATCAACAAATAAGAGAATAAGGAAGCAAATGTTTAAGACTTCTTGCTGAGCTTCTCAGGCCCTGGTTTAGTTTCTTTCCGAAGCCCTGTTCCAATATTGCCCTTGAGTGTTGTAAGACTTCTCTATGTCCTTAAAATACTCCTGTCTGATGAAGTTAAGCTAATATAGAAATCATTTGGTCAAATCTCCTTCTTTTGTAAATGAGGATATTGAGGTCCAGGGAAGTTAAATTGTGGGTCCAAGTTCACAAAGAATTAGTATTAGTACTAGGAGAAGGACACATACCTCCAAATTCCCAGGTAATGTTTCATTTTGAGATAATTGGTCAGAGCAGTTCTCTGTCTTTGAAAATAGCTGAGTTGGAAGCTAATAACTAGTAGATATATCTATTAGTAAAATAATTATCATTCACTGTCTACTATGTGCTATTTGCATTCTAGGCCCTAGGGATATAGCAGTGGATGAAAAAAATGAAGTGTCTGATATCATGACACTTATAGAAATTATACTCTATCATCAATGTAGCCAAGACCCTTTGAATTTCTCTGGTAGGATGGATAGATTTGTACAAATGCATCTTTTTGCTGGTCTTCCCTAAGGCAAAGTTCATAAATATACAAAATGTTTGGCTGAAGCCACAAGTACAGGTTGGTCCTCACAGAATGTAGAGAAGCCAGCTGGTCCCCAGGGAACAACAGGCATGGGAAATACAACATAAGGCACTGGAGGGCATACTTATACCACACGTGCCCCATGGTTCTGACCTGTCCAATATGTCAGCGCACTGAGAAAGTTTAGGGAATTTTAACTCCTTAGAGAAAACAGTGGTTGTAAATATGTACTAGTCTTCTTGCCCCTTTTTATTTGATTTTCATCATAAATCATCGCTAATTGCTGTAGACCTCCTGACCTCAATCAGCCGACATGTATGCCCCGGTATTTAGAACTCTCAATGCTTTAAAACGTGAGATGCTACATTTGCAAGCACCATGATTTCAACTCCTTTACATCAAATTTAAGGTCTTCCATGATCTGGCTACAGGTACATATGTACCTCATATGTAGGAAAAGAAATTAACAACTGGTAACTGAAAGAAAAATATCTCATTCTGCAGTTTTCCTTAAAATTCCACACAAGTCCAATCAAATCAAAATATTTATCTTCCTGTATTCCACCACTACCACCACCTGCCTTCATGATTCCTTTCTACTTATGCCTTTGCCTCTGCAATTCAATGAATCACGAGTGCCTCCTTCCTATCTCAGAGCTTCAATAGCCTCTCCAACAGCTGTTATTCCACCTTTGTTCCTTGAGTGTAGGGCCAGTTTAAACACACTGAAGATTCCAGGTAAGTGCTTGCCTTACCTTCTTTATCACTAGAGTATATACCTATGTGACCATCTCCTGGACAACAGGCCAGGAGGAGAAATCTGCTAGGAAGCATTTCCACCATGGTAATTATATGTGTAAGGAAAGTCCCTTCCTCTTCCTTCCAGCTTTAGCTGTAGAACTGAGATGCAGATATGTATTTGCTGTAGCCAATTTAACACTCTGATGGGGAGATTGAGACAATCTCAAGAGAAATCCATTCAGAGTACTGCCATTATTGAGCCACTCAACCAATCCAGGTGCCACCGGGCTCCACACTTCTTGTTACAAAGGAAAAATAAATCTTTAAAGTCACTTTTATCTGGGTATTTTCATACTTGCAACAAACCCATGCCAACTGTTTTTAAGCTACTGCATTACTCTATTTGTACCTACATCTGTTTAGCCCTTCATATCTTACATTAAAATTATTTACTTATAACTTATATGAATATTTTACTTTATGATTAACTAAGGTGTTCTCCTCATGTTAAATAAGAACAAACTGAATCCTGCAGCAGTGCACTGTCTGAAGGCACACAACTAGAAAGGGGCAATTCTGATTTTAAGCTCATAGCATCCTTGAGGTATAGCTTCTCTTGCATAATTAGCCATATGCTGGTGATTTTTAACAGTGCTGAATTTTCATAGGTTCCTCTCTCACAAATTGCCTTCCTACAAGAAAGCTGGGTTTATGTGAATGTTTGTCGATTGGTGACTTCATGACTTATAACTATACTTGACTATGGCTTCCTGATGGGGATAATTCTGATTGGTTCACACACTAAGAGAGTCTTTAGTATTTCTCAGAATAAGTGAGAAGAAGTATAGCTTAGTGGTTATGTGAATGGACTTGAGTCAGAATGCTGACTTCACACCCAGATTCCACATTTGTTAACTGTGAGCCCAAGACAAAGTAACAATAGAAATTACGTCTAAAATCAGCTCTTTCTCTAAAATCTGCTATGATATCTTCTGTCTGTTTTTACTGTAGGAAACTATTATATTTAAACAACTGAATAAAGCACACATGGTCCAGTATATAGGTGCTCAAAATGTGTTTAAATGAATGAAATGTGATAGGTGAATATCACCCAAGCCTGCTTTCATTGACATTAGTATTTAGTAATAAAAGTTTCCTAGAGAAAATACACAGGGGCAAATAATAGATACTGGGTTATTGTGGGTACTAAACCAGCTTTTCTGTCAATTTTCACCTTGTATCTCCCAACATCACAGGAATTATGGTTAAGGCAAAATATCTATTGTAGCCTCAAAAATGTTACAGTGCTGAAGCTTTGGGCTCCCAATTATATAAAAATTCATAATTGCCCACGGCATGATTTCTTTTAAGTCTTAATCCCAAGGGCTCTATCTAGTTTTCTTGCCATGTTAACCTCTCATAACTCACCCTGGCAGGTTTCTTTACACTCTCTCTCTTAACATGCATTTTGTGTGTGTGTGTGTGGCCACAGTTCTTTTCAGAGTCTTATTTGCTCAATGAGACATAAGAATCCAGTTCTTTCAAGAAAAAGCAAATTAAAAGTTTATTAAAGCATGTATCGCCAACTGGACAGGCCCCTCTGGATCCATTTGAGCTTATGACCATAGTGAGTCTTCAGGAAGGTTTTTATTTCACAAACCACTGAGCCCTTCCAAGCCACATACTGTTTGATAATTAGGGGCTGTATTATGTGTGATAGAAACCCAGTACTGAAGAAAACAGTGGAAGAGACTAAAAGAGACAACCAGCTGTTGTTTTTCTGCCACTGTACCACTTGACTTAAACTATGTTGCCATCCAGATTTATTTGGAGCCAAAACCTTTTCCTCACAGTAATGCAATGGGAAAGAGAACACTGTGCCATCCTGCTGTATTGCCACAGCAATAGCTAACATCTGTGTGGGCTTTACAATTTACAGTGTCCTTTTCTATTATTTATCTTATTTAATCCTCACAATGTAACTGCCAAGTAGGAAAACGTGGCCTTGTTTCAGAGGTGAAAAAGATATGCATGACTCTATGTGACGTGTTCGTTCAAAGTGCAGTGGTGGAGCCAGGACCATCTGGCTTCTCTTTGGTTCCTCATACTTGCCATCATCATCTATGTTTATTTTGATACCTGTGGAGACTCCAGCTTGTTCTTCCTTGTTCTCTGATGTCAGCAGTCCTGGGGTTTCTATAACACCAGCCAGCACTTTCCCTCCAACCACTTTTGACTGGGAACCATCAGTCCAATGACCATTGACCATTGGGTCAGCCCAGCTTAATTGGCTAATTCCAAACTGCTGTCCCTGCTAAGCTAACAGGGACAGAAGGCTCTTATGGCATTAATCCCTAAGGGAAACTTCAAAAGAAGGCAACATGACTATTTTAGAAATTTCTCCCTTGGTAACTGCCTTCTCACCACAGTTCACCTGATTTATATTTGAGCAACATTCAAGACCAAGTTTTACCAAATGAAAGCACATATAGGAACTATTTAGAAATTACCCATCTGGTAGTTTCATTTCTCTTTAGGAAAGTTCCTCGGTTTTATTAATCTTTGTGTTGCTTTTGAAGTCAAACCTGCTGGTCTTGCAGATCCTGCTTCCTTGCAGCTAGGACACATATTTATAATCATTACTTCCACTCCTTGAAGGCAACCTTTGGACTTTATTGATTGCTTTACATTAGTTAATACTCCCCTGGCATCCTTGAGTTGTACCTTATAGAACTGGCAAACAATTTTAGCATCCTCATCTTTCATATAACACGTTCACAAATGAAGAATCTGTGATTATTCTAGTGAGATGAGTACTGATATTTTTAGGATTCATGATGCTTCTTTCATGTTGATATAGAGATTAGAGAGACTGCTATTTTTACACTGTTGTCACCTTCTAACACTTCTTGAAAAGGTAATGACAAGGTAAATATTATAGGCAATATTTTTTTATAAATTTATTTATTTTTTGGCTGCGTTGGTCTTTGTTGTTGCACGCGGGCTTTTTCTAGTTGCCGCAACGGGCTACTCTTCGTTGTGGTGTGCAGGCTTCTCTTGTTGCAGAGCACGGGCTCTAGGCATGTGGGCTTCAGTAGTTGTGGCATGCGGGCTCAGTAGTTATGGCTTGCAGGCTCTAGAGCGCAGGCTCAGTAGTTGTGGCACACAGGCTTTGTTGCTCCACTGCATGTGGGATCTTCCTGAACCAGAGCTCAAACCCGTGTCTCCTGCATTGCCAGGAGGATTCTTAACCACTGCACCAAAAGGGAAGTCCCATTATAGGCAATATTGAAAGATATATTTTAAAGTAAATTTATAATTTTAATCCTATTCTTGATGTTCCATTTCTTCCCTCCCTCTCTCCTTCTTTTCTGCCTTCTTTCCCTCTCTGTTTTATTCTTTCTGATATCAGCTCTGATGCTCTATAGAAATATGAGTGGCACTAATTCCAGAGGAATCTTCCTTCAATGAAATAATCTTTGCCCCCAGTTTAAGCTAAGTTTGTAAAGCAAGGTGTGGCAAAAATGATTACAAACAAGAACATCTCTCTTCCAGTATACGTGGCTTCATTAATATTTCAAAGATTTAGAATCTTCTTTCTTTTTCCAGTTTTTCACAGTGATTTTTTTTCTTAAGCTTGGAATGTATGCTTTGGAAGAAATTATAAAGGTTACTAGAGGTGCTTATTAGGTGGCTCTGAGAGGAGAGCCTGAGGCTGCAAAATTAAAGTGAAAAGATGAGCATAGAATGAGTATCTTGTATGCGTTGCTTCTAGAGATATAGTCATAATGACCTCTCAATTTCTGGAACAAGCCTAGCTTA
Source organism: Neophocaena asiaeorientalis asiaeorientalis (assembly GCF_003031525.2). Lineage (NCBI taxonomy): Eukaryota > Metazoa > Chordata > Mammalia > Artiodactyla > Phocoenidae > Neophocaena > Neophocaena asiaeorientalis. The sequence goes on along the minus strand of NW_020173397.1, from coordinate 4,936,691 downwards.
GTCTCATGGGCAAGCCTTAATACATTCTGGCCCTAAACCTGGAATTTGGAATTTCTTTTTCCAGTATCTTTGTCTAAATGACTCCTCAAACATCAGGGCTCAACTCAAATGTCATCTACTCAGAGGAGCCTCCCTCTGATCACTGTAATGCAGGTCCCTCTGTTATTCTCTAACACTGTATTCTGTCTATCATTCATTATAATTATTTTTCTATGTTTACTTGATTTTGTCTTCCTTCTCCAACAAAATGTAATCTTCATGAGTCTGGAGACCTTGTGTACCTTGTTTCCATTTTATTTCCAGCAACTGAAGTGGGGACTGGCACATTGCAGGAATCCATAAGTATTTGTTGAAAGAACGAGTGAAGTCGTTTTTTCATAATGATTCTGAATTATTGAAATTGCCGGCAGGGAGCTGAGGTGGGGCAATACACAGATATGTGGAATCCTGAATCTGTTTCCGTATCTGTTTTACATTTTTGTTCAGGTTTATTGAGGTGTAATTAACAATATATGGGTCCAATATAAAGTGCACATTTTGATGAGTTTTGATATATGTATACAGACATAAATCATCACTGCAATCAAGATAATGAACATAATAGTCACCCTTCCCCCACTGCCACTTTGTCATTCCCTCTGACTTCCGCTACCCACACATCATCAGACAAATACTGCTATGTTTTCTGTCACTGAAGATTAATTTTCATTTCTAGAACTTCATATAAATGGGATCATAGAGTATGTAGGGTTTTTTGGCCTGGCTTTTTACACTCAACATAATTATTTTGAAATCCATCCATGTTGTTGCATGTATCAATAGTTCATTTATATTTGTTGCTGAATAATATCACACAGCATAATTTGTTTACGCATTCACTGTTGATGGAAATTTGGGTTGTCTCGAACCCAAATAAATGTTTCAATTGCTACATCATTGTATTGAATTGATTTTTTTCATCATCAAACAATAACCCTCTTTATCCCAGGTAATATTCTTTGTTCTAAAATCTATTTGGTCTGACAACATAGGGTCCTCCAGTTTTGTATCGATTAATGTAGGGATGGTGTCTGTTTTTCCATTCTTTTACTGTTAACCAACTTGTTTATTTATATTAAGCGGGTTTAAAATAGTACTTCCACTTCCAGTCAAGGTATTTACCCTTCCACCAAAAACAACTAAAAAAAATGGACAGAATGTGAGATAATTGTTTCCAGCATTGAGCTTTGTGCAGTACAGGGCAGCAGCTCCTGGAGAGAGTGGAAACAAGTGAAGTGAGTCCTACAACATAGCAGTTTAGTATGTGGAGAGTGTTTCTAGGTAGCAGTAGAGGAGGAAGAAACTAAGGCAGAGCCCAGTGGATGCCCAGAGTTTAGGAAATGGAGCTGGAATGTTAAGAAGGACCAGTAAGAGATTAATAGATTGGTAAAATTGTAGACATAGAAATAGACACTATTGAAAATGAAACAGGGGACTTTCCTGGTGGTCCAGTGGTAAAGAATCCACCCTACAATGCAGGGGACTTGGGTTTGATCCCTGGTCAGGGAACTAAGATCCCACCTGCCATGTGGCAACTAAGCCCACGCGCCACAACTGCTGAGCTTGCTCACCTCAGTGAGAGAGCCCACGTGCTGCAAACTATAGAGCCCTGGAGCACGTGCGCCCAAACTAGAGAGAAGCCCTTGCACTGCAATGAAAGACCCGACATGCTACAACTAAGACCTGACATAGCCTAAAATAAATTAAATAAATAATAAAAATTTAAAAAAATAATAAAATGAAACAGAAAAAAAATGAAATAAAGAGACCATCATTGAGCTGTGGTATAGCTTCAAATGGCCTAATGTACATGTAATTGTGGTCCTGAAGGAGAATAGGGAGAAGGAGCAACAGAAAAAAATTTGAAGATTTATTGCTTTTTTTTTTTTAATTTTATAAAAATTAGACATAGATGTAAGAATCACAACCATCCCCGAGCACACAGTATATAAAGAAAATTATACCAAGGCATATCAAAATCAAATTTCTGGGAGCTAATGTTAAAGAAAATATATTATTCGCAGTCTGAGGGGGGAAAGAAAAAGACACATTACATGCAGAGGAGCAAATATAAGAATGGCAGAAGAATTCTCATAGGAAACAAAGCAATCCAGAAGACATTAGAGCTGCATATTCCAAGTATGTACTGAAAGAGAATCAATGTAGAAATCTGTACAGAGCAGGAATATCTTTCAGAAATGAAGACAAAATAAAGACTCCTCAGGCATAATTATGCAGAAAGCATTCATCACCAGCATACGTACACCAAAGAAATGTTAAAGTGAATCCTAGAGGCAGAGGGAAATGATGTCATATAGAAAGCCAGATCTTCACAGAGGAATGGAAAGCAAAGGAAATTTGTATGTAAATATATAATATTTTTCCTATTTTTAAAGGGTATTTAAAAATGACTGATTAAAGCAAAAACAGTAACAATACATAGTATAGTTTATAATACATGTGGAAGTGAAATAAAAACTAGAACAAAAGATGGTAAAGTAAGTATACCATTGTATTTTTTTAATATACTGAAGTGGTATAATATCACTTAAAATAGACTTATGATATTAAAAATGTATACTGTCATCTCCAAAACAACCACTAACAAAAGAAGTAAAATGAAATTATTAAAACGATACTTAACCCAAAAGAAAGCAATAAAAGAGAAAAAAATGGAGTAATAACAGATGTCATAAATAGAAAACAAATAGCAAGATGTTATATTGAAACCAAACTTTGTCAATAATCACAGTAAATGTAAATAGTCAAAACAGCCCAATTAAAAGGCAGAGATTATTAGATTGGGTTTTTTTTTTGTTTGTTTGTTTAAGGGAGAATGCAAGATTCAACTATATAGTGCATAGAGCTACTTAGCTACAGTATTCCTTCTACATCTTTGAATTGTAGCAAACAAAAGTACCAACTGTAGAACAATAAAACACACACACATAAAAAACACACACAAATCACCAGATTGCAATTATGCAAGTGACTCAATACAAAACTAATGAATTAAAAATTGAATAACATTTGAGCACAATCTGTAAAAATCACCTAAAACAATAAACATGGGGTAAGGTATCATTATGACCATCTACTTCTCCACTCTCTACCTCCTCATTCCTTCTGAATATACACTACAGTCTAATTAATTCACACCCAATTGTTTAATTTTCCAATTTATCCATTCTTATCACTCTTTTATGTCTTTGCACATACTCTTCTCTCTGCAATCCCCTTTCTACAGTTCTACGTTTGGATACATCATACTAATCCTCCAATATCTGGCTCATATAGCACCGCCTCCATGAAGACTTTCTGACTTTCTCAAACTGTTTGATTTACACATGCTAAGTGATACAGTGCTAAAAGATGGTTATTCTTTAAGCAAAGCATTCTCCTTTAATGACTGATACAACCCTTGAGTCAGGCGATACTAACATGAAAGAAACTTGGGATGAGAAATTAGATAAATTATGCAAAATCATCTGTATAACATATGGCAGAATCAGAACTTGAATATCAGGTTTATCACTTATCCTAGTAAATAATAATAATTATTTTAAATTCACAGTAATGGACAAGTGTATATATTGTCACAGCATTCTTTCTCACTGAAATAGTTATACATTAAATAAGCTAATGGAAATCCTCTCTGAGCTTCCCATAAGGCTTATTGTGAGCATGTAAGCATTGTGTATTTCAGACAGTCTCCATTAAATCAGATTATATAGGATAATATATGTGAGTGTATACAAACAATGTAATGCCATTCAAATGCTTTTATAAGCAAATGAGATTCACTGATTAAAGACCTCTGTTGTATTATCCTTATATCTAGAAGAAAAAGAGGCAATTGTAATACTGTAGTTACAAGGGACTAGGTTAGCCAGTAGCATTGTAGAAGAGATTTGATGCCTAAGCTTTTCATGAGAAACGATATAGCTGAATTGATTTGTACCAAGGGATAGCAAACTAGACTTATCACTTTCATTTTTCTTCTCATCAGGAGTGACACTGTTGCAGTAGAGAATTTGCTCTCCACCTTTGGTGTCTATTATTGTATATAAGATTATAACTCTGATACTGATTTTCCCCATTACAGTAGGGTTGATATAGCTTGCTTAATGCAGGACATTCCAGGAACCTCAGAAAATAGCTAATGAAGTCAGGGAGGAGTGAATAGACCAGAACTAAGTGACACAACTTGGCTATAGAATTGGTCTTTCCAAAGATGCTGACAAGCAGGCTAAGTCACAATTTCCAATTGGCAAAGTTCTGTTCAACCCGTACTGGTGTAAATCTTCAAGGTGTAATGATGAAATTCATAAGATATGTGAACAGAAGATTCCAGACACTGATGATATCCCTCAGGGTGATGGCAACATCCTCATTTGGTTCAGGTCCCCATGAACTACTCTGTGATGGACCAGTTTAGTAGCCATGTGTTTGGGTTGGATGAAAGCAGGATCCTAACCAACAATCTGAAGTATGAAATGAGGCTCTAGACATGTCAAGCAGTTTATCTCCAGGCATATCATAACCTTTGATTTCAGAGTCTAGTCTCTTGTAGTTTGAGCTCCTAATTTTTGTTGGTTTTCATTCTAATTAGGTTCAAAGGAGCAGAAACTGCTGTTTGAAGGTCTTAAGTAACTGCTTTTAAGTAAAGAGAATCTCTCTCTAGCTTTCATCTTTCAAAACAACTGATAATAAAAAGGACAAAGGAGAAGAAAAATCAAAAGTAAATGAGATTTTCCATAAAATTAAAAATAAAAATAATGTTGAATCACAATCAAGAGAAGGCTAAAAATGCTTTGAAAATTACAACTAGACAAGGAAAAATACCATGATTTTATTTGTGAATATTTCAGATCAACTATTCAGAGTTCTCCCAAAGTATATTTCCCATTTTTAGGAGGAAAAGAAATTCCTTTCACTGAATATCAAAGTTCTAATTGTACTGTTAGAGCCTTCCCTGAACTTTGCCCTCCAAAACACCATAGTATGGAAGTGTCAAGGGCCAAGTGAGGAAGCATAGATAAGACAAGACAACATGGCAGGAATCAGAATATCACTGTAACAGTGTGCCAATTAAAAGTGGATGGCAATCAGTCTAAATCAGGAGGACCTTTAACAAATCAGGTTGCACTCTGACCAAGGCCAGACTAGAGATATATTATGGAATAGATTATTTCTGAGAATGTGTTTGAAACAATAGACTAAAATCCAAGATGCTAACTCGCATTCCCACCTACTCCCTGACATTATTCAAAAATCATATGGTCCAGAAAAAAAAAAAGTACTCTCATGTAAAAATGAGTAACCACCACAATAAATACAAAGAAACTATGTAAGTTTCCTTACATGAAAAGCTGATGGGAGAAAAGCAATTCAACTCATGAAGTGTATGTAGCAAAGCAGATTTAAATTATGAGTTATGAATATAAATATGACTTAAAGTGTCTGAAAAATGATGAAAATTAGAATTTCAAAGTGTTCAAAGGAGAGGAAAAAAACACAACAGAATTAGAAAATAAAAAGTAAGCTGAAAGGGATTAGTGAAGAAATGAAAGCGATAAACAGTAACATTATGAAAGCAAAAGTCACATTGGAAGGACCAAAATGAAAAGCACTCCAAAACATAGCAGGAATAAATAAGGTCACCTTCAGAAAATAGAATAAAATAAAATTGAAAAGAAGGCATGCTGGGGCTTCCCTGGTGGTGCAGTGGTTGGGAGTCCGCCTGCCAGTACGGGGGATGTGGGTTCGTGCCCCAGTCCAGGAGGATCCCACATGCCGCGGGGCGGCTGGGCCCGTGGGCCATGGCCGCTGGGCCTGCGCATCCGGAGCCTGTGCTCCGCAGCGGGAGAGGCCGTGGCGGTGGGAGGCCCACGTACCGCAAAAAAAAAAAAGAAGGCATGCTTACAGTGTTAGAGAAAACAATAACAGAAATAGAAGATGAAGGAGAATCAACATACAAATAATTGAATCCTCTGAGAGGAATAAGCTAAATAGAAAATAATCAGTTGTATGTATAGATCAAACAAGAATAGTGACAAAACCAACCAGAATATATGGTGGAGGTGAGGATGGGGAAGGGGGAGATGAATAAACATTGTATAAATCAAGGAACAATCAGAGAAGTGAAATCGCTGGGGGAGAGCTCTCTCTCTTTCTCCTTCTCTTCCACCCCCACTCCATTCAATAGGAAATTTATTATGTGGATTTGATCTTATGTTCTTCAGTTGTGAGAGGTGGTTAAAAAGTCTATGTAAAACTGTTGCCTCTGTGTGTGGTGCTAGGGTCTAAAATCCACAGGGCAGGCAGTTTGGGAGAAAAGAAAGACATGATGTAGGAAAAGCATGGACAAACAGGAGACTGTAAGGATAGACTGAAACCAATGTGAGGCTCTCACCAGCTCCGAGCTCCAACTTTGTAAAGAGGTGTGACCTGCAGGAGAAACTGCTGCCCTTCTTCTCAGAACTAAACACACACCTGTCCCAGGAGTCAGAGAAACTGAAGGAGGCAATATGGCACAAACTGAAGGAGCTGAATCCTGCTTCTGTCCCACTCCAGAAAGTAAGATAGAAAAGATGCTACAGCTTGTGAGAGCTATAACAATCCTCATACCCTGCACCAACTATCTGAGTGTAAAAAATATGTGGAGGCAACTTATAGAGACAGTAAAAAAAAATAAAAATCAGTGGTTGCCAAGGGTTAGTGGGGAGAGAGTGACATATAGGTGAAACGTGGAGGATTTTTAGGCAGTGAAACTACTCTGTAGGGTACTATACTGGTCAATAAACGTCACTATACTTTTCTCCAAAATCATAGAATGTATAACTCAAAGAGTGAACCCTAATGTATGCTGTGAACTCTGGGTGGTATTTGTGTGTCAATGTAGATTCATCAATTTCAATAAATGTACTACTCCAGGGCAGTATGTTGTTAGTGGTGTAGGAGCTATGCATGTATTGGGGTAAGGGTATTGGGGAAAATCTCTTCTTTTCACTCAATTTTGCTGTGAACCTAAAGCAGCTCTAAAAAATAAAGTCAATTAAAATATACATATATACATATTTATATATACACACTATATATAATATATCTGCTTCCTGAACTTCTGCCTTTCAAATCTCATGTAAATTGTGTCTTTCGGCCCACGTTAACCAGATACATAGGAGAATCTGGAAAACATTGTTCTAGGTTGGCTAAGTTGATAAAATATAAATCCACCACAATGTGTTAGAGCATTAATTGCCACATCTAAACAGATATCTTTGAAAGCTGGTGACTCAAGGATTCCAAGTATAAACACATTTTCTAAAAGTTAAATTCCCTAAATCACAAAGATAGATGTTGTTATAAAAAGTAAATTGTTCCAAACATGAGGAAGAGAAAAAAACTCTTTCTCTTTCTCTCTCTCTCTCTCTCTCTCACACACACACACACACACACAAATTACTTTTAATTATGGCAATAAAATATATTGAGCAGAGGGTAGGTATTAAAATTAAACTTGTAGGGGGTTAGATTCCGGGCTGTCATTCTGTTTACTTATGTGACTTTAGGTGAGTGACTTACTTCTCCAAACTTAGTTTGCGCACACCTAAAATGATAATCACAGAACCTTCCTCAGAGCGAGAGAGGAAGTTGAACAAATACATGATGCCAAATAACTCTCTGGATCATTTTTTCTCACTAAATTGTTGGATATTTTTACCAAAATTACTGAGTTGTGCAATTTCGTGAGTGGCAGAGACACAGACCTAAAGCAACCTGGGGGAGGGTCTTTGCTCAGCCAGGGTTTCAGAAACTATTATGTTAATGAAGGCTTTGCACAGTACTCCATGAGTGGCAGCTGAGCTCCCAGCACCTGTTTCAGACCATGACGTGTTTAGTTGGAAGAAAAGACATGCCAAGACAGCTCTCACAGTTAGGAATCAGAAAATTGTGCTCAAGCCATTGTCAGGTGTCTTTCTCAGAAGTAGAGAAGCAGAGAGAAACAATGGTTTGCTCCAGGACCATGGGATGATCTCCATTTCCTCTTCAGAATTGTCCTCCTCAATCTGTATTTTAGTGCTGAGTTTTTGTTTTGATTTTAAAGCCATAGATTAATCCCTCCAGTTTTAGCAACAAATAAACCTCTAGTACGCTAGCTGCAAAAATGGACTTGAATGTAACAAGTCGGTGACCTGGTTCCACATAGTTTTAGCCTCCAGAAAGAGCATATGAATCTGGGGAGGAGAAAGTAAATATGTATGAGGCTTTACTTTCAGCCATTCCCTCAAAGACTTTGCAATGTTGGCAACAATTATGAAACAGATTTATTTATTTATTTATTTTTGGAATACATATTTTTTTCCTCTCCTAGAAACAACTGTATTTAATGTAAGGGCAATCATAATTCACCACATGATGCAGTAAGGCATCGTAAGGCATATGAGCACTCTTTTGGCTTCTGTTATAATTTACTTTATTCAGGGCTTTTGGTAAATTGTGTAGGTAGAAGCATTATGAGCTTTTCCAATATCTCACTAAATATATTTAGAATGCTTAATTGAAACTTAACCTTTATTTTGTTCAATACATGTTGTCTCTAGTTAATAGTGACAGAGAAAAATAGGCTCCTAGGTTAACGTCTTAAATTTAGCTACTTCTGTTTTTCTTTAAAGTTGGAAAAACGAAGGTTCTGAAATGAAGTGATATAACAGGAAATCAACAGGGTAAAGAATACTTTTGATGATTTCTTCTTGGCCTTGCAATTATATCCAGTACACTTGCTGATGAAATAAATTCAAACGAAGCCATTAATTTCCTTCCTATCTACACAATTTTAATTAGAAACCTTTAATTGGACTTGGCTAAAATTTATCAAGAAATTTTAAGCTACTTATGTATAAGAAAATATTTTTCATCACTTACTAAATACAGTAAATAGCTGTCATTGTAGGTATTTCATGGAGAACATTCTTGTCAAAATTATCTTTTATCAAAAAATTTATTGGAAAACAAAGTTCTGTCAGGGTTTATTAGTTATTAAGCTTTTGCTATTTTAATCATTATAATAAATAAGATGCCTTTTTAATATATTCACTGAATTTTATGTGATGCCATATTTTTATTGCAAGCAATAAATGTGTTTGATGTTCCAAATACTATTTTATCACTGGATTTTTTTTAAACTTTCATTATCACGAGCATTTCTGACATGAATTAAAATGACATGCAAATTTGCAAGCTCATTTAATTGAAGCAAAATTGCTAAATTGTTGAATTCATAAGCCTTTATTATTTAGGGGCAAATGGATCATTTTCAGACAAATTTTATAGAACTCAACCAATTGTCTTAAGCAGTTCTCTTTCATTTCTGTTATTCCATAACCATTTGTGTGTAGGAAATAGGCAAATATAAGTTTCTCAACTTAATGTTTAAAATAATAAACATTTCCACCAGTTACTTGAATTATCTTTATTCGAAGGCACTACACCATGTTTTCTAACTAAAGAAACTTTATATTGTCTAATTATTCCCAAGAGGCATATGATTCACAAAATATTTACTAACACATTTTTAAATATGGTTATTTTGAGGTGTCTATATTTCCAATTGTATATAATAATAAAGATGAAATTTAAAATTTATTCTTTAATAGTCAGACATAAACAGTATGCTTTTATTCTCAAAGTCTTGGAAAAAAATTTGGATTTAACCAGAGAAGTTATTTGGGCACTTGGAGGGTACAGCTAGCTAATATCTGAATTCATGCAATTCAATTTTAATTTTTTTCTAAATTGTTTGTTAACTGAAAATATTTCAATTTTTAAAATCAACTTTTTCTTCTGAACTTACAAAAGTATCCACATAATTGTTAAAAACATAAATACCTCAGAAATATATAGAAGAGGGAATTTTATGCAATTACCCACAAAGATACAACACTTTGAATAGTTTGATGCATATTTCTCCAGATTTTAATATATATCTTTTACTTTTATTGAAAACACATGTCCATATTAGTTTGCAACTTATCCTTCTTTTTTCAATAATATATTTTAGGTGTGAATAAATTCAATCTATATTGGATTTTTTAAAAAAAGAAAAACACTTGATTAGTCTGAACACAACCTGAGACTTATATGGGTATTATAAATATGAAAAAAGTCAGCTCTATTCTGTCATTTCAACTCTTCAATTTATCCCTGTAGACATGCAGAGAAAGCAGGTCCTTTTTTTAGAAAATATATTAAATCAATATTTAATGATAGGAAGAAAAATTATGTGAATACAATGACAGAAATTTCTGAGACTTATCACTAAGAAAAATAGTGATCAAAAGGTTTTTTCCCCCATTTCTTTTAATATTTTACAATTTTTAAAGGTTACTTTCCATTTACAGTTATTATAAAATACTGGCTATGTTTTCTGTGTTGTACAATACATTCTTGAGCCTATCCTATTATACCCAATAGTTTGTACCTCCCACTCCCGCACCCTTATAATGCCCCTCCACCCCCTCCCCACTGGTAACTACTAGTTTGTTCTATATACCTGTGGTCTGCTTCTTTTATGTTATATTCACTGTTTGGGGGTTTTGGGTTTTTTTTTTTTTTTTTTGTATTTTTTAGATTCCACATGTAAGCAGTCTCCTATAGTATTTATCTTTCTCTGTCTGACTTATTTTACTTAGCATAATTCTCTTCAGGTCCATCCATGTTGCTGCAAATGACAAAATTTCATTCTTTTTCATGGCTGAGTGGTATTTCATTGTGCATATATACCACAGCTTCTTTATCCATTCACCTGTCGATAGACACATGCTGTTTCCATGACTTGGCAATTGTAAATATTGCTGCTATGAACATTGGGGTGCATGTATCTTTTTAAATAAGTGTTTTTGGTTTTTTTTTATATATATACCTAGGAGTGGAATTGCTAGGTCATAGAGTAGTTCTATTTTTAGTTTTTTGAGAAACCTCCATACTTTTTTCACAGTGGCTGCACCAATTTACATTCCCACCTACAGTGTAAGAGGGTTCCCTTTTCTCCACATCCTTGCCAGTGTTTGTTATTTGTGTTCTCTTGATCTATGAAACATATCTTAAAATGTGTAAGGCCAGCAAGGAACCTCCTTTACCATTCTCTGTGTTTACTTGTTGAGCTCTGCCTTAAAAAAAGTCCTGGCTTTAGTTTATTGACTTTACTGTGTCTGGCTAATTGTGTTATAAACACAATAGGCTGTTGTTAGACTTTTGAATACCACAAATTTGTAATTACTACTCTCATATAAAGTTAATGACTACCTACAATATGCCAAGAGTTTTGTAGGCATTTCCTCTTTCAACTTTAAAAATTCAGTAAAGTATTATTTTTGCCCTCGTGTTACATGAAGGAATCAAAGGTATAGAGTGTAAACAATTTAGCAAATGCTATACTTATACTCAGAGGAGGAGCCAAGATCTGAAAAGTGTCAATTGTGGTCTTACCTCCATATTCTTAAATGCTATGGTACATGTCACCAAATAAAACAACCCATTTCCACAAATGAGCTCTGCTATACTTACTAGGTAAATGAACAATATCTGCATCTGCATAATCCTACCCACCTCCTTCTTTAAAGCACATGATTCAACTTCTTGTCTAGAAATGTAACAATTTACTCAAGCCTTGAAAGTTCAGTGACACTTGCTAATGGTTGACCACCTTAAAGTCATTTAGTAAACATTAAGAGTGATCATCTACTAAGTCTGTCCCAAAAGTGTGTTCCTTGAATTTTCCATCAGAGAATAATAACAGTTATTTACAGAAAACTTACTTTGCAAAGAGAAAAAACCTTATAGGAAAATATACATTTTAAGTCTCTAAAAAGGGTTTCAAATATACTGATTTTTATTTTTGCTTTTGAAATATTTTATTTCGCAACCCTTTTCTTTTTCAGAAAATTTCTAATTACTATGGTTCTGTGAAAAAGATTTAGGAAAAATGCTTGTGTACTTATGTAATCGCTGAAGGACACAAATTTTAGAGTTAGTATGACATCACAGATTCATATCACTGCTTTATACTTACTGAATATTTTAACTTAGTCTCAGTTTTAGTATTTGTAAAGTGAGAATAACAATATGTATTCCATAAAATTTTGTGAAGATAAAATAGGTAATGTGCATGTGGCAAATTTTTGGAGTACCACAAATTATTTGGTGCTTTTCTAGTAAAATGTAGAGTCTCTTGGGTCTGAGCTAGTCTGTAACTGTATATAACCAATAAACTATGGTAGAAATGACTGTATTTCATTTAAGAGGGCTGACAGCTTTTGACTTGGTATTGTAAAAGCATGTCATCATGCATAAAACACTGTGGTGCCATCATAGTGTGAGGAGGGCCTAAGCCATGTAGAGAGGGTTCTGGGTCATGAAAAGACATGAGAAAAAAAAAGAAGAAAGAAGTCATAGTAAATCCAAATGACAGACCAACTTGAAAGAGGATATTCCAGACCCAGCCACTCTAAATGAAGCCATATGGATTAAAATTGAACCACCCAGAGAAGTTATGTCAACACAAAAGGCAAAATATGCACCCCCAAAACCTACTTATCCATAAAAGCAATGAGAACTAGCAAAAATTGTCAAACTCAACTGTGGAAATCAACCAAAGGCTTGTGGCAATATGAGGAGCATTCACTCAAGAAAAATGGACGAATCTTAGTAATAACAGTGAGCTTTGTGTCATTTTAGCCCCCACTCCCCTGCTGTATGGCTCTCATAAAAATGAGCAACCTTGCAATTATCATAGTCAGGAAAAACAGAAGCATAGCAGCCACTAGAAAGTGTAAATAGTTTTGAGTTTCCCCAGAGTCCCATTCCCAGAAAATTTTCATGATTTTTCATGAAAATTTTCATACCATTTCCCTGGAAACCACCATTCACAGAGTTTGTCATTATTTGACCTGACTCAGAACTCACTGACTGCAACCAACTTTTTTCTAGGGCATTTATCAAAACAATCAGTAGCATTGCAGCTGTCTGAGGTGTAACAACAGTTGGAGCAAACAAGAAGCTGACCAAACATGCAGAGGAAAAGTTGGGGAGTGATAGATCCATAGTGGTCTTTGAAAAGCTCCAAAATATCTGGTGAGCTAGTGGACTAGGTACATGTATAGTACTGTGCGCATACCCATAAAAGACCCAAGAATGCCTACACTTCTGTGTCTCCTGATCATGAGGAACTGTGAAAGCAAAAGGTGAAGACTAAGGCAGAATTGTAAACTCTCTACCTTGTCATCGATGGTCTTCCCCCAACAAATACTAAGGGTACCTGGCAAAGATGGTAGACTGATTAGTTTCAGACATTTAAGGAAATCTGTCCAATCACTAGTTGGCCACTAAGCTATATGAACAGAGATTTCAGAGACCACATATGACAAAAATTTCAGAAAAATAGTTCAGGAAAGTCACTAAATAAACCAACAGCAGCAGCAACAAACAAAAACAAACCTTGGTAAGGGGGCAGATTCTGGTGTTCAGAGATGCCACATTGTATTACTTAAAATATCCATGTTTTAACTAAAATATATGAGGAATGCAAAGAAATGAGAAAGCATACTTGATATACAAGGAAAAAGTAATCAACAGAAACCACCCCAGAAGAGCCCATCTACTGGACTTATTATAGACTTTAAATATGCTAATTTAAGGAACTAAAGGAAACCATGTCTAAAGAGCTAAAAGAGAGTATGAGAATGATTCCTCACCAAACAGAAAATGTCAACAAAGAGACAGAACTTATTTTTTAAAAATTAAAAAGAACCAGATAGAAATTATGTACTTGAACAGTACATTAACTGAGATAGAAATTCATTAGAGGGGCTCAACAGCAGATTTTTTTCTGGCAAAAGAAAGAATAGCAAATTTCAGTGAGGTTAATTGATATTATCTGGCTTGCAGAGCAGAAAAAATAGAAAATAAACAAGTCCTTGGAGATCTCTGGGATACAATCTAGAATACCAACATATGCATAATGGAAGTCCCAGAAGATGAGAGAAAGAGGCAGAAAAATGTCTCAAATTGATGAAAAACTTTACTCTGCACAAATAGGAGCTTATTGAATTCCAAATAGGATAAGCGCAAAGAAATCCATACCTAACCACATCATAATTAAGCTGTTAAAAGCCATAGACAAAGAAAAACCTTGAAATTAGCAAAACAGAAGTGACTACAAGGTTAACCATAGATTTTTTTCTCAGAAACCACAGAGGCCAAAAGAAAGTGGGATGAAATAGTTAAGTGCTAAAGAAAAAGATTGTGAACAAAGCATTCAATATCTTCCCACCCCCCAAAAAATAATCCTTTAATAATGAAGGAGAGGCAGTCCAGATCAAGATGGCCAAGTAGGAAGATCCTGAACTCACCTCCTCCTGTGGACACACCAAAAGTATAACTATATATAGAACACCTGTCTCTGAGAATGACTTAAAGACTAGCAGAACAGGTTTTCTACAACCAAGGTTATAAAGAAAATGCCACATCAAGATAGGTAGGAGGGGCAGAGATGTAGCATAGTCAGAACTCACATCCTACAGCAGTGATCCACAGGCAGGATGGATATCAGCAATGCAGAGATCCCTCCACATCTGGCTTCCCAGCCTGAGGTACCTGCACTGTAAAGACAAGCCCCCATAACATCTGGCTTTAAAGAACAGTGGGGCTTACATCCAGGAGAGTCAGAAGGCTGTGAGAAACTGTGACTCTTCTCTTGAAAGACTCACATACAAACTCACTTGCTCCAAATCCCAGTGTAGAGGCAGCAGCTTGAAAAGCACCTGGGTAGTATGAAAAGGAGATTCAGTGACTAATTTTAGGGCATGTGCTGGAGTGGCAGGATCCAGTGATATTTTCTCTAGTCATGGAAGTGCTGGTGGACACTCTTCTTTAATTACTGTCCTCCCGACTTACTAGCTCACCACCGGTGGGTGCCCTTTCTGTCACTCTTCAGCATTCTAGCTAACAGCATGTGCCCCAACCCCAGTTTTCCCCTGAAGGCCCAGTCCACTCAACCAGCCCACCCCACTGGCCCCTCCAACTGGCTCCTGCCCTGTCCCACCTGGTGGGCTGCTATGGCCATCACTAGAACCCCTCTTAAGTGGCTCCTACTCTGGAGGACAAGTCTGCACATCACTGCACTGGCAGCACTCAGAGCTGTACCTCTCATCCAACTGGGCCAGGGGCCAGCCCCACTTACCAGGGTGTATCCAGAAGTTGCAGCACAGCAATGCACCCAGCCAGCCTGGGGAAAAATTCCACCCACTAACATGCCTACAGCAATCACAGCTCAACCACAAGAAGAGACATGCAGCCCACACAGTGGGGACCCCTGCAGTACCTGCCTCTGGTGACCAGGAAGGATTCTGCCACTGGGCACCATGGGACATCTTCTCTACATAAGGGGGCTTTTTCAAGACTGGGAGACTGATATACCTAATATACTTAATACTTATACACTTAATGCGTAGAAACAGAGAGTTAGGCAAAATGAGGAGACAACAGAATACCCTCCAAATAAAAGAATAAAATAAAACCTCAGAAAAATAACTAAATGAAACAGAGATAAGCAATTTACCATAAAAAGAGTTCAAATTAATAGTCATAAGGATGCTCACTAACCTAGGGAGAAGAATAGATAAAGCAGGTATTAACAGACATAAAGATAGAAATTGACAGTAATACAATAATAGTTGGGGACTTTAACACATCATTTACATCAATGGATAGAACATCCAAACAGAAAATCAATAAGGAAATATTGGCCTTAAAAAACACATTACGTCAGATTGACTTAATAGACATATACAAACATTCCACCCCAAAACAGTAGAATACACATTGTTTTCAAGTGCACATGAAACATTCTTCAGCATAGATCACATGTTGGGACCAAACAAGTCTCAATAAAAATAAGAAGGTTGAAATCATATCAAGCATCTTTTCCAACCACAATGGTATGAAACTAGAAATCAATTACAAGAAGAAAACTGGAAATCACAAATATGTGCAGGATAAACAAGATGCTGTTTATACCACAAATGGGTCAATGAAGAAATCAGGGGGGAATTAAACAAATACCTTGAGACAAATGAAAATGGAAACACAATGTTCCAAAATCTATGGGGTGCAGCAAAAGCAGTTCTAAGAGGGAAGTTTAGAGTGATACAGGTCTACCTCAAGAAACAAGAAGGGCTTCCCTGGTGGCGCAGTGGTTGAGAGTCTGCCTGCCGATGCAGGGGACACGGGTTCGTGCCCCAGTCTGGGAAGACCCCACATGCTGCGGAGCGGCTGGGCCCGTGAGCCATGGCTACCTAGCCTGCGCGTCCAGAGCCTGTGCTCCGCAACGGGAGAGACCACAACAGTGAGAGGCCTGCGTACTGCAAAAAAAAAGAAAAGAAACAAGAAAAAAAATCTCAAAAAAAATCTGACATTACACCTAAAGTAAAGAGGAAAAGAACAAATAAAGCTTAATATTTGTAGAAGGAACGAAATAATAAAGATTAGAGTGGACATAAATGAAATAGAGAATTTTAAAAAACCCACTGAAAGGGATGAATGAAACTAACAGCTTCTTTGTGAAAAAATAAACAAAATTGAAAAAAACTTTAGCCAAACTCAACAAGAAAAAGAAAGGACCCAAATAAATAAAATCAGAAATGAAAGAAAAGTTACAACTGACACCACCAAAATACAGAGGATCAAAAGAGATTATTATGAACACGTACATGCCAAAAAACTGGACAACCTTTAAGAGTGGATAAATTTCTAGAAACATGTACTCTTCTAAGAATTCAGAAAAAATAGAAAATCTAAACAAAATAATCACTAGTAATTAGATTGAGTCAATAATCAAAAAAGTCTCCCAACAAAAGTAAGTTTACTAAATCAACATTAAAGATTTTGTTGAATGTTAGCTTAATGGAACTTTGTACATTTTTTAAAAATTTCCCAGACTATAAAATGGAAAAAAAAAATAAAACATCTCAGATTTGGGAAATTGCTTGATATAGATAACTTTTTTTTCACTTTCCTTGCCATAGACACAACTGGCTGAAGATTTTTAAATGTATTGAAAAGTAATGGAAGTGAATCCAGTAACACTGGAGGCTGTTGTTGATGTTTTCCCCACTGGATTGCAAGTCACTAGAATGAACTGACCAAATCAAATTTGTAGTATAGTCCTAGGGTAATAACTCATGGTATCAAGGATGGTTACCTCATACAGCCAGGAAAAGTTATTGGCAGACTGAATTTATATTACTCAGTCTTATGCGTATAACAGATAAAGAAAATGTAAATATTTTAAAGTGGAACATTAATACATATTCATTTTCAGGGATCATTTTTCCCGTTTTTGCACCTGCATGAGATTATCAAGCAATGGAAACAAGATGAAATACAGTTAAATAAAGAAACTAACATTTATTTTATTTATTTATTTTTTAACACCTTTATTGGAGTATAATTGTTTTACGGTGGCATGTTAGTTTCTTCTGTATAACAAAGTGAATCAGCTATACGTATACATATATCCCCATATCTCCTCCCTCTTGCATCTCCCTCCACCCTCCCTATCCCACCCCTCTAGGTGGACACAAAGCACAGAGCTGATCTCCCTGTGCTATGAGGCTGCTTCCTAGATAGCTATCTTTTGTATATTTGGTAGTGTATGTCCATGCCACTCTCTCACTTTGTCCCAGCTTACCCTTCCCCCTCCTGGTGTCCTCAAGTCCATTCTCTACGTCTGCATCTTTATTCCTGTCCTGCCCCTAGGTTCTACAGAACCTTTTTTTTTTTCTTTTTACATTCCATATATATGTCTTAGCATATGGTATTTGTTTTTCTCTTTCTGACTTACTTCACTCTGTATGACAGCCTCTAGGTCCATCCACCTCACTACAAATAATTCAATTTCATTTCTTTTTATGGATGAGTAATATTCCATTGTATATATATACAACATCTTCTTTATCCATTCATCTGTCAGTGGACACTTAGGTTGCATTCATGTCCTGGCTATTGTAAACAGAGCTGAAATGAACATTGTTTTACATGACTCTATGAATTATGGTTTTCTCAGGGTATATGCCCAATAGTGGGATTGCTGGGTCATATGGTAATTCTAGTCTTAGTATTTTAAGGAACCTCCATACTGTTCTCCATAGTGGCTATATCAATTTATAGTCCCAACAATAGTGCAAGAGGGATCCCTTTTCTCCACACCCTCTCCAGCATTTACTGTTTATAGATTTTTTGATGATGGCCATTCTGACTGCTGTGAGGTGATACTTCACTGTAGTTCTGATTTGCATTTCTCTAATGATTAGTGATGTTGAGCATCCTTTTATGAGTTGGTTAGAAATCTGTATATCTTCTTTGGAGAAATGGTCTATTTAGATCTTCTGACCATTTTTGGATTAGATTGTTGTGGATTTTTTTTGATATTGAGCTGAATGAGCTGCTTGTAAATTTTGGAGACTAATCCTTTGTCACTTGCTTCGTTTGCAAATATTTTCTCCCATTCTGAGGGTTGTCTTTTTGTCTTGTTTATGATTTCCCTTGCTGTGCAAAATCTTTTAAGTTTCATTAGGTCTCTTTTGTTTATTTCTCTTATTATTCCATTTCTCTAGGAGGTGGATCAAAAAGGATCTTGCTGTGATTTATGTCATAGAGTGTTCTGCCTATGTTTTCCTCTAAGAGTTTAATAGTGTCTAGCCTTACATTTAGGTCTTTAATCCATTTTGACTTTATTTTTGTGTATAGTGTTAGGAAGTGTTCTAATTTCATACTTTTACATGTAGCTGTCCAGTTTTCCCAGCACCACTTATTGAAGAGGCTGTCTTTTCTCCATTGCATATTCTTGCCTCCTTTGTCAAAGATAAGGTAACCATATGTGTGTGGGTTTATCTCTGGGCTTTCTATCCTGTTCCATTGATCTATATTTCTGTTTTTGTGCCAGTACCATACTGTCTTGATTACTGTAGCTTTGTAGTATAGTCTGAAGTCAGGGAGCCTGATTCCTCCAGCTCCGTTTTTCTTTCTCAAGATTGCTCTAGCTATTTGGGGTCTTTTATGTTTCCATACAAATTGTGAACTTTTTTGTTCTAGTTCTGTGAAAAATGCCATTGGTAGTTTGATAAGGATTGCATTGAATCTGTAGATTCTTTTGGGTAATATAGTCATTTTCACAATGTTGATTCTTCCAATCTGAGAACATGGTATAATCTCTCCATTTGTAACATCTTTAATTTCTTTCATCCATACTTACAGTGCTCTGCATACAGGTCTTTTGTCTTCTTAGGTAGGTTTCTTCCTAGGTAAGTTATTCTTTTTGTTGCAATGGTAAACTGGAGTGTTTCCTTATTTTCTTTTTCAGATTTTTCATCATTAGTGTATAGGAATGTATCCTGCTACATTACCATATTCTTTGAGTAGACCTAGAAGTTTTCTGGTAGGATCTTTAGGCTGTATAGTATCATGTCATCTACAAATAGTGACAGTTTTACTTCTTTTTTTCCTATTTCGATTCCTTTTATTTCTTTTTCTTCTCTGATTGCTGTGGCTAAAACTTCCAAAACTATGTTGAATAATAGTGGTGAGAGTGGGCAACATTATTTTGTTCCTGAACTTAGTGGAAATGGTTTCAGTTTTTCACCATTGAGAACAATGTTGACTGTGGGTTTTTCATATATGGCCTTTATTATGTTGAGGTAAGTTCATTCTCTGCCTAGTTTCTGGAGGGTTTTTATCATAAATGGATGTTGAATTTTGTCAAAAGCTTTTTATACAGCTATTGAGATGATCATATGTTTTCTTTCCTTCAATTTATTAATATGGTTTATCACATTGATTGATTTGCATATATTGAACAATCCTTGCATTCCTGGGATAAACCCCACTTGATCATGGTGTATGATCCTTTTAATGTACTGTTGGATTCTGTTTGCTAGTATTTTGTTGAGGATTTTTCTATCTATATTCATCAGAGATATTGGCCTGTAGTTTTCTTTTTTTGTGACATCTTTGCCTGGATTTGGTATCAGAGTGATGGTGGACTTGTAGAATGAGTTTGGGGGTGTTCCTCCCTCTGGTATAGTTTGGAAGAGTTTGAGGAAGATAGGTTTTAGCTTCTCTCTAAATGTTTGATAGAATTTGCTTGTGAAGCCATCTGCCCCTGGGCTTTTGTTTGTTGGAAGATTTTTAATCACAGTTTCAATTTCAGTGCTGGTGATAGGTCTGTTTATCTTTTCTATTTCTTTCTGGTGCAGTCTTGGCAGGTTGTGCTTCTCTAAGAATTTGTGCATTTCTTCCACGTTGTCCATTTTATTGGCATATAATGCTTGTAGTTATCTCTCATGATCCCTTGTATTTCTGCAGTGTCAGTTCTGACTTCTCCTTTTTCATTAATTCTATTGATCTGAGTCTTCTCCCTTTTTTTCTTGATGACTCTGCCTAATGGTTTATCAATTTTGTTTATCTTCTCAAAGAATCAGCTTTTAGTTTTATTGATCTTTGCTATTGTTTCCTTCATTTCTTATTCATTTATTTGTGATCTGATCATTATGATTTGTTTCCTTCTGCTAACTTTGGGGGTTTTTTGTTGTTCTTCTTCTTTCTTTCTTTCTTCCTCTAATTGCTTTAGTTGTAAGGTTAGGTGTTTATTTAAGAATTTTCTTGTTTCCTGAGGTAGGATTGTATTGCTATAAACTTCACTCTTAGGACTGGTTTTGCTACATCCCAGAGGTTTTGGGTTGTCGTGTTTTCATTATCATTTGTTTCTAGGTATTTTTCTTTTCTTCTTTCATTTCTTCATTGATTTCTTGGTTATTTAGTAGTGTATTGTTTTGCCTCCATTTGTTTGTATTTTTTACAGATTTTTTCCTGTAATTGATATCTAGTCTCATAGCGTTGTGGTTGGGAAGAGATACTTGATGCAATTTCAATATTCTTAAATTTACCAAGGCTTGATTTTTGACCCAAGATATGATCTATCCTGGAGAAGAAAGTGTAATCTACTGTTTTGGATGGAATGTCCTATAAATATCATTTAAATCCATCTTGTTTAAAGTATCATTAAAGCTTGTGTTTCCTTTTTTTTTTCATTTTGGATGATCTGTCCATTGATGAAAGCAGGGTGTTAAACTCCCCTACTATATTGTTTTACTGTTGATTTCCCCTTTTATGGCTGTTAGCATTTTGCCTTATGTATCGAGGTGCTCCTGTGTCGGGTGCATAAATATTTATAATTGTTATATCTTCTTCTTGGATCAATCCCTTGATCATTATGTAGTGTCCTTCTTTGTCTCTTGTAAGAGTCTTTATTTTAAACTCTATATTGTCTGATATGAGAATTGCTACTCCCATTTTCTTTTGATTTCCATTTGCATGGGATATCTTTTTCAATCCCCTCACTTTCAACCTGTATGTGTCCCTAGGTCTGAAGTTGGTCTCTTGTAGCCAGCATATATACCAGTCTTGTTTTTGTATCCATTCAGCCTGTGTCTTTTGGTTGGAGCATTTAATCCATTTATATTTACGGTAATTATCAATATATATATTCCTATTACCATTTTCTTAATTGTTTAGGGTTTGTTATTGTAGGCCTTCTCCATCACTTATGTTTCCTGCCTAGATAAGTTCTTTTAGCATTTGTTGTAATGCTGGTTTGGTGGTGCTGAATTCTCTTACCTTTTGCTTGTCTGTAAAGGTTTTAATTTCTCTGTCAAATCTGAATGCTTGCTGGGTATAGTTATCTTGGTTGTAGGTTTTTCCCTTTCATCACTTTAAATATGTGCAGCCACACCCTTCTGGCTTGCAGAGTTTCTGCTGAAAGTTCAGCTGTTAACCCTATGGGGATTCCCTTGTATGTTATTTGTTGCTTTCCCTTGCTGCTTTTAATATTTTTTCTTTGTATTCAATTTTTGATATTTGAATTGGTTATGTCTTGGCATGTTTCTCCTTGCATTTACCCTGTATGAGACTCTCTGTGCCTCCTGGAGTTGAGTATTTCCTTTCCCATATTAGGGAAGTTTTCAACTATAAATCTCTTCAAGTATTTTCTCAGTCCGTTTCTTTTTCTCTTCTTCTTCTGGGACACCTATACTTCAATTCGAATGTTGGTGCATTTAATGTTGTCCCAGATGTCTCTGAGCCTGTTCTCAATTCTTTTCATTCTTTTTTCTTTATTCTGGTCTGTGATAGTTATTTCCACTATTTTATTTCCTCGTCACTTATCCATTTTTCTGCCTCAGTTATTTGCTATCAATTCCTTCTGGAGAATTTTTAATTTCATTTATTGTGTTGTTCGTCATTGTTTGTTTGCTCTTTAGTTCTTCTAGGTCCTTGTTAAACGTTTCTTGTATTTTCTCCATTCTATTTCCAAGATTTTAGATCATCTTTACTATCATTACTCTGAATTCTTTTTCAGGTAGACTGCCTCTTTCGTCTTCATTTGTTCGGTCTGTAAGGTTTTTACCTGGCTCCTTCATCTGCTGCATGTTTCTCTGTTTTCTCATTTTGCTTAACTTACTGCATTTAGGGTCTCCTTTTCACAGGCTGCAGGTTTGTAGTTCCTTTTATTTTTGGTGTCCGCCCCCAGTATGTAAGGTTGGGTCAGTGGGTTGTGTAGCCTTCCTGGTGGATGAGGCTGGATCTTCTCTTTCTGGTGGGCCGGACCACGTCAGTGGTGTGTTTTGGGGTGTCTGTGAACTTATTATGATTTTAGGAAGCCTCTCTACTAATGGGTGGGGTTGTGTTCCTCTCTTGCTAGTTGTTGGGCATGGGGTGTCCAGCACTGGAGCTTGCTAGTCATTGAGTGGTGCTGGATCTTAGTGTTCAGACGGAAATCTCCGGGAGACTTTTCGTCATTTGATATTACATGGGGCCAGGAAGTCTGTGGTGGACCAATGTCCTGAACTCGGCTCTCCCACCTCGGAGGCTCAGGCCTGACACCCGGCGGAGCACCAAAATCCTGTTAGGCACATGGCTCACAAGAAAAGGGAGAAAAAAATAAAGAAAGAAAAAAATAAAATAAAGTTATTAAAATAAAAAGTTAAAAATATTAAAGTAAAAAATTAAAAAGTAATTTAAAAAAAGAAAGAAGATAGCAACAAAACCAATAAACAAATCCAACAAAGACAACAAGCACTAAAAACTATACTAAAATAAATAAATAAATAAAAGTACAGACAAGCCTAGCACAAATGATAAAAGCAAACCTCTACAGGAAAATCACACAAGGAATCATACACGTACACACTCACAAAAAGAGAAAAAGAAAAAAAATATATATATACATACATATAAGAAAAAACGGAAGAGAGCAAGCAAGTCAATAAACAAATCTACCAATGATAATAAGCTCTAAATTCTAAACTAAGATAAACATAAAACCAGAAACAAATTAGATGCAGAAAGCAAACCCCAAGTCTCCAGTTGCTCCCAAAGTCCACCACATGAATTTTGAGATGATTCGTTGTCTATTCAGGCATTCCACAGATGCAGGGTACATCAGGTTCACTGTGGAGATCTAATCCACTGCTCCTGAGGCTGCACGGAGAATTTTCCCTTTCTCTTCTTTGTTCATACAGCTCCTTGGGTTCAGCTTTGGATTTGGCCCCGCCTCTGCATGTAGGTAGCCCTCTGGCATCTGTTCGTTGCCCAGACCGGAGGTGGTTAAAGGAGCGGCTTATTAGGGGGCTCTGGCTCACTCAGGCCGGGGGTGGGGGGTACGGAATATGGGGTGAGCCTGCGGCTGCAGAGGCTGACATGATGTTGCAACAGCCTGAGGTGTGCCATGTGTTCTCCCAAGGAAGTTGTCCCTGGATCACAGGACCCTGGCAGTGGCGGGCTGCACAGGCTCCCAGGAGGGGAGATGTGGATAGTGACCTGTGCTTTCACAGAGGCTTCTTAGTGGCTGCAGCAGCAGCCTTAGCATTTCATGCTCTCTCTGGTGTCTGTGCTGATAGCCGTGATTTGCACCCATCTCTGGAGCTCATTTAAGTGGTGCTCTGAATCCCCTCTCTTCGTGCACCCCGAAACAATGGTCTCTTGCATCTTAGGCAGTTCCAGACTTTTTCCCAGACTCCCTCCTGTCTAGCTGTGGTGCCCTTGACCCCTTTAGGCTGTGTTCAAAT
This sequence comes from Neophocaena asiaeorientalis asiaeorientalis, assembly GCF_003031525.2. Lineage (NCBI taxonomy): Eukaryota > Metazoa > Chordata > Mammalia > Artiodactyla > Phocoenidae > Neophocaena > Neophocaena asiaeorientalis. Next base: position 4,912,476 of record NW_020173397.1, on the reverse strand, counting down.
AGCCAACCCCAGTCCTCTCCCTGGGATCTGACCTCTGAAGCCTGAGCCTCAGCTCCCAGCCCTCACCTGCCCCGGCGGGTGAGCAGACAAGCCTGTCTAGCTGGTGAAGGCTGGTCGGCAGCAATACTCTGTGAGGGAATCTCTCTACTTTGCTCTCTGCACCCCAGTTGCTGCACTGTCCTCCGTGGCTTCGATGCTTCCCCCCTGCCCACCCTGTCTCCACCAATGAAGAGGCTTCCTAGTGTGTGGAAACAATTCCTCCTTCGCAACTCCCTCCCAGAGGTGCAGGTCTCGTCCCTATTATTTTGTCTCTGTTTTTTGTTTTTTCTTTTGCCCCACCCGGGTACGTGGGGAGTTTCTTGCCTTTTGGGAAGTCTGAGGTCTTCTGCCAGCATTCAGTAGATGTTCTGTAGGAGTTGTTCCACATGTACATGTATTTCTGATGTATTTGTGGGGAGGAAGGTGATCTCCACATCTTACTCCTCTGCCATCTTGAAGGTCCCCCTGAAACTAACATTTTAAAAGTAAATTTTTATTGTTGCATCCAGCTTAGAATTACTGAAGACCTATAGGTTGTCTAGCTCTGCCCAAAACACAGTGAATAAAAAGCACCCAGCAAAGCACAAACTTTGAAATCTATCACAAAATAATGCATTTGGAATACCATGTGCGGAGTGTCTGGTCAATTCAAGCCACACACAATCTTTCCCTCAGTTTCTGTAATATCAAATAAGTTCTGTTATATATCTTGATTTACCATGAAAGGTAAGTGTCATATTTTAGGCAAATAAAAATTATAAAATTTGACAGCTGGCAAATTATGCTAACATCTGGTAACAAATCATTCCTGACAGTTCAATAGTACACTTATTGTGTAGCTATTAATATTATAAAGCGCAAAATGCTAAAATTATAACACTTGACTAACATATTCCCTGACATAATAGAAGGAATGCAGTGTTTATCTTAATGTGTAAGAATTGTCACCTTTTCATGTCTGAGTTTTGAAGTAGTTTGGAACCAAGTAACTATAAACATGGATGGCATCACGCAGTGCCACGAGCTAAAAAGAGAATTGAAATTCTCTGAATTTGGAATAACATGATAATATATTTACAGTATATGGAGGGAATAGGTAGAATAGTGAAAATATATTGTGGCAATAATAAAAGCAGTAAAATGACATTACATACCTTACCATTGCTAATCTGGTGCAATATCACTTTCTTGATTAAGTTGGCTAATTATTGTAGAGAGTGGAGGTTCTAACTGGCAGTTTAACAATAAAGCTCTAGAATCTAGCTAATAGTTAAATAATATTTTATTCAAATGCCTGGTGTTGGGATATAAATATTATTACTGTCACTGATCTTTTAAAGTGAGAAAGTTAATTTTACTGTCAGTTTTTGTTTCTACAGTCATGGTGTTATTCACTTTCACCCTTAAGTCACTTTTATTCACTTATAAATGTTACCCCCCAAAACATAAAATAAATAATAGTAAAATATTAACCAGAAAATAAATTATATCCATGAAAGTATAAACTGAATTGGGACATGAACATCTGCATTGTACTTCTGGCTTGGTGTTATGTTAAATCACTGTCCCTCCGTGGGCACAATTTACATAGCATAAAATGAGAGGGTTGCAGACTGTAATCTTTACAGTCATTTCTAGGTCTGAAAATGTATCTATTCTTAGACTATCCAGTTGAATTTAGAAAATTTACTCAACCATGAATTAATCGATTTAACTGGCTAAATGATAAAATACATATTTAGAGAGACTTTTGCTCATTTATATTTCTGTGAGTGTGTATGTGTCAATCATGAAGGTCGCATAAGTAAGCAAGAACATTGGCATCTCTGTGTTTTAATATAGGCAATTTTTTTAGACATCTTTCTTGGAGTATAATTGCTTCACAATGTTTTGTTAGTTTCTGCTGTACAACAAAGTGAATCAGCTATATGCACACACATATCCCCATATCCCCTCCCTCTTGAACCTGCCTCCCCACTCCCTATCCCACCTCTCTAGTTCGTCACAAAGCACCAAGCTGATATCCCCGTGCTATGCAGCAGCTTCTCACCAGACACCCATTTTACATTTGATAGTGTATATATGTCAGTGTTACTCTCTCACTACGTCCCAGCCTCCCCTTCCCGCCCTGTGCCCTCAAGTACGTTCTCAACATCTGCATCTTTATTCCTGCCCTAACATTAGGCTCATCAGTACCATTTTTCTACATTCCATACATAGAGAACCAAAGTTAACGTAGATTAAAATAAGAATTTTCAATCTTGATGAGAAATCCCAAGATATAGAATAACAGTTCTAAAATGATGTCTAAAGTATTACTTTATACATAGATATATATTTTGGAAGCTCCTGTGTTCTGTTTCATGGTTGTATGTCAGATTGTACAGTTGAAGATTCTAAATATAACTGAAGTCTAAGTATTCATTTGCCCTACCGCATTCATAGATAATTTATGGATGGATTTGCACTTCTCTAACGCCTGAGCCTTAATTGACTTACAAATACGTGAAGTGTCATTTGAAGTATACAATGGGCTCTTAATGAAATTCTCTACGTCTTATGTTCTAAATGTTTCAGAGATTCATATTTTAAACTTGGTGAGAATACCAGAGTAACCTTCATACATTTTCGTAGTCTACAAGCTGAAATCCAACTATATGACTTTTTTTTTTTACATCTTTATTGAAGTATAATGCTTTACTGTGGTGTCTTAGTTTCTGCTTTATAACAAAGTGAATCAGCTATACATTTACATATATCCCTAAATCTCCTCCCTCTTGCTTCTCCCTCCCACCCTCCACATCCAACCCTTCCAGGTGGTCACAAAGCACTGAGCTGATCTCCCTGTGCTATGTGGCTGCTTCCCACTAGCTATCTGTTTTAAATTTGGTAGTGTGTATATGTCAATGTCACTCTCTCACTTCGTCCCAGCTTACTCTTCCCCCTCCCTGTGTCCTCAAGTTCATTCTCTATGTCTGCGTCTTTATTCCTATCCTGCCCCTAGGTTCTTCAGAACCTTTTTTTTTTTTAGATTCCATCTATATATGTGTTAGCATACAGTATTTGTTTTTCTCTTTCTGACTTACTTCACTCTGTATGACAGTCTCTAGATCCATCCACCTCACTACAAATAATTCAATATCATTTCTTTTTATGGCTCAGTAATATTTGATTGTATATATGTGCCATGTCTTCTTTATCCATTCATCTGTCTGTGGACATTTAGGTTGCTTCCATGTCCTGGCTATTGTAAATAGAGCTGCAATGAAAATTTTGGTACATGAATTATTGAATTATGGTTTTCTCAGGGTATATGAATTATGGTTTTCTCAGGGTATATGCCCAGAAGTGCGATTGCTGGGTCGTATGGTAGTTCTATTTTTAGTTTTTTAAAGAACCTCCATAGTGGCTGTATCAATTTACATTCCCACCAACAATGCAAAGGGTTCCCTTTTCTCCACACCCTCTCCAGCATTTATTGTTTGTAGATTTTTTGATGATGGCCACTCTGACCGGTGTGAGGTGATACCTCACTGAAGTTTTGAATTGCATTTCCATAATGATTAGTGATGTTGAGCATCCTTTCATTTGTTTGTTGGCAATCTGTATATCTTCTTTGCAGAAATGTCTGTTTAGCTCTTCTGCCCATTTGTGGATTGTGTTGTTTGTTTTTTTGATATTGAGCTGTTGGAGCTGCTTGTATATTTTGGAGATTAATCCTTTGTCAGTTGCTTCGTTTGCAAGTATTTTCTCCCATTCTGAGGGTTGTCTTTTCATCTTGTTTATGTTTTCCTTTTTGTGCAGAAGCTTTTTAGTTTCATTAGCTCCCATTTGTTTATTTTCGTTTTTATTTCCATTTCTCTAAGAGATGGGTCAAAAAGGATCTTGCTGTGAGTTATCTCATAGAGTGTTCGGCCTATGATTTCCTCTAAGAGTTTGATAGTGTCTGGCCTTACATTTAGGTCTTTAATCCATTTTGAGTTTATTTTTGTGTGTGGTGGTAGAGTGTGTTCTAATTTCATTCTTTTACATGCAGCTGTCAATTTTTTCCCAGTACCACCTATTGAAGAGGCTGTCTTTTTTCCATTGTATATTCTTGCCTCCTTGATCCAAAATAAGGTGACCCGGGCTTCCCTGGTGGCACTGTAGTTGAGACTCCGCCTGCTGATGCAGGGGACACAGGTTCGTTCCCTGGTCTGGGAAGATTCCACATGCCGCAGATCGGCTGGGCCTGTGAGCCATGGCCACGGAGCCTGCATGTCCGAAGCTGGTGCTCCGCAACGCGAAAGGCCACAGCAGTGAGAGGCCTGCGTACCTTAAAAAAATTAAAATAAAAAAAAATAAGGTGACCATATGTGCATGGGATTATCTCTGGTCTTTCTATCCTGTTCCATTGATCTATATTTCTGTTTTTGTGCCAGTATCTTACTGTCTTGATTACCGTAGCTTTGTAATATAGTCTGAAGTGCGAGACCCTGTTTCCTCCAGCTCCGTTTTTATTTCTCAAGATTGCTTTGGCTATTCGGGGTATCTTTTGTTTCCATAAAAATTGTGAAATTTTTTGTTCTATTTCTGTGAAAAATGCCATTGGTAGTTTGAGAGCATTTCATTGAATCTGTAGTTTGCTTGACGTAGTATAGTCATTTTCACAATGTTGACTCTTCCAATCCAGGAGCATGGTATATGTCTCCATCTGTTTATGTTGTCTTTGATTTCTTTCATCAGTGGTTTATAGTTTTCTGAATACAGGTCTTTTTCCTCTTTAGGTAGGTCTGTTCCTAGGTATTTTCTTTTTGTTGCTATGGTAAATGGGATTGTTTCTTAAATTCTCTTTCTTATCTTTTGTTATTAGTGTATAGGAATACAAGAGATTTCTGTGCATTAATTTTGTATCCTGCAGCCTTACCAAATTCACTGATTAGGTCAAGTAGTTTTCTGGTAACATCTTTAGGATTCTCTATGTATAGTATCATGTCATCTGCAAACAGTGACACCTTTACTTCTTCTTTTAAATAAATTTATTTATTTAATTTATTTATTTTTGGCTGTGTTGGATCTGCGTTGCTGCACACAGGCTTTCTCCAGTTGTGGCGAGCGGGGGCCAATTTTCGTCGCGGTGTGCGGGCTTCTCATTGCGGTGGCCTCTCCAGCCGCGGAGCACGGGCTCTAGTTTCCTTTTATTTCTTTTTCTTCTCTGATTGCTGTGGCTAAAATTTCCAAAACTTTGTTGAATAATAGTGGTGAGAGTGCACAGTCTTGTCTTGTTCCTGATCTTAGAGGAAATAGTTTCAGTTTTTCACCATTAAGAATGATGTTGGCTGTGGGTTTGTCATATATGGCCTTTATTATGTTGAGGTAAGTTCCCTCTGTGCCTACTTTCTGGAGGGTTTTTATCATAAATGGGTGTTGAATATTGTCGAAAGCTTTTTCTGCATCTATTGAGATGATCATATGGTTTTCTCCTTCAGTTTGTTAATATGGTTTATCACATTGACTGATTTGCATATATCGAAGAATCCTTGCATTCCTTGGATAAATCCTACTTGATCATGGTGTATGATTCTTTTAATATGCTGTTGGATTCTGTTTGCTAGTATTTTGTTGAGGATTTTTGCATCTATGTTCATCAGTGATATTGGCCTCTAGTTTTCTTTCTTTGTGACAACTTTGTCTGGTTTTGGTATCAGGGTGATAGTTGCCGCGTAGAATGAGTTTGGGAGTGTTCCTCCCTCTGCTATATTTTGGAAGAGTTTGAGAAGGATAGGTGTTAGCTGTTCTCTAAACGTATGCTAGAATTCTCCTGTGAAGCCATCTGGTCCTGGGCTTTTGTTTGGTGGAAGATTTTAATCACAGTCTCAATTTCAGTGCTTCTGATTGGTCTGTTTATATTTTCTATTTCTTTTTGGTTCAGTCTTGGCAGGTTGTGCTTCTCTAAGAATTTGTCCATTTCTTCCAGGTTGTCCATTTTTGGCATATAGTTGCTTGTAGTAATCTCTCATGATCCTTTTTATTTCTGCAGTGTCATTTGTTACTTCTCCTTTTTCATTTCTAATTCTACTGATTTGAGTCTTCTTCCTTTTTTCCTGATGTGTCTGGCTAATGGTTTATCAATTTTGTTTATCTTCTCAAAGAACCACATTTTAGTTTTATTGATCTTTGCTATTGTTTCCTTCATTTCTTATTCATTTAATTCTTGTATGATCTTTATGATTTCTTTCCTTCTTCTAACTTCAGGGTTCTTTTTTCTTCTTTCTGTAATTGCTCTATTGGTAAGGTTAGGTATTTATTTAAGAATTTTCTTGTTTTTTGTGTGAGGATTGTATTGCTATAAATTTCCATCTTAGAACTTCTTTCGGTGCATCCCATAGGTTTTGGGTCGTCGTGTTTTCATTGTCATTTGTGTCTAGGTATTTTTTGATTTGTTCAGTGGTTTCTTGCTTGTTTAGTGGTGTATTGTTTAGCCTCCTAAAAATTTACCAAGGCTTGATTTGTGACCCATGACATGATCTATCCTGGAGAATGTTCCATGAACACTTGAGAAGAAAGTGTATTCTGTTGTTTTTGGATGGAATGTCCTATAAATATCAATTAAGTCCATCTTGTTTAATATCTCATTTAAAGCTTGTGTTTCCTTATTTATTTTCATTTTGGATGATCTGTCCATTGGTGAAAGTGGATTGTTAAAGTCCCCAACTATGATTGTGTTACTGTTGATTTCCCCTTTTATGGCTGTTGGCATTTGTCTTAGGTATTGAGGTGCTTCTATGTTGGGTGCATAAATATTTACAATTGTTATATCTTCTTCTTGGATTGATCCCTTGATCATTGTGTAGTATCCTTCTTTGTCTCTTGTAATAGTCTTTATTTTAAAGTCTATTTTGTCTGACATGACAGTTGCTACTCCCGCTTTCTTTTGATTTCCATTTGCATGCAATATCTTTTTCCATCCCCAGTTTCAGTCTGTATGTGTCCCTAGGTCTGAAGTGGGTCTCTTGTAGACAGCATATATACAGGTCTTGTTTTTGTATCCATTCAGCCTGTCTATGTCTTTTGGTTGGAACATTTAATCCGTTTACATTTAAGGTAATTATCGATATGTATGTTCCTATTACCATTTTCTTATTTGTTTTGAGTTTGTTATTGTAGGTATTTTCCTCCTCTTGTGTTTCCTGCCCAGATAAGTTCCTTTACCTTTTGTTATAATGCTGGTTTGGTTGTGCTGAATTCTCTTAGCTTTTGCTTGTCTGTAAAGGTTTTAATTTCTCCGTCTAATCTGAATGAGATCCTTGCTGGGTATAGTAATCTTGGTCTTAGGTTTTCCTTCTTCATCACTTTAACTATGTCCTGCTCCTCCCTTCTGGCCTGCAGAGTTTCCGCTGAAATATCCGCTTTTAACCTTATGTGAGTTCCCTTGTATATTATTTGTTGCTTTTCCCATGCTGTTTTTAATATTTTTTCTTTGTATTTAATTTTTGATAGTTCAGTTGATTACATCTTGGCATGTTTCTCCCTGGATTTATCATGTATGGGACTCTCTGGCATTCTCTGCAGTCCAGTCTCTGAGCTTCCTGGACTTTGACTGTTTACTTTCCCATATTAGGGAAGTTTTCAACTATAATCTCTTCAAATATTTTCTCAGTCCCTTTCTTTTTCTCCTCTTCTGGGATCCCTATAATTCGAATGTTGGTGCATTTAATATTGTCCCAGAGGTCTCCAAGATTGTCCTCAATTCTTCTTATTCTTTTTCCTTTATTCTGTGCTGTGGTAGTTGTTTCCACTATTTTACCTTCCAGGTCACTTATCTGTTCTTCTGACTCGGTTATTCTGCTATTGATTCCTTCCAGAGAATTTTTAATTTCATTTATTGTGTTGTTCATCATTGTTTGTTTGCTCTTTAGTTCTTCTAGGTCCTTGTCAAATGTTTCTTATATTTTTTCCATTCTATTTCCAGTATTTTGCATCATCTTTATTATCATTACTCTGGATTCTTTTTCAGGTAGACTGCCTATTTCTTCTTCGTTTGGTCTGGTGGGTTTTTACCTTGCTCCTGTGTTTCTCAGTCTTCTCATTTTGCTTAACGTACTGTGTTTTGGATCTCCTTTTCGCAGGCTGCACATTTGTAGTTCCCATTGTTTTTGGTGTCTGCCTCCAGGAGGTAAGGTTGTTTCAGTGGGTTGTGTAGGCTTCCTGGTCGAGCGGACTGGTGCCTGTGTTCTGGTGGATGAAGCAGGATCTTGTCTTTCTGGAGGGCAGGACTGTGTCCGGTGGTGTATTTTGGGATGTCTGTGAAGTTATTATTTTAGGCAGTCTCTCTGCTAATGGGTGGGCTTGTGTTCCTCTCTTGCTAGTTGTTTGGCGTAGGGTGTCCAGCACTGTAGCTTGCTGGTTGTTGAGTGGAGCTGTGTCTTACGTTGAGATGGAGATCTCTGGGAGAGCTCTCACCATTTGATATTACATGGATCCGAGCAGTCTGTAGTGGACCAGTGTCCTGAACTTGGCTCGCCCACCTCAGAGGCACAAGCCTGACACCGGGCCAGAGCACCAAGACCCTGTCAGCCACACGGCTCAGCAGAAAAAGCAGAAAAAAATAACTAAAAAATATAGTAAAATAATTAATATGAACAATAAGTTTAAAATTATTAAAAATTTTAAAATTAAAACGTAATTTAAAACAAGAAAGAAGAATGCAACCAAACCAGAATCCAAATGCATCAATGATAACCAGCACTAAAAACTATACTAAAAAAAGAAAAAAGGACAGACAGAACCCTAGGGCAAATGGTAAAAGCAAAGCTATACAGACAAAATCACACAGAAACATACATATACACACTCACAAAAGGAGAAAAAGAATATATA
>NW_020173397.1:4842080-4903093 GCF_003031525.2 Neophocaena asiaeorientalis asiaeorientalis | reverse complement strand
TATATATATATATATATATATATATAAAGGAATAGAGAAAACAAGTCCATAAAGAAATTTACAAGTGATAATAAACTCTGAGTACTAAGCTAAGCTAAACATAAAACCAGAAACAAATTAGATGCCCAAAGCAAACCCCAAGTCTACAGTTCCGAAAGTCCACTGCCTCAATTTTGGAATGATTCATTGTCTATTCAGGTATTCCAGAGATGCAGGGTACATCAAGTTGATTGTGGGGATTTAATCTGCTTCTCCTGCAGCTGCTGGGAGAAATTTCCCTTTCTCTTCTTTGTTCGCACAGCTCCTGGGGTTCAGCTTTGGATTTATCCCCGCCTCTTTGTGTAGGTTGCCTGAGGGCATCTTTTCTTCACTCAGACAGGACGGGTTTAAAGAAGCAGGTGATTAGGGTGCTCTGGCTCACTCAGGCCTGGAGGAGGGAGGGGTACAGAATGCAGGCCGAGCCTGTGGCAGCAGAGGCCGGCGTGACATTGCAACAGCCTGAGGTACACGGTGTGTTCTCTCAGGGAAGTTGTCCCAGGATCACGGGACCCTGGCAGTGGCGGGCTGCACAGGCTCCCACGAGCAGTTGTCTGGATAGTGACCTGTGCTTGCACACAGGCTTCTTGGTGGCTGCAGGAGAAGCCTTAGTATCTCATGCCAGTCTCTGGTGTCCGCGCTGGTAGCCGCAGCTCACACCTGTCTCTGGAGCTCATTTAGGCGGTGCTCTGAATCCCCTCTCATGATGTGCTTTGAAACAATGGTCTCTTGCCTCTTAGGCAGTTCCAGACTTTTTCCTGGACTTCCTCCGCCTGGCTTTGGAACACTAGACCCCTTCAGGCTGTGTTCACTCAGCCAACCCCAGTCCTCTCCCTGGGATCTGAACTCCGAAGCCCAAGCCTCAGCTCCCAGCCCCAACCGGCCTGTCGGGTAAGCAGACAAGCCTTTCAGGATGGTGAGTGCTGGTCAGCACCTGTTCTCTGTGAGGGAATCTCTCTGCTTTGCCCTCTGCACCTCTATTGCAGCGCTCTCCTCCATGGCTCCAAAGCTACCCCCCGCCACTCCCCACCCCATCACCGCTAGTGAAGGGGCTTCCTACTGTGTGGAAATTTTTCCTACTTCACAGCTCCCTACTAGAGATGCAGGTCCTGTCCCTATTCTTTTGTCTCTGTTTTTTGTTTTTTCTTTTGCCCCACCCAGATACATGGGGAGTTTCTTGCCTTTTGGGAAGTCTGAGGTCTTCTGCCAGCGTTCAGTAGATGTTCTGTAGGAGTTGTTCCACATGTAGATGTATTTCTGATGTATTTGCGGGGAGGGATGTGATCTCCACATCTTACTCCTCTGCCATCTTGAAGGTCTCTCTCTCTACATGACTTTGTAAAAGAGAATTTAAGTTCCAAGCATATTGCTTTTTGACAACAGATACTGTGCCCTATATCAAATGTCTTATGAAAATATTATATGTTTACTTTTTGCAATTTTAGAAAGAGCTGTTCATGTGAGAGAAAATGTCATTTTATTAGTGGTAGTTTTTTTATTTTTAGTTGTAATTCTTTATTTTTTAATTTTAAAAAATTTTTGGAAGATTTAAGATCTGCAGAAGGCAAATGAAAAGCAAAGACACTGTTTGTTTGAAAGCTAGATTAATAGAAGGGTGAATCTCCAAATTTGACCATTACATACTGGAAATAAATATCAGAAAACACATGTAGATTGACTAGTTATTTATGTAGAATGACAGCTGCTTTCTCTGAAAGTTTTCATCTTTGAGTTAGGAGGTCACTAAATTGAGTGGCTCACTATTAGGAAGCCCTGATGTTTGCAATGCAGGAGCAATGGGCAAAGGTCACTGAAACAGAGAAACCTATTTGCTTTACAGAAATTAACAAGCCAGATTGAACCTTGGATACCACCATCCTCACATAGACTTGGAATGTTCTCTTGCTTCTTTATGATTCCACCTTTGTTCCTGGCTTGATAGATTTTAAAAATTTGAAAAAGAGGATCACTGAGGATCAGAGGTTCTATTGCCACTACCATTTTAGTAGTGGGGGTGGTATGCTATGGAAACCTGGGAGATGGATTGCTTTATTGGTCCAAATCTTCATCCTCTTCTATATTCAAATATATTGCCATGTAACTCTTCAGTTTTTCCAACTTAAAGAAATTTATTTTTTATTAGTGCCTACCACTTGACATTGAACTTTGCCATGTGACTTGCTCAGATCAATAAAATAGAACAGACATAATAGTGAACCAGCTCTGTATCTAGATCTTAAAAGACCTCTTGTGTAACCATATGCTTTGCTTCAACTCTACTATCTCAAGAGGAAAAACATGCCCAGGGAAGCCTGCTGGTTGAGGAGAAGGAGTAAACTTGTGGTGCAGTGTTCCCCCAACTAAGCTGCTGCAACCTAAACACAGAATTAATATAAGCAAATGCTTATTGCTGTGTGCTGCTGAGATTTTACCTTTATGCAGTTTTCCTCTTTATCTCTAGTAACATTTCTGGTTTTAAATTACATAAAGTACAAAGCATATAAAATCTATGTATATAGTCACTCTACTTTATTGTATTGCTGTGTCATGATATATATTTTCCATGCTTTCACTTTCAACCTATTTGTATCATTGAATATAAAATATATCTCCTTTAGATAAGATATAGATGGATCATTTTTTAACCCAAACTGAAAATCTTTGCCTTTTAATTAGATTATTTAATCCAATCATATTTAATGTTATTAATAATGTAGTTGGATTTATGTGTGTCATTTTTACTTTTTGCATTCTCTATATTGGCTGCCTTTTTGTTCCTGTGTTTTTCCTTTACTGCTTTCTTTTGCGTAAACTGAATATTTTCTAATATAGCATTTTAATTTTTTAATTGTTTTTCACTATATATTTTTATGATTTACCACATACATCTAAACTTATCCGAATCAGCTTCATATTTATACTGGCTTACTTCAGGTGGCATATAGAAACACTACTATATAGCTTTATTCCCTTCCCCCCCTTTTTTTGTGTTTTTACACACATTATATCCATAATGTTACAAACCCAACAATATGTTGTTATCATTATTACTGTACTACCTGTAGACATTTTCTTAGACCAATAGAGCTTTGCACACATGCTTCTACTTTGTACTTTTTTTTGTAACTATATAATATATATATATATTTCTGTATCTTAAATGCACAACAATATCTTATATACATATTATTTGACAATTTCTTTTTAAAGTGGTTAAGAAAAGAGAAAATATGCATTTATACTGTCTTTTATAGTTTTATAATTAATAGTTTTCTTTTTCACATGGATTTAATTTAATATCTGGCATCCCTTGCTTTCAGAGTGAAGAACTTTCTTTAGTATTCTTGTAAGGTAGGTCTGGTAGCAACATTTTCTCAGATTTTGTTTGTCGGGTAAAGTCTTTATTTCACCTTCATTTTTTTTAAAGATAGCTTTGCTGGATTCTGATTGACTTTTTTTTATCTTTAAGCCCTTTGAACATTGTATCCCACTTCCAAATGACCTCTGTCGTTTCTGCTGAGAAGTCAGCTGCTAATCTTATTGGGCTTCCCTTGTAAGTGAGGAGTCATTTTTCCTCTTACTGGTTTCAATACTTTCTATGTCTCTTTGACAGTCAGCATGTTTACTGTGATGTGTTTGTTCATGGATCTCTTTACATTTATCCTACATAGAGTTTGTTGAGCTTTCCTGGATGTGTAGGTTATTATGTTTCAATAAATTTCAGAAGATTTTAGTCTTTATTTGAATATTTTTCTGCTTTCCCTTTCTCCTCTACCTCTTGTATCTGCATTATGCATTTGTTGGTGTGCTTAATAGTATCCCACATTTCTCTGAGGTTCTGTTCAATTTTCCTCATTATTTTTTTCTCTCTGTTTTTTGGCTTGCATAATGTATATTGATCTTTGAGTTTACTAATATTTTCTTCTGTCCATTCCAATCTGCTTTTGAACTCCTCTAGTGACTTTTTTAAAAATTTCAGTTGTACTTTTCCCTTCGTAATATCCATTTGATTCTTTCTCGCAATTTCTATCTCTTTATTGATATAGATTGTCAATCATATCTTCCATTATATCTGTAACCGGGCTTTCCTCTAGTTCTGTTAATGTTTTATAATGGCTGTTTTGAATACGTTTTCTGCTAAACACAACATCTGATCACTCTCACAGTTTGTATTGCTTGTTTTTTTTTTCTTCTTTTCCCCGATATAAGGGTTATACTTTCCTGTTACTGTGCGAATTTCATACACTTTTGTTGGAAACGAAGTTTTAGACAATATATTGTAGCAACTCAGTGTTGGTTCCCTCCTCCCTCACTATGTCCCCTCCCCATTCCCAGGTCCCTGGCTTGTTGTTATTTTCTTGTTTATTTTTAATGACTCCCTGGGTAATTTTAGTGACATTTAACACACACACCCCCACAACACACACACATTATTTTAAGTCTATGATGTAGTTTTGTATATGCCCACACTCATCCTGGGGTAACAGTAGTTTGGGTAGTGCTTTCTTTCTCTAACCACATACAGATGTTAATCTCCACTAATTACCAGCTGATTGCTGTCTTGTTTCAACAATTATCTGGAACATAAATTGTTCTACAGATGAATTCAATCGAATTGTGTTACTTTTGAAGGAATAGTTGCTGAGGTCAATGCATTATATTTTTTCAGATTATAGGAGGACCCCTCCCAACTGTCTTATACACTGGTTCTGTCCTGAAAACTAGCAAGACTACAGTCTAGGTTGTACCTTTATTCAATTTACAAATATCCCAATTTCCTCTCACCACAATCTTTACTGTTCTCGAGCATGCCTTTCAGGCTTAAACTTCTCCACACTCTGCTGCAAATGAATTCAGGTCCTTTGAGAAGAGATTAAGAGCCATCTCTTTTAAGCCTGACCCTTTCCCCAGGTAAAATCTCTGAGCTGGGGTGGGAACAATAGCAAACTTCTGTCTAAAGACACCTCCACTCTAGGAGATGAACACTGGGAGGCATGGAGGACAGCACTAGTTGACGTCCTTTTGGCTTGCTTCTCCTTACATGGAATCACTGGCTTATGAGCCAGGATTTGGGCTCATTTGGGGCACCAGTATTCTCAGTGCATCATACCTATGGTAGAGCCTTTACTCTATGAGTGAGGGTTAGTAGAAGGGAGCTCATCTCTTGTTTGAAATTCCTGGGACTTAGCCTCACCAACATGCACCTGGGAGTAGGATGAGAAATGCTGAAGTTTTGCTTCTCCCAAAAAGAAAACTCTCTGGCTGGTAGCCATGAGGCAAGGCCCTGTGTTTGTGGCTGCAGCAATCTGGAGTGGAGTCCAGTCTGGGTTGGAGGTAGTGGTCTTGGTCTAAATACTCCAAACTTTCAACTTTCTTATTGATGTTTATAGATTTTCCTTAATAGATGTTTCTTCATTTGCTATTTATCCTTAGGACCATTTCCACAGGAGTTTTTTGTCCCCACTAGTTTCGCTGTGGAGCAGGTCAGCAGTGCTCCCCATGCTGCCTTGCCAGAAGTTAATTTATCTTATTATAGGCATGGATGGTTATGTCAATGAAAAATTAATCAGTCAATCTAAGAAAGAAATGGAAAATTTTATTTGAGCCAAATTTGAGGATTATAACCCTGGAAGAGCATCCCAGGAAGCTTTGTAAACTGTTGAGCCAGTTAGAAGTCAAAAATATGTTTTTTGAGACAGAGGACTGTACATCAAATGATGTGTTACTGACAGTTTACATAATCCAGATCTAAGCATCATGTTGTGGGTCATGTGGCCCCTTACGAGATCAAGAAGGAATCTTGCCTTTTTTTGCACGAACCCGTGTCCCCTGCATCGGCAGGCGGACTCTCAACCACTGCGCCACCAGGGAAGCCCAGGAATCTTGTTTTTTAAGGCGTTGTCTTGTTGATGCTGGGAGAATATTGCTCTTTATGGTTGAGCGGATATTCCTGCTGATTGGGGAGTTTTGGTGATAGGGGAGATTTGGTTGATGCGTAAAGCAGATACACAATGCGCAGTGAGGGGAGAGGAGGCCAAAGGGCAGAGAAGATTTTTTTGTTTAAATTTCTCTAGTCTTCCCATAAAATAAGACTTTTATTTCACAGTTAACATCTACAAATATTCTGATATGTATACATACACAGGTTAATATATTGATGTATAACTTCTTTTTTGTCAGCTGAAAAGTTGCAAAAGCAGTGACTCCTCCCACTAACAGGGAGCACATCTAGCACCCATTTCTTGGATTCTAATATGATTCTCTAATAAAAAGAACCAGGGCTCCTTAGAGAAAATGGCTGATTCTGGAATTGGGGCAGAATGTATACCAGATTAGCCTGTAGTGTCTTGTAGTGCTGGAAAGTAAGTAAATACTCAAAATACACACACACACACACACACACACACACACAAATGGAGGATTTATAAAAGGGACGTAGGATCCAACTGAAAGATCTCCCGGTGGACAAAGCTGGAACAATTTGTTTAACAAATTAAATAAGGTAATATCGAATTATAATCCAAAGCCAGAAGTAAATATCTGTGAGTGCATACTGTTATAAATAAATGATGGTATAAATAAATAAATGGGAGACAAGATTCAAATCTCCTGTGAAGAAGAATCTCCTGTGCAAAGAACTATGTAGATACTCAACCCTCAGGGACTGGAGCATAATTCTGCACTTATTAATGGAGAATTCTGACAATCACTACTTCAGCCAGGTTATCAAGGTCCACATCAACAGTGACAAGTTGTGCTGAGAGTATGTACTGACGGTATGTTGTGATGAAAGTGGCACTTTACCTCTCTGGTCTTCCTCTCAAAAACCATAACACAAATCAAATTATAAGGAAAACATCATACAAATCCAAATAGAGGTGATTTAATATAAAATTCTTAAAACTGTTAAGGTCATCAAAAACGAGCAATTCTAAGAAACTGTCACAACCAAGAGGAGGCTAAGTAAACATGGCAACTAAATGCAATGTGGTATTCTGGGTGGGATCCTAGAAAATAAAAATGGCATAAGGTAAAAACTAAGGAAATCCAGAGGAAGCATACACTTTATTTAGTAATACTGTATCATTATTCATTGATTAATTGTGACCAGTACATCCTAAATTAGTAAGATGTTAACAATAGGAGAAACTGAGTGTGTGGTATATGGAAATTCTCTGTGCTGTCTTCACAATCTGTTTGTAAATCTTAAACTGTTCTAAGATGTACATTTTATTTGAAAAGTGGTGAGTAAATGAGCCTTCAATACTGTCGATATCTGCAGGAAAGATATCCCAGTGTGATGGACTACCCAGTGTTAAGCTGAAAACATGTCTGGTGTGCCTGATGCACAATATAGAGAAAAATGTGGTTGGAGTAGAATGAACATGGGGAAAGTAATATTAGAAAAGGTTAGGAGACCTAACAGAGGGGGAAAGGAAACAGACTAGTTTATGATTTAGAGGGCCTTTCAAGAACTTGGGTTTTACTGTGGGTGAAATAGGAGTCATTGGTGTGCTATGAAAGAGTTACTGTTGTGTTTGAAATAGACTGAAAAAGATGGATGAGAAGCAAGAGTGGAAGCAGAGATACTGGTTACGATAATCCAGAGGAGAGTGGTAATATTAGCAATGGGGGGATAGTGAGAAATGTTTGACTCTGGATATATTTTGAATGTAGAAACAGCCCAATATTCTGATTGGCTGTGTAGCATAAGAAAAAGATATATATCAAGAATGACTATAAATGCCTGCAAGGATAGACATGTCATTAGCTGGGATGTAATTGGAAAAGGTTTTGGGGGAAGATTAGAGGCTCAGATTTGGGTATTTTGGCTCGAGATATGTATTAGCATCTTAGTAAGAGGTAGCAAGTAAACACAGAAGCAAAGAAATCTGGATTTCAGCAGGTCAGGAAAAAGAGAAACAGATGTAGTAAAAGCTGCCAGTGAGGTAGGAGAAGAAACGCCAGAGCCAGAGACAGAAAGGAGAGGGAGGGAGAGGGAGAGAGAGACTGAGAATGTGAGAGAGAGATCTAGGATGCCAAGAGAAGAAAGTATTTCCAGGAAGAAGGATGTCTGCTGTGACAAATGTTGCTGCTGGATCAATTAGACAACTAAGAGTTGACTTTGGGTTCGGTAGTGTGAAAGTCACAGCTACCATAACTGGCCAATTTTAGGTGAGGGAGAGGGTAGTAGTAGGGGTGAATATCTCATTGAGCCAGGGAACATAAACTATTTTAAAGAGCTTTACTGTATATGGGAGTAAACAAATGGCAGCAAATAGAACATGGGATGTATAGTCAAGAGAGGTTTTTCAGGAATACCAAAATATTTATACGTTGATGGGTATGATTCAGTAGAGAGAGGAAAACAGTGATATTCTGAGAGGGGAGGGATTTGCTGGAGTGGTGGTTCTGACTGGATTAAAAGGATTGGTATCTTGTACATATATAGAAGATTAGTCTTAAATAGGAGTATGGAGACTGCACCTACAATAAGAGGAATGAAAGCAGAGAAAGTAGGTACAGATGCTGCAGAGGTGGTTAGAAGTGGTGGTGAAAGTTTATTCTGTTTCTATTGCTTCCATTTTGTACTACTGCTAGCACCATTATTCAAATCAGTAGTGATAACTTCCTTCCCTAGTTTAAAACTTTATTTTGAGCCCAAATAAGATTATCATTGTAAATTATAGCTGTCCTCAGTATCCTGGGGGTTTAAAGGATCCCAGGACCCTAGCAGATACCAGTATCCGAGAATGTTCAAGTCCCTTGTTTAAAATGGCTTACAGCAGTCAGCCTTCTTTATCCACAGGTAACGCATCAGCGGATACCAAGGGTCAAAGGTAGCACTGAAAAAGATTATTAAACTTCATACCACATTCCACTTTTGACAGATCAGGCAATGAATAAATGTCACAGACAGTAATGTCTGCCCTAAACTGAATACTTCTTAATGGCACTATTCTCTTTAAATTAGCAATTCTTAGAATTTTTTTCTTTCAGCTAAATATTGTAATGATTTGACAGACTCAAAGTATTCCTTCTTCAATTGAAAAACAGATCATTAGAATCAATGGCAAGATTTACTTTTCTTTAAATGGAATACCTTAATGCAATGATATCAGGGCTCTGTAGAATGTAAATAAATGATTGGTTGCTTCTGGAACGCATAAGCGAAAATAAGCACAAAAATATGTTTCCAGTAAGAAAGTCCTTGATCATCAGTAATGCTTGTTTGAGAATCATTATTCAGTCCCCGACAATTGCTCAGCATACAGTGGATAATCAATAAATACTTTGACCAATATGTGAATGGATAGAACTGAATCTTCATGATACCCTGAATATTAACCTATACTCAAGATTCTCTGATGTAGTTCAGTGGAAGGGAGTAGGGGAAAATGTCTATTTATAATAAAAAATATTTTGTAAAGGATTGCTTATATAAGTCTTTTCCATCAAGGAAAGGAGGTGAAAAAGAAATTTCCTGATCAATGCTAGGTCATAAAGGAGAAGAGGGAAGAAGGGAGGAAGGAAGAAAAAATGGAAAAAAAAAAAACTGAAGAAACCATTCATTTCCTTGCATCCATCACAAAATTTTCAGCCATCCCCCTTGTCTTTAACTTGACTTGCCTTTGTCTATGTGGACCCAGGGCAGTGCTTTACTACTGCATAATCTGTGATGCTCCCTTGGGATCTCAGCCCAGGTCCCCATCTGTAAAAGTTTCTAGGCTAAGGAGCACTGTATATTAAATTCTCCTATGTGGTATCTATATACCCAGCTACAAACAAAACATACCCATCCATGTGTACTTGATTAAACTGTCACCATTTCCTCCTCTACATGCCCAGAAGGTGTCAACATGCATCTATAATAGCGGCCAAAACATTTTTAAATTCTGGAAAATCCAGTGGGGGGAAAATGTATTTGAATCTTTTACTTGAATAGAGGGATGTCTAGTCAGAAGTCTTGTGCTGATCTGTACCATTTAGCTGACCAGAATTATTTCTGGAGGAGTGTGTGACAATATTTTAAGTTAGGCAATCCTGAATAAAATCAACAACAACAAAATAAGTCATAAATTTGGAGCAGGTTAATAAAGCTGTTCCTGGGTTGCGGCACATGCCCCAGAAGTCCCCAGGATCTGTTCTGTGACTCTCTCTTCTGTGGCATGTGGTGCACTTTGCTTCTGTGATTATTAGAGTAACAGTAGCAACTGGGTGAATGTTGCTGTACTCACAGCAGCTTCCACTAATATCTAAAACCCCAAACCACAGAGAGATGCCTCCTAGGGATTATAGGATGAAGAGCAACCATTCTGGTGGGCATAAGTGAGAGCAGAATGTCCTTTTGCATTCTGTAAAATCAAGAGTTGTGATAAAAACCCACCTTAAAATGACCTGAAAACTTTTATGTATAGATTCAGATGTGTGTGGCAGGAAAAAAACTTCACTGAAAAGATTGAAAGAGACAAGGGAGGTAGCCTTGGGCCTCATCCTCCCTGGAAGGAAAGAATGACATAGAGGGGAGGTGTCCCTTTTCAGAAGGAAGATATTAGATGTTCCAAAAATAAGGCACTTTCCTCTAAACATTTAGTGCTGAAGGCTTTTGTTGGGGATTGGATAGGAAATATGTAATGCACTGCACATCCAGGAGCCCTGGCTTCAGAGAGAGAAAAGTTGGATTGTGAACTGGTTTTGTCATTTGATACCTGTGTGAATCCTGGGCAAGTTATTTACATCTTTAAACCCCCATCTGTACAATGGAGCTCAAAACTAGTTCAAGCTAACTGAAAGAACATTTGGGAGGCTCACTTGAGGCAATGCATGGAAAGCACTTTCTATGATGTGCTACAGTGCCGTCTAATGTAAGCCCATGGAATTGAATCAGGCTTCTCTTAATTCCCTGTTTTATGACTTACTGACAGTATAACCCTGGGCCCACTAACTTTACCTCTGTAAGCCCCATATTTCCAAAATAAAATATGGAGAAGTTAATCAAACTCATTTCAAAGGATTATTGTGAGGATTAAATGGAATAATCTACCATAATGCCTGGCATAAAACCTCAACAAATAATAGTTATTATTACTAAATGAGAGACATTGTTTTATTAACACTAGTGACATTTCACTTCTTACCTAACCTATGTGAAAAAAATTATAAAACATGACTTTGGGAAATGCCTCCTGCTGTTGCTGCATCCGAATCCAGGGAACAGTTTCAGGGGTACATTACTCTATGTGCTTTTTTTTTTCCTCCATGCCTCCCTATCTTTATTTCTGAATCACCAGAATCTTGCTTTCATTGTAACCTGACCGGTCTGGGGAAAATGTATTTTTGATGTTAGAATCTGCAAGAACTTTAGTTTTCTTTCCCTAAGTTGAGCTATGGCATATTCTTGGGTGAGTATATTGGACTCTCAACCACTGCGCCACCAGGGAAGCCCCACTTTACATTTTTTATAAGAGGTTCAAGCATCTTGATTGAACAAATAGCTAACTGAGCACCTACTATGTTCCAACTACCATGATGGAACAAGTATTATAAATAAAAACACATGCATGTGGCCCCTAAAATCTATAATATCTTTCCCATTTAAATTAGGAGGTAAAATGTGCAGAATATAATAGGATTACAATAATGGATTCTTTTGTGAAAGTAAAGTCAGTGAGAAGTTTGTAAAATGTTAAGTCATGGAGAAAGATGGCTCTTCACATCGCTCTTCACATCAAGAATCACTTCAGATCTTTACTTGAATTCTCATCTTTCCCTAGGTTGACAGAGCAGTAGACAGTAATCAGTAGAAAACATTTCCTGTTGCTCACTGCCTTTTATGAACAGCATCTTACCTTGCAAATGTTCAGTCTTTGTGCTCTGGGACTAGCTACCCAGTGGGGCTGCTTAGTTGGCCCATTAACTCTGCTCAGTGCATGCTTTATCATTGCTAAACAGGCTCAATTCCCAATTACAGGGTAATGGCATCATTAGTTTTGCCATTGTTATTTAGTCATAATGATAAGAAACAGAAAATATTGTAGAAAATTGGGGAGAATCTGTGCACTTTAGAGCCCTGATTTTTTTATGAACATATCATATGTGCCTGCACACCTCAGTTCATTAACAGAGACAGAAACTCTTTTTCTAATGCTCATGGTTACTAATAAAAATCAATTGCAGTTGAAGGAGAAAGGAATAAGGAATAATCATGAGACCTTTTCCCATTTCTTGTGACTCAAAACAGAAGCCACATCTAGAAAAATTCAAGTTTATTTATTTTTTTCCTGACAGGATTTCTCACATCCAAGAAGCATATCCTTAAGAAAAAAAAAAATGTATCACTTTTAACACATTTATTTCTCAGAAAAACTCACCTTCATCTTCCATTTACTGAAATAATATTTTCTTTAAGTTGAGTTTAAAAAAACAAAAACATCTTTTGACATCTAATCTTGGCTCTTAGACAAACAAAAAACCCAGTCAAGTAAGAGAACTGTTAAAATGTATTTCTCCTTGCTTTTTAAGATAGTTTATTTCTACTAAGAATGTGTTTGAATATTTATGGCTGGTAAATACCTAAATAAAGTCAGTAATTTAGCTTACATTTATACCATGATTATAACTTAACTTTCCAGAGAGTATTTTATTCTCTGGGGAGCCCTGCCCATCAATGTGCCATGTTTTCTTCTTCTTCCCCTTCCTCTTCCTCCCCTCCTTCTCCTTCTCCCTCTTCCTCCTCATTCATCATCATCTATTTGAAGAATCCTTGCATCACTGGGATAAATCCCACCTGATCATGGTGTATGATCCTTTTAATATGTTGTTGGATTCTGTTTGCTGGTGTTGTGTTGAGGATTTTTACATCTATGTTCATCAGTGATATTGGTCTCTAATTTTCTTTTTTTGTGATATCTTTGTCTGGTTTTGGTATCAGGGTGATGGTGTCCTCGTAGAACAAGTTTGGGAGTGTTCCCCACTCTGCAACTTTTTGGAAGAGTTTGAGAAGGATAGGTGTTAACTATTCTCTAAATGTTTCATAGAATTTGCCTGTGAAGCCATCCAGTCCTGGACTTTTGTTTGTTGGAAGATTTTTAATTACAGTTTCAATTTCATTACCTGTGATTGGTCTGTTTATATTTTCTAATTCTTCCTGGTTCAGTCTCCGAAGGTTGTGCTTTTCTAAGAATTCCTTCACTTCTTCCAGGTTGTCCACTTTATTGGCATATAGTTGCTTATAGTAATCTCTTATGATCCGTTGTACTTCTGCAGTGTCAGTTGTTACTTCTTTTCATTTCTAATTCTGTTGAGTCTTCTCCCTTTTTTTCTTAATGAGTCTGGCTAAAGGTTTATCAATTTTGTTTATCTTCTCACAGCTTTTAGTTTTATTGATCTTTGCTATTGTTTTCTTTGTTTCTATTTCATTTATTTCTGATCTGATCTTTATGATTTCTTTCCTTCTGCTAACTTTAGGAGTTTTTGTCCTTCTTTCTCTAATTGCTTTAGGTGTAAGGTTAGGTTGTTTACTTGAGGTGTTTCTTGTTTCTTGAGGTGGGATTGTATTGCTATAAACTTCCCTCTTAGAACTGCTTTTGCTGTGTCCCATAGGTTTTGGATTATCATATTTTCATTGGCATTTGTTTCTAGATATTTTTTGATTTCCTCTTCGATTTCTTCAGTGATCTCTTGGTTATTTAGCAGTGCACTGTTTAGCCTCCATGTATTTGTGTTTTCTACTTTTTTTTTTTTTTTCCTGTAATTGATTTCTAATCTCATAGCGTTTTGGTTGGAAAAGATGCTTGATATGAGTTCAATTTTCTTAAAATTTCCAAGGCTTGATTTGTGACCCATGATGTGATCTATTCTGGAGAATGTTCTGTGTGCACTTGAGAAGAAAGTATATTCTTCTGCTTTCAGGTGGAATGTCCTAAAAATATCAATTAAGTCTATCTGGTCTATTGTATCATTTAAAGCTTATGTTTCCTTATTTATTTTCTGTCTGGATTATCTGCCTGTTGGTGTTAGTGGGGTTTAAAGTCCCCCACTATTATTGTGTTATTGTCGATTTTTCCTTTTATGGCTGTTAGCATTTGCCTTATGTATTGAGGTGCTCCTGTGTTGGGTGCATAAATATTTATAATTGTTATGTTTTCTTCTTGGATTGATCCCTTGATCATTATGTAGTGTCCTTCCGTATCTCTTGTAACTGTCTTTATTATAAAGTCTATTTTATCTGGTATGAGTATTGCTACTCCAGCTTTCTTTTGATTTCCATTTGCATGGAATATCTTTTTCCATCCCCTCACTTTCAGTCTGTATGTGTTCCTATGCCTGAATTGGGTCTCTTGTAGACAGCATATATAAAGGTCTAGTTTTTGTATCCATTCAGCCATTCTGTATCTTTTGGTGGAGCATTTAATCCATTTACATTCAAGGTGATTATTGATATGTATGTTCCTATTACCATTTTCTTAATTGATTTGGGTTTGTTTTTGTGGGTGTTTTTTTTCTCTTGTGTTTTCCACTTCGAGAAGTTCCTTTAGTATTTGTTGTAAAGCTGGTTGGGTGGTGCTGAATTCTCGTAGCTGTGGTTTGTCTGTAAAGCTTTTGATTTCTCCATCAAATCTGAATGAGATCCTTGCTGGGTAGAGTAATCTCAGTCTTAGTTTTTTTCCCTTTCAGCACTTTAAATATGTCCTGCCTCTCCCTTCTGGCTTGCAGGGTTTCTGCTGGAAGATCAGCTGTTAACCTTATGGGGATTCCCTTGTATGTTATTTGTTGCTTTTCCCTTGCTGCTTTTAATAGTTTTTCTTTGTATTTAATTTTTGATAGTTTGATTAATATTTGTTTCAGTGTGTTTCTCTTTGGGTTTATCCTGTATGGGACTCTCCTCGCTTCCTGGACTTGAATGACTATTTCCTTTTCCATGTTAGTGAAGTTTCTGAGTATAATCTCATCAAATATTTTCTCAGACACTTTCTTTTTCTCTTCTTCTTCTGGGACCCCTATAATTCAAATGTTGGTGCATTTAATGTTTATCCCAGAGGTCTCTGAGACTGTCATGAATTCTTTTCATTCTTTTTTCTTTATTCTGCTCTGCAGTAGTTATTTCCACTATTTTATCTTCCGGGTCACTTATCCGTTCTTCTGACTCAGTTATTCTACTATTGATTCCTTCTAGAGTATTTTTAATTTCAGTTATTGTGTTGTTCATCACTGTTTGTTTGCTCTTAGTTCTTCTAGATCCTTGTTAAATGTTTCTTATATTTTCTCCATTCTGTTTCTGAGATTTTGGATCCTCTTTAGTATCATTACTCTGAATTCTTTTTCAGGTAGTTTGCCTATTTCATCTTCATTTATTTGTTCTTGTATGTTTTTACCTTTCTCCTTCGTCTATAACATATATTTTTGGGTTGGGCTGTATTCCTGTCTTACTGCTTGTTTGGCCTGAGGCATCCAGCACTGGAGTTTGCCGGCAGTTGGATAGAGCCAGGTCCTGGTGCCGAGATTAGGACCTCTGGGAGGCCTCACTCTAATTAATATTCCCTGCGGCCTGAGGTTCTCTGTTAGTCCAGTGGTTTGGACTTCAGCCCACAGCACAGGAGCTCAGGCCTGACCTCCGGCCTGGGAACCAAGATCCCACAAGCCACGTGAGAAAAAAAAAAAAAAAAAAGAAAAGGAGCAGTACAATAACAAAGAATAAAAAACAAAATAAACTTAGAAAGATAAAAAATATATTAGGAAAAATAATATGGAAACAACAGCAATAAGGTAAAACAAAATCACAACAGAAAAAAAAAAGTGGAACAAGCCAAAAGGAGCAAACAAACTATAAAGAATAAAATAAAATTAGAAAAATAAAAGATTTATTAGAAAGAAGAAAACTATAAACGAATGAACAACAAGGTAAACCAGAACCCTAATCTAAAAGAGGAAAAAAGAAAAAAAAAAAAAAAATACATTGGCTCTGGGGGGCAGAGTTTAGGCAGGGGAGAGGTTTAGGGTGGGGTGGGACCTGGCCGGGGCCGGGGTTGGGGGGTGATGGTGACATTTGAGCATGGGGCGGAGCCTAGGTTTAGGATGCAGGCAGTTGGAAAAGGCCTTGGGGTCGAGGCCTAGGCAGGGCGATGTTCAAGCACGTGGCGGGGCCTCTGCTCAGGACTTGCCTGGAAGCAGACAGGCAGCTAGTCCAAGGGGCTGCCTCCAGAGTGTGGAGTTCTGGAGTTTGCAGGTAAGACCCTGGGTGGAGGTGTATAGGTGGGGTTTAGGCCCAGGGCGTTTGGAGGGGATCTCAGGAGGTCTCCGAGTATTGAGATAGGGCCTGGTTGGGGGTGTAGGGGCGGGGCTTGGGCTGTACGAGGCAAGAGGGAGGCTTTGAGGGCAGAGGATTAGGCCCGGGAGCCTAACAGGCTCCCCGGTGCCTAAGTGGACAGGGAAAGCGCCGGCCAAGTTCCCTTCCGTTCCTCCGCACCCCCCGCCACGTTTCCCCTGGGTTCTCCCCCGCCCCAGCTGGACCACTAACTGTTCGTGGGTCCCGCTGGGTGTAGGAACTCCTCCCTTCCCCCCAGCCACCCCTCAGGAGTGCCAATCCAGTAGGTCTGGGCTTTACTTTTGCTCCCCTTTCCCTCCCTGCCACTCCCTCAGGATCCGTGTGGCTGGAGGCGGCCTCAATGGGCAGAGGATCAGACCCAGATCTCAACAGGCTTCCGGGGGCCCAAGAGGGCAGGGGAAACCTGGCTACTCTCCCTTTTGATCCTCTGCCCTCCCAATGGTCCCCCAATTTCCCTCTTCAGGCGTTGGATCCCTTCCCCTCCCCCAGCCACCCCTCAGGGGTGCCAGTCCCATCCTGCCTCCACTTTAACCCCCTCACTCTCCCCCAGTCCTCACATCCTACCCGGTTGCTGGGGGTTCCTCCTGTCCCCTTAGGTGTCCATGGTCCCCCACCGGTGCCTGGTAGGTGCCCTAGTTTGTGGAAACGTGAATTCTGTGTCCTCCTAGTCGGCCATCTTGACTCCTGCTATTGTCATTTCTGTTTCTATTCTTTTAGTTCAGGTTTGATTCAAAAGAAAAAAACTACTTTAACATGCTCACTGCCCCTTATACCTAGTTAAAAGTTCAACAAGAACCCTCTTCAAGAAAAGAAAAAAAACAAACAAACTAAAACTACTGCTCTCTCACTTTGCCTGTACTCTGTACAATTTCACAAAGGCTTTTATTGCATGACTAGCTTCATTCCCAGGTATGCAGAGAAACAACTAGTTTTGTGTAGAAGCTGTCAAAACGTTTCTATATTTATGAATTATAATAAACTAGTTCCCTTCATTGGAGAATTGTAATAAATTATTCCTGATTTTTCATATGAGCATTGATAGCATTAAGCTGAGAACATAATATCTTAGGAATTGACTGTTATATCACAAAATGCCCATTTGGTTCACTTGTGAGGCTTATTTAAAGGCAGATCTCCACAGTGTTACTGAGAGCCTTTTGAAAATTATGAATTACAGGTCTATACCTGGGGATATGTGAGTGGTATAACGAGTTCTCTTTTGTATAATATTGGCTTCCATGCTCCATTTATTCATGTTTCATTTAGAGGAGCGTTACAGAACAAGGCATAACAATAGTGTAGCAGTTAGGTAAAGGGATTAAATTCAGACAAACCTGAGTTGAAATTCTAGCTCTGTTGCTTACCAGCTGTGTGCCTTGTCAACTCCATGAAACCCATCCTACCTGCCCAACAGGTTTTGGGGTATAAATGAAGAAAATGTAGCTAAAATGCTTAGTGCCTGATGTATATTTATCGAGTGCTCATTATATAGTCAATTTTATTATTACTGTTTTTGTTATTATGGTTATATTTTTAGATATGCATCTGGATGCCTATGGAATAATAAAGATGTTTAACTTTGAGATAAAATTTTGAAGTCTTTGGAAAATGCAGATAAATTTTTGAAAAAGAAATTCTATTTAGAGTAGAGAAGACTTTATTCCATTTAGGTCATCGTAGTATGTTGAATCTAAAATCCTTAAGAATGGTAAGGATTTTTAGTCCTTCAGATTATCCTTCGTCCAGCCTTGTTTATTTTTTATTTTGACCAAATATATTCATGAAGTGTCCAGTACTCAGCACTCCCTGACACGTGCCTTTGCTTCTTAAAATATCTGATAATAGAAAATGCCTCCTTTCTTTGAATCATGCTCTCTCTTGCCTCACTTAATTGATTCTAGTTCTATCATGAAAGCCACACAAAATGAATTTATTCTGAGGGCTGTTTGATAAAACTTTATATATGATTTTGAGAACACCTATTATATCTCTCCTCCCCTTCATGTCTACTCTTCTTTGTATGACATGCTTTCTAATTTAACATGGTTTCGAGTCAATTCAGCATCTCAGTTCCTCTCTACTGAGTGTGTTCAAGTTTTCACAGAAGTAGACACAATACCTGAGTAGCTCAGGAAAGAGAATCTCATGTAGCAACCATTGCTTCTTTCTTTCTGCTACGTTTCCTCATCGCAACACAATACCAATCAGTTTGTGCCACTGACCAGTGACAAAGAGTTATGCTTTCTTATCAATTTAAGTTATCCCCTACTCAGATCTTATTCCCACCACAAATACAGTGGTCTAATTTTTTATTTTGTGCTCGAAACTTTATTCTTATCTATTATATATTTTCATTATTACATTTGGTCAATTGAAATCTTTTCCTGGAATTCAATTCTTTCGTGTAAAGTATTTGCTGTGTTGGAACAAATTAGTAAATCTATAAGTGACATTGCAGTCAACCTCCTTTTGCATAATAATTCAAGCATCTGCAAACCCAGTTGATAGAAGAGGAGTAGAATTTAGTAATGGATAAGAGTCTGGCCTCCCTTTCCCTTGACTTCAACTCATTTCCTCACTCCACCTCCAATATAACAGGGTTTTATCTTTGCAAATAATCTTTAATCTTTTGTAATGCAAAATTAGGAAAGCACGTATTGAAAGAGTGGGCAGAAAGAGAGAAGGAGAATCGGTCTGAGAATAAGGTGATATATAAAAGAAAGGATGAGGACTGAGGGAACTATTGGAAATAGTTTTTAATTATTTATGTTGCTTACACTGAGCTGCTTTTTTGTGACTCCTGCAGAGACCAATATATGTCTATGTCAAGTTACAATTATCCTGTACATATTGTCCCATTTTACTTTTCAAAAATCATTTTTAAAATATTTTCAAATAGTTTTTGAGGTCGATAAAGCCCATATCTACTGTTTGTTTATCTAGTTTACAGGTCCATGAACTTTTACCAAGAAATAAGGACATTATTCTATCTGAGGAATCATGCATCATTTAGTCTGTCCCTTTAGGTTCAAACAAATGTGCATCTAAATATGTATATAAGCTAAATTTAATATATTTTATATGTCTTCTCATTTTGATATGCACAAGAGTTTTAATACACTTTAAAATAAAGTTTATAGATGTATGCATGAAAAATTAAAACGACTTGAAGAGATGACTTGAATATAAAAGTACTTCATAAATGGATGTTTGAATAAACATTTTTTAGTGACTTACACATAACAGTTCCACCAGCTGTGTAAAGACTTGAGTAAATACAAAGTTGCAAAAATAAACCCGTTTTCTTTTTATGAAATGCTTAAATTTAAATGTTAGTATAATTGAATAGATTTCACCCAGGGAGTCTCCCTCATGCAAACCAACACATATGTGATACAGGATGTGTTTATAGGGGCAGAGTGGATTGGAAGACTGAAAACAGTGGCTTGGGATTTAATCCTAATGAATGGTTTATTAAATATTGATTAGCACCCCCATCTTCATTTGCCTCTATAGATATAACACTACTATCACTACATTTTCCTACATCAATGCATTTAATAATATATGCATATATACATATAGTATTGGCAATATACAATCAATATACATATGTATAACCTATGTATGTATTACATAATATTTCTAATTAAGCTGATTTTCTAATTCTTATCTGAAAACACTATGAGCAACTTAGTTCCCTAAAAGATGTCATATCTGCTGTCATGTCTTAAGATACCCTTTTCACTTCTAGTTTCTATTAATATGGCCCTGGACAAGTTACTTCACACCTTTCTGTTTTCATCTCTCAAATAAAGGATTGGTCTAAATGATTTCTTCTCACTCTAGTAGTTTATTATTGGAAGATATCATAGTGAGTATCTAGTTCTTAGCAGCTGGAACATAAGTAAAAGAGTTCAGGTATGTAAAAACTGTAAAAACCAAAATAAAATACCGTAGTTTCACTGTCACTCTTTCAAAGTGACATCTTGTTCTCAAGAATAAGAATTGATGTCAATCTGGAGATAGAGAAAAACAAATCAATAGAATTCTCTGACATTAATTGACCCATTGGATATATTAGCATCATAATTTTGTCATGGGCATTTATGAAGAATGTCAGCATAACTACTAAAGAGAAGGGGCCTAGGGCAGGATGTGACAGAGAAAAGAAACTGCTTTAATTGTGAAGAGATCAGCAGGTAAGGAGGAAGAAAACCAAATTATTCCTAACATAAGCAAGATGTAGTAGAAATAAATGAGCCATAGGAAAATAAGAGGCACTTAGAGCAAATTGCTCAAAGACCTTAGAGCCATCATAACCAGCCTCACGTAATACAGAAGAAAGGATTTTACAGTAGATCTCTATTGATTTTATTGCAGGCCACTTGCAAATCTTCAGTTAAGTTTTGTAGGATGAAAATCATGTTTTGGAAATATTTCTAGTCATCATCTTCCACACTGGTATAAAGGAATAATTTTGGTTAATAGAAATTAAGAAAAAAATGGGACAACATGCCCTCCCTTCCAAATCATCATGGATATGTTAGATTTATTTATAAGAACATCTAGAGCTGATATTGGGCACAATTTAAAATGAACGATACCTTTCCCTTATATTTTTACCTCTATTTCTTTCCACTCCCACTGTAGAAGTATTTTCATGACACCTAAAACTCTCTATATATAGATTCCTTTGCCTGACTGAAGCTCTACGTGTGTGTGTGACCTTCCCTCTGCTTCCGAACTTTACAGTAATGCTCAAGTAATTTCATGTTATACTGCCACACCCAGAATGGTTCATTCAAAAACTTTTTTTCCGCAACAGTTATCAGCTGGGCCAAGATCCAGGAGCTGGATACAACAGAGAATGCAGCAGCACTCTTATAAGTACCCATTCCTAAAGGACCTTATAAAGTTAATAGGAATGTATAGATTATAGGACTACAGATAATGTTTAAATAACTATAACTATTTACCAGATGGCAATGGTGCTGTGTGGAAGCATGGAGTAGCATAAGGGGAGTAGAGAATAAAGTGGCAGAGGTAATGTTCCCTAATGTGAAATGGTATGTATTTGAGAGGGAACGTGAATGAAAAGAGGGAACAAATGAGGGGAAATGTGGAGAAAGAGAAATTATATCCAAGGGAATGATAATTTCAAAGGTTTTGAATGTCATGGAACAGCAAGAAGGCCAGAAAAACTAGAACAGAGTGGGTAAAGGGAGAAAGGTAGGAAGTGAAATTGGAGAGGTAGATAAGGCTAGATCCTATAGTACCATGTAATTGGAAGTGAGGACTTGGAATTTTTTGAGTAAAGCCACAAAAGGGTTCTGGACAGAATATTGACATGATCTGATCACATGGGGATCTCTCCTACCATAGTGAAGGGCATAGAGTACAGGGAAACCAGGGTAGAAACAGGGAGATGAATTAAGAAGCTATCACAGTGGTCCAGACAGGAGATGACTGTGGCTTAGATCAAGGTGTTACCAGTGGAGTTGGCTAGAGGTGTTTGGATTTTGCATATATTTTAAAGGAAGGACCAGTGCTGTGGGGTCTTTGAGGGGGGAGGTAGGGATATGAAAGAGAAATTGGGGAATCAAAGATCTCTCCCTATATTTGCCCATAACATGTGGAAACCAGAGTGTAGTACTTTTTGAATTTGGAAGTATTATACCGCCATAGAACAGATTTAAGCAGGAGGAGATGGGAAGAGAAAATCATGCCTCAGGCTCCCTCTCAGACTTTTTCTACCATCACTCTCGTTACTTATTTTGCTCCAAGAAAACTATAGTTCTTGCTGTTACTTGACTGTAACGAGCATTTTCTGTCCTTAGTCTTTACATTTGTTCAGTTTGGGAGGAATTAAGCTCAGGATGCCTATTGTACATACACGTGGAGATGTTGCATGGACATTTGGATGTACTAGATGGGGGTTCAGGGGAGAGGTCTGGGCTGCAGGCACACATTTCAGAGGAAACAGGTAATGAGAATGACATCCTTAAGGAGCAACCAGTTACACAATAGGAGAATAAAGGAAGAACAGTGACCAGGAAGCCATCCCCAGATCTGTAATCCTTGTTTTCCTCCTCAGCCTCAAAAAAAAAAGACTAGAATTCTTGGAAATCAATGACTTGGATATGTTATTCCTTAAAAGAAACTCATATTGCTCCTAGAACATACCAAATGTCTGGTACATTTTAAATGCTCAATAAATAAAATTTTAGGTGAAAGGAGAAGTCAAAGAGGGAAGTAGGGAAGGAGAGAAGGAAGGAAGAAAGGAACTTTCTAGAATCAAATGCTTTTCTAGATCCTTTTCTTTTTGTAAAGACATTACTAATTGACTTATTAATATATGAAATTTATTTCAAGTATGACACTAATACCCAATATTGGTTCATTGTATTATATTTTTCTTCTCAAGGAAGTATGGCTTTTAATGGAGAATTCCTAGAGATAAGGGTTTTTTTTGTGTTTTTTTTAACATAAAGAACTGAAGCCATGATCTTGAAGCTAGACAGACCCTACCTTCCACCTCTTACATCCTTCTGAACGTGTCCACTCACGTTTCTACACACATGTTATTAGCCCTTCTTGCAAAAGTAGGAGGCTGTGTGATTTATAAGCCATATTCGGATAGCTGCCTCTCTCAAAAAATGTAGCTGAAAAATATTACAAAACAAGAGTGGAAGGATACATTATTAGAACATTAAACTTTAGGATTAAACAAAGCCAAGTTTAGCAGTTCAAAACATCTTTATAAAGACTAAAATAAAAGCTTCCTGACTTTCAAAACCCAGTTCAAGAAGACCCATTTTGACCTAATTAAATCAGGTGAATCTCATTTTATTGGTCTAGGGGGTATTTTAAAAATTAAATTTAGATGTCAGTGGTCACAAATAGCTGCTGCATTCCTTTCTGAAAAGAGTGGAAAATGATGTTTGAAACTGAAACATCTGAAAATGATGTTTTCACTTTACCAAGTCATCTTGTGGAAAGTGTATTAGTTACCACAGAACCCTTAACTTGAAAAAGAAAAAAGGATACAGCGTTTTTCAGTTATATTCATGTCTGAAATATAAGGTAATCATTAGCACAGTCCTGTGAACAGATTAACTTTGGACAGGGCTTCCCTGGGGGTGCAGTGGTTGG
Source organism: Neophocaena asiaeorientalis asiaeorientalis (assembly GCF_003031525.2). Classification (NCBI taxonomy): domain Eukaryota; kingdom Metazoa; phylum Chordata; class Mammalia; order Artiodactyla; family Phocoenidae; genus Neophocaena; species Neophocaena asiaeorientalis. The sequence goes on along the minus strand of NW_020173397.1, from coordinate 4,879,578 downwards.
GAGTCTGCCTGCCGATGCAGGGGACGCGGGTTCGTGCCCCGGTCCGGGAGGATCCCGCGTGCCGCAGAGTGGCTGGGCCTGTGGGCCATGGCTGCTGGGCCTGCGCGTCCGGAGCCCGTGCTCCGCAACAGGAGAGGCCGCAGCGGTGAGAGGCCCGCGTACCGCAAAAACAAAAACAATAACAAAAACATTAGACAAATTAAGAGGTAAATTGTTCCACATAGAGTACAGTTTCCTATATTATATGCCTCTATCCAGATCATCTAAGCCTAGGTAAAGCACAGTGATGCCTGCCATCCACTAGAGAAAATATTGACCAGTGGAGGTTATGCTATGGTATTTATTATTCTATGAATATTAAGTAAACCAAGTAAGATACAGGCAGAAGGGTGAGAAGAGTTACAAAATTTTAAAGATGACTTAGAGCTCACAAAATGTGCTGTGATATGGTAGAGTGATGGGCAAGAAATTAATGTAAGACTAGAAAGGTACAGGCTGAGACCACCATACAAGGATCTTCATACTCTCCTAAGGAATGCGAATGTGATTCCGTAAGCCAAGGATGGCAGGCAGGTCTTATCTCCTTTACCAGCTCTAGTTGGTAGTAATCACCTGATAATCTCTGTTGAGAATATTCAACACACTAGACTCAGGAGTAAAAATTGATGTTTAATTAGAAAAATCTTTTGGTCAGTGGCTTTATATCTGCTTGCTTTTGCCAAATTCACCTTATGTAATAGTAGCCTTTAAACGTTTTGTTTTTTTAAGTCAGTGAAATATCAAGGGTTTGCTTTTTGGAAACACAACAAATGACAATAAATGGGTGGAATGGAGGAGGCAGAGATTAGCAATGGAAAAGGAAGATGGAGCTGTGTAGAAATTCAGTTTAGAGAGATAAAGAGGACAAAAATGAAGTCAGTGGCAGGTGCAATGAATTTTAAGAACTGAATAGATTATAACAGATCTCTCTATTCAAGGAATACTTTACTAGTCACATTGTGTTAATCTATTAGATTCTTCTGGAAAAAAATCCATTGACTTTCTTAGGCCTCTAAAAGAGTCATTCTTAAATTTTTCTGACCTTCACCTTTTTAGGTAGAACAAAAATCCTAAGACAAACATGGGTGAGAGAATGGACTACATGGACCACGGTCACACAAGTTTTCACTTTGTAGTGGGAATAAAAAGTGAGTTATACAAAGAACAGAGAGGGTTGAAATAACAATCTAGGTGAAAACAGCACAGCAATTAAAAGCAAATGATGACTAAAGATTAATAAACGGTTAATGGCAATTGGAAACCATGATCAATCCAACACAACAATGATCATAAAGCATGTTATCGAAAATTGTGAAACTGCCTATGTGAGGGTAAGTTTGCAATACTGCTAAAAATGTGTGGCAATATAACTTCTAAAAGAAGACAGAAGAAAGTCCCCCATAAACTCTAGTGAGTCCTGAATTTTAAATAATCAATATATTTTAATACTTCTTATAATTCACTCAAAGGCTGCTAGATAGTAACCCTTGGCCATAAGTAATCATGTAATGATAATAACAACAACCAGTATTTATTGAGTAACTCTGACGTTTCAAACGTTGGACTGTAAGTACCCTACAGTTATTATCTCATATAATCTTCATAAAATCTCTAATGGGTGGGTACTATATTTTTTTCCCATTTCACAAAAGAGGAAACAAAGATATGGAGAAATTAAATACCATTTCTGGAGTCACATGTATAGTAAATGTTGGTGGTACTAGTTTTCAAACTTGATAATCTGATTCATGGTACCCTTCCCCTTAATCAGTACTCTATTTTGCATGCTTTGTCTACCTGAATCAAGGTATTGGGTTTTTTTTGGTGTTTTGGAGTTTCTTTTTTTTGGTTTTGCAATTGGCATGGATATCAGTTTAGGATCCACCAGGAGGGGTCTAATAGCTGCTGTCCCTACTTTAAAGTCTCATTTGCTCTCCTGTCACAGATAGCTAATCAATGGCTTTCAGAGGCTTTGAATTCTTGCCAGAATTACAACCTTTGCCACTGAGGGAATTCTCATTGAAATTTACCTGAAAACTAATGATCCCTGCTTCATTTTTATCTAAAATACATATGAATTCCTGATAACATATATTAAATATCCTACAGGCTTAATTTTGAGGTTATTTTCTAATGTGTGGAGCTAGACTGAAAAAATTAATCACCATATTACTGTCATTTCTTTAACTTCCTGCAGCTGATCTACTAGAATTCATACAGAGGAATAAATGCAGCCAATTTTATATCTGTATGATGATTACTTTTATAAGTTCCTGCAGGAAACAGATAAGCTATAGGTCTCTAGAACTTAAACATTTAAAAGGAACCTACTGCTGTATTTATCATCCTTTACAGGAAATGCAAAGCTGTTCAAGACAGACAATGAACAGATACGTTCATAAAAGACATTGCAAATTTAATAAGGTACACTATCATTTGGTGATTTCTATTTACTCAGCAGGCACATGGGATTTGGGTGGCTTCTCTTTTTACATTTTGTAATAGGAATTTCAACAGAAGGAAAAAAGAAAAAAACATTGCAAACTCTAAGTCTCAAGACATTACATTTTTAATTAATTTTTCAGCGTCTTTTAGCACTGTCTTAATACGAATCAAAACTCCTTTAGGTGTTTTAGAGAATTACCACCTTTGCAGATGGGTCAGAGAATCACATGTGTATATGATTGTACAATAGTGAAAACAGTACTTATGCTTTGAATGTATAAATGTATACATATTCATATATATATATGCCAATATATACCTTCATATATATATGTACTTTACTACATGTACTTCATTATATGTATAAAATACATTTTCTAAACAAAAAAGTAAAAACCACACCACCTCCACATAAACATGATTTCTGATTCAATCTCACACACATTGAGTCAGTCTTTTGGTACTTATATGACTCCCGGGTTTTTTGTCTTTTTTTTTTCTTTTGTCTAATAATATGGTGAACTGCATTGATTGATTATTCAATCTTTTTTTAACATCTTTATTGTAGTATAATTGCTTTACAATGGTGTGTTAATTTCTGCTTTATAACAAAGTGAATCAGTTATACATATACATATGTTCCCATATCTCTTCCCTCTTGCATCTCCCTCCCTCGCACCCTCCCTATCCCACCCCTCCAGGCGGTCACAAAGCACCACACCGAGCTGATCTCCCTGTGCTATGCGGCTGCTTCCCACTAGCTATCAGTTTTACGTTCGGTAGTGTATAAATGTACATGCCACTCTCTCACTTTGTCCCCAGCTTACCCTTCCTGCTCCCCATGTCCTCAAGTTCATTCTCTAGTAGGTCTGTGTCTTTATTCCCATCCTGCCTCTAGGTTCTTCATGACCTTTTTTTTTAGATTCCATATATGTGTGTTAGCATATGGTATTTGTTTTTCTCTTTCTGACTTACTTCACTCTGTATGACAGACTCTAGGTCCATCCACCTCACTACAAATAACTCAATTTCGTTTCTTTTTATGGCTGAGTAATATTCCATTGTATATATGTGCCACATCTTCTTTATCCATTCATCTGTCGATGGACACTTAGGTTGCTTCCATGTCCTGGCTATTGTAAACAGAGCTGCAGTGAACATTGTGGTACATGACTCTTTGTGAATTATGGTTTTCTCAGGGTATATGCCCAGTAGTGGGATTGCTGGGTCGTATGATAGCTCTGTTTTTAGTTTTTTAAGGAACCTCCATACTGTTCTCCATAGTGGCTGTATCAATTTACATTCCCATCAACAGTGCAGGAGGGTTCCCTTTTCTCCACACCTGCTCCAGCGTTTATTGTTTCTAGATTTTTTGATGATGGCCATTCTGACTGGTGTGAGGTGATATCTCATTGTAGTTTTGATTTGCATTTCTCTAATGATTAATGATGTTGAGCATTCTTTCATGTGTTTGTTGGCAATCTGTATATCTTCTTTGGAGAAATGTCTGTTTAGGTCCTCTGCCCATTTTTGAATTGGGTTGTTTGTTTTTTTGATATTGAGCCATGTGAGCTGTTTGTAAATTTTGGAGATTAATCCTTTGTCAGTTGCTTCATTTGCAAGTATTTTCTCCCATTCTGAGCATTGTCTCTTCGCCTTGTTTATGCTTTCCTTTGCTGTGCAAAAGCTTTGAAGTTTCATTAAGTCCTATTTGTTTATCTTTGTTTTTATTTGCATTTCTCTAGGAGGTGGGTCAAAAAGGATCTTGCTGTGATTTGTCATAGAGTGTTCTGCCTATGTTTTCCTCTAAGAGTTTGATAGTGTCTGGCCTTACATTTAGGTCTTTAATCCATTTTGAGTTTATTTTTGTGTATGGTGTTAGGGAGGCTCCCTGGTTTTTAGTCACCTTTGGAAGTAGGAAATTTCAATGAATTTCCAGACAGAAATATGAATATAGTATGTCAGTAATTAATTGATACCAGTGCATATTCCTTTTCTAAACATGTTAGCCCACAGCAGTCTATTTCCTGTTTAATGTTTCTTTTTGCATAGACTCTGACACTTTTACCAGCAAGATTCCAGAGCTTACATTCTTTGTCTTATTCATATCATGCATTCCTTATTATTTATGCATAAAAATAAAACCCTGACAGAAACTTATAAAACATTTTCTTTAAATTTATTTTCTTAGTAGCTTTTTCCATTTTAAACACTCAAAATTATTACAGTTATTTTTGTTGGCTTTTATAAATCACATTTTTAAGAAATAATGTTACAAAAAAGAAATCAATCGCCACTTCAGATGTTTTTGATTAAATTTTTAACATTAAAATGATGACCATGAAAAAAGTTTAAAAAAATTATACTCTGATCTGTCAGTCATTTTCCTCATGGCTTCTGGGTTATAAATTATTATAGTATTTTGCTTTTAAATAATAAAATAATATCTTAAGTTTCACTTGTTTATATACAGTATATGGATTCTTTAGTGTCTCTATATAGTTTGAGGTATGAAGCTGAAAAATAAATGAGGACCATATTCATCAATATGACCAAAATGACATTTATGTATATATATAACATTTTAAAAATATACCAACATTAAAGAAAATTTTGATGAAAACCAAGGGAAATCACTTACAGTTCCTCCAAGTGAATTTTGGAAATGAAGTCGAATGTGATGGACGGGATTAGATTGTCATTTCCATTAACGTGAATGGATGACACATGGCTGAATCCCCAGTACATATTCTTAAAATTTATCCCTTCCCGGCTTAACAAAAGAGGCAGTGTATAATTATCATAATTACCAGCTGTTTAAACTAATCATTTTCACTCCGTTTATGTGGCACTTTTATTGACTGGAGTGCTTTAGTAAGACAGGTCTTCTGCAAATAGATTTAAGAATCATGGAAATTCCTGTTGTTAGAGATAGAGGATATTCATCAAGTGGAAATAAATTAAGGATTTTGTTTGGAAGGATACTTACTTCTTGCTCCAGTGTGTTTTGTTTTGTTTTGTCTTTTATTTCCATCAAAGGGAGAGACTGCTTTAATATACTGAATTGAGTATTTGTTAGTATCTTACATCTTCTCCACGTATTGCAAATACAACTTAAGCATTGGACCCAAGAGTGTACTTTTCAATGTCAGGCACCAGTAAGCTGAATCTCAGAGTCATGGTATTTGAGACCTGCACAGAAACTTAGAGACCATTTACTCAAGACCTAGGAATACTTTTTGAAAACATGCTCAAAGCCATGTACCTGCCAAGTAGCCGGCCCAGAATTTAGACCCAGATTTCCTGATTCCCCATGTTTATTCCACAACAAGATGGCCATCACCTTTCATATTTGATATGGTTCATTCATGAAATAATGATGTTCTAAAATGAACATAGATCTTGAAACAACAACCCCAGCTCTGGTGAAATAGAAATCATGGCAAAGAGCAGATTTTATGCATTTGCAAATTTTAAGGCCTTCTGTACTTGTTGACAATGACCCCATTCAGAACAGGTCATTTGGGGTTGGGTGAGATTGAGTTTGGAGACATTCACTTTAGAAATAAACTTCCTGTTTAAAATAGGTATTTAGCAGGAGAGCTTTGTTACAAATCAACACTGACACAAAGCTCTTAAGCGATGAGTAATAAGAGTCTTTAATAAGATGAATTTCATGTTATCACTGATGCTGATGGTGCACAAATCATACTGTTTAGACACGGTGAGTTATTTTATGTCCATCATCTATTTCACAGCTCCACCATTTTTTGCCCAAAGAGATATGTTTCACCCCTCTGACAAAAATGCTGCAATGATCAATGATAAATCAATGATAAAGGACATCGATGTAAGGTGTTTCCCATAGTGTGAAAGAATTATGCCTTACAGATAGAAATCATTATTAGTGAGGCTGACTCTGCAGTGATGTAAGTCACTCTCCGTAAGATATTTAGGATTTTACAAGACAGGCAGTGGTCATTCAGACAGTTCCATATTCAGTAACACTTGTTCCCTTCATTGGTGATGGAAAACAGATGGAGGAAACCTTAAATGACATAAAAAAAAAAAAAAAAAAGAAAGAAAGAAAATCAGTGTAATGGAGAAAGTAATCTTTGTACCAGAGCAGTAGTGGATGTGTTTTCTCCTATTCCGTTGATAACCAGAGTCAACCTTTCTGACACACCTATTATAGGCTGAAGCATCCTGTTTTGGAGATTATGCCTCTCAGGATTTGTGGAGCACCTATCAGAGGAATCCCTAGCTGTTTGTGCTGCTTCCTCAGAATTATTTCTGGCTGTGAAGTGGTGTGAATTGTTTTCTCTCTTTGGTGATGTAAAGTCTTGTAGAGTTTGCCATCATTCTTGAAATGGTGAAGAAAGCCTACAGAGAGGAATGCACGGGGAAGTTTGAAATCAAGTTGATTTTCTTTTTCTTTATTTCAAAGGTGACAGTGTTGAGTAAATCCCATCTCTCATTTATTTTTTATTGTAATCTAAAGTAATGCTGCTTTGAAGAAAAAAAGTGGAAAACTGTTAATATTCCCACAGGAAGTATTTACATTTCTGAAGGACTGTTTTACTTCACAGAGCTTATTTAGTTTTTGTTTAATTTATACAGGGATAAAACAAGTTTCAAGAGTGTTGCTGTGACAATTATATGAACATCTAGAAAACACAGCTAAATTCTAAGCTACCTCAGAGGGGAACAGGGATTGTATATTGAATTTGTACAAAGAATTCCCCCGTCTCAACTAGAATTGTCACATGATTTTCAAACTAAGGAACAGATACTATGGCATTAAAATGCAAATAGCCATTTGGTTCTGAAGTTTAATTTTAAAAGAGTCTGACTAATAATAACCTTAAAATGCCCAAGGGATTAGAGTTTGACAGAGGGAAGATTGGGGATGTTGATGCCTCTTAACCCTGAGATAGTGTGTGCAAGAAAAATATAGAATCTCGTTCTCCAAAGGGCTTCAAAACCAGCTCAGATTATCATGGCAGTGCTTCTGCAAAAAGCAAGCACTAATTAGAAAACGTTTCTGAGTCTTTCCTTGATTATTCTAGAGATCTGGAAATTCCCAGGGATAAACGTGGGAGTCAATATAAGTTTTAGCACTATCTAGATATGGTGAGAGATATAAATCTGTTGCTGTAAATATGGATATATAAATATAAATGTACTTATTGGTGGTAATATTTTTTAATTTTGTTGAAGTATAGTTGATTTACAATGTGTTAATTCTGCTGTACAGCAAAGTGATTCAGTTATACATATATATATATATATTTTTTTTCATATTATTTTCCATTATGGTTTATCACAGGATATTGAATATAGTACCCTGTGCTACACAGTAGGAACTTGTTGTTTAGGTGGTAATATTTTAAATATAACAGTGTTACATTTGATATAGACTTTATATACTTTATAGACTTTATACACACACACACACACATATATATATATATATTTATCTAGATTAGTTGCTCACAACTACCCAATGATAGACAGATGTTATTATGGATCTATTACCAGTGAAGAAATTGGCTCAAGAATATGCCACTATTAGAGGAAGACAATGAAACATTGGAACAAGACCTTCCAATTCTTAGTTCACTGCCCTTTCTCTTGCAACATAATATTTTCTACATCTGTGCTTTATTTATTTATTTTTTTTTGAGGTACACGGGCCTCTCACTGTTGTGGCCTCTCCCATTGTGGAGCACAGGCTCTGGACACGCAGGCTCAGCGGCCATGGCTCACGGGACCGGCTGCTCCGCAGCATGTGGGATCTTCCTGGACCGGGGCACAAACCTGTGTCCCCTGCATCGGCAGGTGGACTGTCAACCACTGTGCCACCAGGGAAGCCCTGTGCTTTATTTTTTAATCCTGATGAATGTGTAATGTGAGTGCTAACTGAGGTCATCCTCAGTTTTAGTAATGTTGAGTAATTAGGAACGTTGAACAAAGGCCTCTCCATGTTTTCTGATAATTCTGGATCCCTTAAAATCTCACGGTTACCTCCAGTTTGGAACTTCTGCTTTTGCTAAACTTTCAGTCTCACTTGCTTTTCATTTCCTAGTCCTAGTTTTCTTTTAACCCAGATATGCCAGTTTCTGTACATAGTAGCCTTTCTGAAGATTTTAGGCAACTGAAACTTAAAATTGGATCAGAGTTAATAGTTGTTAGTTCTTAAAGTCTTTTAGTCACTCACTACCTTAATGCAGTTCTTGACTGATCATTTTCTTTTGCAGACTCAAGTTTCCACATTGTCTGGCTCCTTCTCTCCTCTTGAGAGCAAACCCTTTTCTCTCCTCTTCTTATCTCAATTCCTCTTCTTGTACATGAAACTTAATTTATCAGTCTGTTTATTTTACTGTTATTTTCCAGTCCATGACATTAAATCCATGACCTTCCATTCCGCATCGTCATTTATTTCCTAAGCAAAAGCAGCTCCTTATCTTTTTTTTTTTTTAACATCTTTTATCGGAGTATAATTGCTTTACAATGGTGTGTAAGTTTCTGCTTTATAACAAAGTGAATCAGCCATACACACACACATGTTCCCATATCTCTTCCCTCCTGCGTCTCCCTCCCTCCCCCCCTCCCTATCCCACCCCTCTAGGCGGTCACAAACCACCTAGCTGATCTCCCTGTGCTACGCGGCTGTTTGCCACTAGCTATCCACTTTACGCTTGGTGGCTGTCATAGAGTGTTCTGCCTATGTTTTCCTCTAAGAGTTTGATAGTGTCTGGCCTTACATTTAGGTCTTTAGTCCATTTTGAGTTTATTTTTGTGTATGGTGTTAGGGAGTGTTCTAATCTCATACTTTTACATGTACCTTTCCAGTTTTCCCAGCACCACTTATTTAAGAGGCTGTCTTTTCTCCACTGTATATTCTTGCCTCCTTTATCAAAGATAAGGTGACCATATGTGCGTGGGTTTATCTCTGGTCTTTATATCCTGTTCTATTGATCTATATTTCTGTTTTTGTGCCAGTACCATACTGTCTTGATTACTGTCAGCTCCTTATCTTAGAAGCATTCTTGAACCAAAAGTTAGAATATTTTTCTCCAGTTGACGCTTAGGTCCATTACTTCTCTTCTCTGCCCATTCTTTCTTTAACTGCCTACTGAAGACTCCTTCACTTACCGGCAGAGCCCTTCTAGAGTTAGCAACTAAATGCTTGTTGAATGAATAAGCAATTGAAAAGGGTCTGTAACTTTTCCTTTCCATTTCCTTCAGCTTTGACTTTAGCCCAAAGCCTCATCTCTAACCATTTAGGGAATTGCATTATTTGCCATTTATTTTCTCATAAGTTTCAAATAACCACTTACTCTTAGTTCCTGGCTAGTTTTTCTCTTGTGTCTTTGGAAGGCTCCATGCCTTCCTATCTAAATTCATTATTTGTTCATTGGTTTATTTGCTTTCCAATTTTTCCTGAACTCTCTGGAACTTCCCTCCTTCATTTCTCATTGTTCTTCCTTCTCAAATGGCTTAATAATGACCAGGGAACTTAAGATAGCTAATCGATTAATTATGTAAAGACATATGCAAAAACAACATAACAGATGACCCAAATGGCTCTCTATTTAAAATATATCTGTGATTCCTTGTGAATGCAAAAATGCACTTTATTTAGAGAAAAAATTGGCAATTTTTAAAAAATTGGTTAAATGTATTTAAATTATGAAACAGCAATTCCACTTCTAGGATTTAGCTTATGAATATATACATAGAGTTGTGCGAAGTTAAAAGTGATGAAACTATTTATTGAGAACTATTTGAAATGGTGAGATACTGGAAATAACTTAAATGTCCATAAGTGGGGCATATGTTTCCTATCATACAGGGCATCCATAAAATGAAATACTATGCAAATATATTTCAAGAAAATGTTTATCAAATTTCCTTTGATAGTCTAAACTTAAGGAAATTTTAAAAAATGTTATGACCATGGTTTTCAGTTAATGTTACCAAGATAGGTAGACACCATATTTCAGAAAAACAAAATAAACTTTAATGGTAATGAGACAAATATCCAAAACTTGGAAGAAGGTATAAGAATAACTGTAAATCCTTTCTACTGCATATTAGGGCATTTTCTTATAAACCCACACCCAAGGTCCATCTGCTACCTTAGGGAACGGAAGTTTGTTTACATAATAGGTTAGGACCCAGAAAACTTTTTGTTCTGTGAAACTTGTTAGATATGATTTTACCAAAATCTATGGTTTGTTTGTTTCTTGTTGTTTGCCTTGTAGACATTAATCTGACTTGTATTTTTGCAGCCTTCCCTCACTCCCACCACCAGACCGTAAAAATCTCATTTCTCAAATTCTCTTTTCTTTGAACCTGCTTTGTCATCCTTCTACTTCTCTCATTAATGAGTTAAATAAAACAAGTCTCAAGTGAGATAACAGAGCCATGATTGGTCACTATAATTCACAGCCATCACTGCAAATTGGAAATGATTCAAATCAACTTCCATTTGAAGCAAAACAACTCCCATTTGCAATTGCAAGAAAAAATTGTGTTCACCTCCCCATAATGTGGAAAGTTTAGTTATGGTAAGATATTTTTTAAAAATCTCAGGATTAGTATGTAATGAAATGAATGTTATATAATATTAATATTTTCAGTGGAATATAAAGTTGCAAAATAATCCCTCTCAGTCTCTACATGGAAAGAGAGGCAGAATGCATTGTTATATAGAAAAATATTATTTCAAACAGTATTTCCACTGGGAACTAAATCTGGGAAAATATATATAAGGATAAACTCAGAAAATACACACTAAGTTACACATAGACACATATGCACACCTAATTCTGGAAAATATTTACCAAACTCTTCCATTGGTTATCTGTGGCATCAAGGATAAAATGAGATTTTTCACTTTTTATATTATCCTGTCTATGAGATATAAATTCTTCAGGGGGATGGAAGATGAAATATTTAAAATAAATCAAGGTGAGGGATTAAATTTTTTTATAAAAAAACTAGATATTACACAAATTATCCACACTTCTCTGTCCATTAACGTCCAATCTTTGTTTCTCTAGATAGTGGAAAAAATATGGTTCTTTTTAAATGTAATGGAGTAGTAGTAAGGATTATTTATATAAGCATTTTGTGGCTTTTGTACATTTAAAGCTAAGTAGCATACGAACAAAACATTTCACTTTTGAATAAACATTCATCTTGCATGCAAAATTGTGTTCAAGTATAGTATTGCTTATTTTCATGTAAGTATTTACTTTTGAACTATTACAATAAGTGAAGACATAGGGCTTCCCTGGTGGCGCAGTGGTTAAGAATCCACCTGCCAATGCAGGGGACACGGGTTCAAGCCCTGGTCCAGGAAGATCCCACATGCCACAGAGCAACTAAGCCCGCAAGCCACAACTACTGAAGCCCGCAGGCCTGGAGCCCATGCTCCGCAACAAGAGAAGCCACCACAGTGAGAATCCCGCTCGCCAGAACAAAGAGCAGCTGCTGCTAGACTCAAGTAGAGAAAACCCGTGCGCAGCAACAGAGACCCAACACAGCCAAAAATAAATAAATTAATTAAATTTATTTAAAAAATAAATAAATAAGTGAAGACATAAGTTATGACAGGATTTACATTTAGCTTCATAATCAAAATAATTTTTCCACTTGATTCATAAAATGTAGATTAATAAATCTGTGGGAAGAGCTATTAGCTATCTGACACAACCAAGTCTCAGTTATTAAAAATACCTAAATCCTGACTCTTGGCTGTTGTTGGTTTTACTCATCACTTGATTCTGCCTATATAATCACATATTAATATTGTTGTTAATATTGCTGTTAATAACAGTGCCTGAAAATCATGGGTTAAATGGTCAAATAGAATCATCACCGTGATCATATGGAACAAGAATGGACTTTGGCATTTTAAATAGAGTTGTGTCTCTTTTACATTGAGGGTCTTTGATGTGTCACGTTGATCTCTAAGAGAAGTTGAGGTCTGTGATCAAACATTTCACTATTATACAAAGTGACAAAATGATTCTTAGCAGCTAAGTACAAAACAGCCTTTTATTGTCAGCTTTTATGGAAATTACATGTGAGGATAGAAAAATACCTGATGTATGCAGTAAATCCAAAGGTAAATATTTCTATTTGTGTCTCTAATAAGCCTCACAGACACAGTTGTGAGACTTATGAAATTACTTTTTTTTTTTTTTCTGGGAAAGCCCCAGAGTTGTCTCCTTTAGGAGATCACAAGGGGATTCCAGAGCTGCCCTTGAATTTTGCCCCTCTTTCCACATGTTCTCTGTATTGTCCCTCTGGAACCAGAGCTCACTGCACAGACCAGATTGCCTCCTGGCAAGCAGACATGCAACCAACATACTGTTACATTATATGTGAGACTGGACCATTCAAAATACTGAAAACTTTCTTTTTCCCCTTCCTGAAACACACAAGTTTTTCGTTGACTTTGAAGGCTGATTTGAGACTTGAACGCACAACACTAGTTTTTACTCTGTAATCTGCTCTTCCCTAGGCTTTAACTTCAAGGATACTATTACGGGTTAAACTGTGTCCTACAAAAAAGAGAGAGAGAGAGAGAGAGAGAGATGTTGAGGTGCTAAACCCCAAGTACCTCTGAAAGTAAGCTTATTTGGAAATAGGGTTGTTGCAGATCTAACTAGTTAAGTACAAATGAAATCAGATTGGAGTAGGGTGGGGCCCTAATTCGATATGACTGACATCCTTATAAAACACACACACACAGGGAGAACACTCTGTGACAACAAAGGCAGGAACTGGTGTTATGCAGCTGCCTCCCAAGGAACACTAAAGATTGTCAGCAAATAATTAGAAGCTAGCAAGAGACAAAGGAGGGTTTCTTTATAGGTTTTAGAGGGAGCATGGCCCTGCTGACCCCTTGATTTCAGATTTCCAGCCTCCAGAACTCTGAGACAATAAATTTCTGTTGTTTTAAGCCACCCAGTTTGCTGTATTTTGATATAGTAGTTCTAGGAAGTAAATAGAGACTTGTAACATAAATGAGTCATTACTAGATTTAGCTCTGGTTATTATGTCACAAAGTTGATCTGTCTGATTCTCCTCTGGTGAATAGATCTAGATAAACTATAGATCCAAACCAACTTTATTAATCTAATTAAACTCTGTATTGTAAAAGTATCATCCCTTAGCCCTATTATCTGCTCTTTCATTTTAATCTGCAGAGCACCAGCTCTGTACCAAGTACCAGGGTATATAGTCTTGAACAAGACTCCTGCTGCTGCCTTCATGGAGCTTAGGCCCTGGAGAGGTGGAGTAGCCAGTGCCATTCATGTCACACCCATATTTTCCCCATGCTCATTATTCTTAGGCCCCAACTTGGCAAGACTCAAACCTTGCCAAGATTTGCTTGAGCAGTTTCTCTGGCTGCTGCAAACTGCTGGAGCCCTCTTGGCTTATGTACCATTGGGGATCAACCCTAAACCAGTTTGATGTTATTGGGTGCATAAATACCCCTGCCTCCTCACCCCACTCTGAGGCATGTCTACACTATCCCCAGACTTCCCTTTTGGAACTGAGCCTCAGCTGCCGGTAACAGTTGCCTGCTCAGTGATGTACCTAAATTAGCTTCCTTTCTTCAGTTTTACAGTTTCTTACTGGTGCTTCCTGGAGTAATATCCACAGTAAGCTACTTAAATGTGTATCTTTGACTCAGGATCTACTAGGAATAACCAAACTAAGATAAGTGGCAAGTAATTTTAAAAGGATCAAAAGTGAATGAATTAAATATTTTCCAACTGTGTTGACTGTTACAAGGTAACAAGTAATAGCTTTTAATAGGAACTGCAGGTGAGAGTTTCCCTCCTTTGGGTAGAATGGTCAGGGAAGTCCTCTCTAAGTTGGTGACAGTTAAGACCTGTGGGAAGAAGAGTAGTAGCCAAATGAAGAGATGGGCAGAAGACATTACAGGACAGTACAGTAACAGCAAGGGCAAAAGCTCTTAAATCACCAATGAGCTCAACATCTTTGAGGAGCTGAGAGAAATTTAGAGTGGCATGAGTTAGGAGAAGGGGCACAATGTAAGGCTGTAGGGCTAGGCAGAAGCCATAAAAGGCAGGGGCTTGTAGACTTTTCTTCTCTCCACATGTAACGGGAAGTCACAGAATATTTTTCAGCAATGAAGAAACATAATATAATTTATATTTTGAAATCACTCTTACCACTGGGTGGGGAACTGATTGCAGAATGGTCAAAGTAGAAATAAGGAGATAGAAATCAATGACAATTAAAAAAATAATAATACTGGTTTGCCTGCACTAAAAGGGCAGCAATCAAGATGGAAAGAAGAGAGACTGTTTACTGATGCAGTCTCTCAAATTTTAATATTACACACAACATTTTGAAATTAAGTGATATTTTCTTAATCATATACCTTAGGCCTGTTTTATGTCAGTCTGTTAGGATCTATGTCATTCTTTTTAACAGTTTGTTTCAGATGCTTTCTGCAATCTAGAGTGAAGATTTGAGATATAATTGTTAAGAAGCCACAAGAGTTTCTGATGGCTTTAAGGGGATGGAGAGAATCAAGGATTGTTACCAAATTTCTACCTTCTGTGCTAACTGTGGTCCTCTTTAGGCTGCCAGCATTAATATGAGAATAGAAAAAAATTAAAGAAGTAAAAGAACAGATAATAAAATGTAAACAAGTCACCAAATGTGAATACGTAGATTTATCCACATCACCTGCAATTATAGAGTCTTATGTTTGAAAGATAACATTTTTTCTTTTAGTGAATGAATACAAAAAAATGTGCTCCTGAGAAGCTTAGATATGTTAATAGGTAAAATAGATACATTTATAATTAGTGTTTATTGAGAACTTAAAATATTCTAGGTGCTCCATAGGCATTATATATATATATATATTTTTTTTTTTTTTTACCACAGAAACATATAAAATGCCACTAAAATTCCTGAGTAAATTGAAGAATGTCAAGCCATCTACCTAAGAAATTGAAATATGCAGTAATTACTACAATACAGGGATTAATAAGTATTGCCTTTGAGGACACAAAGGAGAGAACTATGAATTCTGACTTGGAAGTGACAGAAAGTTGTACATCTGAGCATTTAAAGGTCACGTGATTATTTTTTAGTAGATGAAAGGGAAGAGGATTTCTGGGAGAGAAAATCACTTCTTCAGTGGCAGAGGTGTGACTACCATGATCAGATTTATACTTAAAGGACCATATTTTGGCTTAGCATTTATTGCCATTACATAATTATTTAAGTAATTTTGGTTTAATGTTTGCCCCTTACTAGATGGTATGCTTCACAAGTGCCTGGATTTCACCAAAGTTGTACGACATGTAAAATAGGTAAAAGTGAGCAATCATTCATGAAATGCATAGGTAAGTGAATGAGTAGAGAATAAGTGAATGAATGAGTGAATAAGGGAAGAAACAAAGAAATCAGTGGATCAACTGTGGTGAATATACTGCACTTGCAATAAACTGCATGTGGGAGCAGAGTAGAGTATATCACAGTTGGTAAGAATATTAGCCCAAGAGAAGACTGACTGTGTGAATAGCTGCTCTATCTCTTAGTTGCTGGGCAAACTTGGAAAAGTCACTTAAACTTTTTAAACCTTAATTTCTTAAAAAAACCCACTGATTGTAATAATAGTACTCTTGTCGTCGGATTATGTTGATTAAAGGAGATCATGCATTTAAGGCCTTAACTACAGTGTGTGGCACATACTTGGAATCCAATGAATTTTAGTTAATAAGTATAGGGAAAGGGTTATCTGGAATTGGTTACTAAATAGGAAGAATTGTAAGGGCTATGGCAAAGGCAAGGAGATGACAAAGAGAGGCTGAGTTTTGAGGCTTCCCTTGGATATGATCTATAAGATTTAAGGTCTGACGAGACATGGGGTATAAGGGTGTCGTGGGAAACATGTAGTCCAACTTGAAGTCCTGAGAGGGGGTGCATCATTCATTGAGACAGGGAACATAGGTAGACAAGCATGTATTGGGGAAAATAAATTAAATTCATTTGGAATGTGCTAAACTTGAGATCATGATGTAATTTATATGCCAAAGCTACTGAGCATTTACTGTAGGCCAGATACTCTGCTGTCTACTTGGAGGGGGTATATAACAGATTATGTAAGGAGAGGAGATAAGTGATGGATGAAATAATCATGTTTCACATGGTGTTTTAGTTCAGGCTGCTATGACAAACTACCATAGACTGGATGGCTTGAACATTTTTTTGTTTTTTACACTTATTTCTCACATTTCTGAAGGATGGGACATCCAGATCAAGATGCAGGCAAATCTAGTGTCTGGTGAGAGCCTACTTCTTGGTTTGCAGATAGCAGTCTTCTCCTGCTATCCTGACACGTAGAGAGCCAGCTCTCTCTGTCTCTTCTTCAAGGGCACTCATCCCGTCATCCGGGGCTCCACTCTCATGACCTGATTACGTACCAAAGGCCCCATTTCCCAATACCATCACATTGGGGACAGGGATTTAAACATATGAATTTTTGTCTGGGGCACAAATATTCAGTCCTTAGCACATGGCTTTCATTTGAGAAGGAGAGAGAACATGCATATAGATTAATATTAAAAAGGCAGCTTTCAAATCCACTCTGAAGCTTTCCTTTTTGTGTTCATTAACCTATTTCTAAATCATTTTAATTGGTAGCCATCTTAGATTGTTTGCCCGATGGACAAGTGTGTATTTTCTCCTTTCAGCTGTTTCCCTTTGCTGTTAAACCCTGAATACTTGACCTGGCCCACCAGGTCCTATGTGGAAAGTCTCCAGTGTCATCCAGTGTAATTTCCTGTTCTACTTCCCCATCACCACCAACCCTTGAGGTCACTGCAAAGGAACCCCTGTTCCTTTTGCAGTTGCTTAAACCAGTGAAACCAGTGGTCCTGAAACATTTCTTACTCTGCATGCCCATCAGTAAAATTTCTTGAGCATGCAGTCCTAATTCATAACATTTATGCAAATACTAGTAAACTGATACTGCATGCATCTTATAAAACTACATAAAAAGTAAACATTTTAGAGGTTGAGCTAAGTGACTGTAAATAGCAGTTCTAACATTTTCTTTCTCCATCCAATGAATAACTAATTTTAACCCTACTGAACTCCCTCCTTTCTCCCTCAGGATGCCACATGCTGTTCCCTTGTACCTGGAACGCTCTTGCCCTGTGAGTAGGGTTAATTCCTGCTTATCTTTCAGCTTAAATGTGACTTTCTCAGTGTGTCCCATCCCTCTCAGACTAGGTTAAATGCCCAACTATATGTTCTTTTAGCACTTAATAGCCACCCACTCTCCAGCATTTATCATTATTGTAATGAATATGTATGTGATCTTCGGTTAATGTCTGCTCCCCACTAGACTTCAGGAGCTGCTAGGTCAAGGTATCTTGTGCACTGTTGGATCTTCTACCTCTTTGATTATTAAGTCTAATTCACTCTTTAATGAGTGTTGATGATTGGAACTAATTTCATGCCCTTCACAACATCATCACCCTCTATTCCCTATCGTCTGTTCTCTCATGAGAAGACCATCAAAGCTTCCACAACGCTAGGAAATTATATCTAAGGAATTCTTACAGCTTATTCCTATCAAGACTCAGAGTTGGAAACTCCTTAAATAATAATTCTGTCCAAATGTTCTAATATAATGATTGATTTTAAGGTTGAATCTAAGGTTGTATACCACCATAGATAAGAGCAAGGACTCTGGAGTTCTGTTGTCTGGGTCAGAATCCCAGTTCTAGCACTTATTAGCTTTTGACTTTGTACAAGTCACTTAACCTCTCTCTGCTCAGTTTTCTCATTTCTCAAGTTGGTACTATTGGGTTGTTAGTTTTGGATAAATTTATATGTCTAAAGTACTCAGGGAAGTATCTAACAATAGAAGGTACTCAATAAATGTTAACTGTTACTAATACATGCTTAAAGAACTTTTTCATAAACATCTGGAGGTTTGATTTAATTACATACCAACAATCCAATCACTTCACTTTGTATATATAGTCATCCTCTAACTTTTCTGATCACGGTAATATAAGGCTTAAAGGCATTCCAAAAGTTAATTTAAAGAAGTCACAGTATTTACATTCCAAGAATTGGGTAGAGCATATTTGAGCTCATTGTGATTACAAAGCATTCCCTAGGCTGTGACATGGGGACATTTTATTAAAAGAAGCAGGAAACTTTATTTATTGCTCATTTCTCTTTGTGGTTCACAGCTTGTAATGATTTGAACCAACAAAGTATCTATTATCAGTGGGAATAAATAAGCATATAGGAATTATGAAAGATATATTTTCTAGTATGAAAGTCTCCCTGTTCCTTCTTGCTCATAATTGATGGACTCTTTCTGAAGAGTAGTTTGCAGTGGTCTGAACAAAGATCAGGATATAAAAATAAATTACGGTATGTAGCCCTCGGTGTCTTACTCATAAATTATTTCTCTCTAGTGATGCTTTTTTACATTCAGGGGTGGATTTAAAATTTCCTTCCTGGGTATTATTCATACAGGATATTGTAGTTAAGGAGCTTGCCTTTTATAGCTGACATGGTAGTAAATTCCAGGCTTCTGGTGGGGCAGGGGGGAATAAAAACAGGGACTCTGTCTGCTTCTTCCCTCCCTCATTTACTGTCTCTCAGTACTTCTTTTTGATGTGACTCCTATAAACATTGTCAATGAGCGAGGCTGGGAGAAAAAAAAGTAGTGGGATAGACACTGCAAGAAAGATGAGGAGAATCTCACAGGGTTTTATTCCAGGCCCTTTAAACAGGGAATCCAGCTATGCTCCCTGACTCTGCCTGTTTCATTTTTATTCTGAAACAGTGGTCCTCAACAGAGGTTGCACATTATAATCACCTGGAGACTTTTAAAAATGCCCATGACTGAGATGCTGATATATTTATTCTTTTTTAATTTTTTAAAGCTCTCCCCATATTAACTTACAGCCAGGGTTTAGAACCAAAGCCCTAAATCATTAGTTCCATTCAGTGAGCTCAGTCAGTTCAGTCCAATGAGACCATAGAGTAGTCAGTTACAGAGATTCAGGTGATTTGTAGAGTTGAAGTACACAAGCCTGGAGTTGCAGGAATACAGTACAAGCATAGAACTAGCCTGACTTGAGAGGGGTTCCCTGCAGCCCATGCACAAGGTGAAATAGTGAAGCTAGGAGGACAGAGTGTGCAGGGATTAGAAGCTAAGCAGGTGGTCTGGAGAGTGCATTCTAGTATCTCATTTGAGCAAAAGTTACCAAAGTCATAAGAGTTAGGCAGGCAGGAGCATTAAACAGCTGAGATGTGAGACAGAAACCAGGAAATTCAATGGAACTGAGGAAAAAAGACAAGATGGTAAGCTTAACTAATCTAGGCAGAAAGCTTTCTGAGCCAGGAACAGACATTTTGAAGCAGAAACCATGCTACTGAGTCACTTATTCTCAAGGTTTGAGCACTGCAGAATTTGTATTTGGAAACAGGCTAGAGGAAGACTTTCCTAAATCTGTTTTCTTAAATAATTTCACAGTCAAACATCCACATAACTGATTATATTTTAGCCTAAACACACTAACTGACAAAATGTTTGGCATTAAGTAAACAATAAATGTGCGCTTAATTAATTCAGATTTGAGAGTCTTGATTGGCAACTATTCTCCAGATTAATGACAAGGCAGATTCGTGAAGAATGAACAATTGTATCAGTTAAGAATTGGTGAGTGAAAAATAGGATACTTGTTCCTTGATGTTGTCATACAAAGAATATAAACTATGGTTTGACTGTTTGTAAACAAATGACTGCTTTGAACTATGAAAAGTCACCAGTGATACTGAAAACATCACAACCTCGTATGGTCACATATAAGAGTGGCAATGTAAAGGAATCAAAAATATTTTAAGTGGAAGAGCTCACATTTGAGAATTTTGGAGGTCAGCATTATTATATGGAGATAATAGGAGAGTAACTGAATCAAAAGTAAAAATACTAATAAATAATGCAGTCCCTTTCCTGAGAGGCAAAAATAATGTCCCCTTTCATATCCTATGGATTTTCATTTAATTTTATTAAATTATTGAAACAAATGACAATAGCAGATTCCTCTTTGCCCACTCCCTTCCCAGCAATACCACCCCCACCTCTTACCCTCACCACTGAGGTTTATGTCTGAAAAGTTGTACATCCTTAATACAACAAAATCAAGATTGTTCTGGAACCATGACCATACATGACACGTTGAACTGATGCAGCCAAATCACTACGAGGCTAAGAATAAAGACAACAGATGGAAGACTGTGAAGCAAGAGAGCCACAGAGAGTACGAAGTGGAGCTCTGCCTTAACAATGGCCCTGGAGCAGACACACATGTAGGGTCTTTGTCATATAAGCAAATAAATGTTTTAATTACAACATATGGTATAAGGAATGGGGTATTGCAAAGAAAATATGCTACAATAGAAAATTATCTGGGTCAAGGTCATTGAAGACCCACTATTTAAATGTGGCACTTGAAGTATTACTTCAGATAGTTGTAAAACGTTTGGTTAAATTGTCACATGTTTGTACATTGGACACCAATGAATCACCCATGGAAGCTGTAGAATTAGGGGACAATGGTAGAAAAATCACACTGCTGAGGGGTTTTGGCTCCTTACAGGGGTGTTCAGTAAGACTCTAAAAGAAAGACATGAGCTTAGACTCTTTTGTTTTTCCTGAAAGCAGAAAAACAAAATCATGAAGCTTTTGAAAGTAATATTTTTCTTCCTTTGCCTCTTCTCAAAAAATTGTCTGAGGAGATAATAATTTGGAGTCACACAAAATAAAAAAAGCTGAATTTTGATTGTCTTCTCCAAGGTAAGGTCAGTACAAATGGAGATAGATAATTGGGAGAATATGACAAAACTAAGTAAAGACTACCAACAAATCAAAGTTTACTTGCTATAATTTATAAGATAGTAAAAAATTAGACATATTTTTCAAGATAAAAAGAAACAAAGTACAAAAAGTGATAAGAAATGAAAAACTGGGCTTATATAATTATAGGAGGAATCCAAAAATACATAACAAAGACAGTAATATATATGACAAAGACAATACAATACTATTTATAACAAATTTGTAAACTTAGATGAAATACTTGATGGTCTAGAAGTATATGTTATTTAAAATGGCTCAAAAACATATAGATAACAAATTAATTAATAGTAAATAAAATTAAGGGATGTACTAACATTTATCCCTGAAATAGGGTCAGATCTAAATTATCTAAAATATACTTTAAAAAACAAAATAAAATCCCCATATTATATGAACTGCTAAGATCATGGATGAGAAAATAGTTCTTCTAAGTTCATTTTATAGAAATACAACGGGAAAAATCCACTAGTAGACAAAACTGAGCAAGGACAGCAGAACAAATAAAAGTATAGGCCAAAAATGACTATACTACCCAATGCAGTCTACGGATTCAATGCAATCCCTATCAAACTACCAATGGCATTTTTCACAGAACTAGAACAAAAAATTTCACTATTTGTACGGAAACACAAAAGACCCCAAATAGCCAAAGTAATATTGAGAAAGAAAAACAGAACTGGAGGAATCAGACTCCCTGACTTCAGACTATACTACAAAGCTACAGTAATCAAGACAATATGGTACTGGCACAAAAAGAGAAATATAGATCAATGGAACAGGTTAGAAAGCCCAGAGATAAATCCATGCACATATGGTCACCTTATCTTTGATAAAGGGGGCAAGAATATACAAAGGAGAAAAGAAAGCCTCTTCAATAGGTGGTGCTGGGAAAACTGGACCACTACATGTAAAATAATGAAATTAGAACACTCCCTAACACTATACACAAAAATAAGCTCAAAATGGATTAAAGACCTAAATGTAAGGCCAGACACTATTAAACTCTTAGAAGAAAACAGGCAGAACACTCTATGACATACATCAGAGCAAGATCATTTTTGACCCACCTCTTAGAGAAATGGAAATAAAAACAAAAACAAACAAATGGGACCTAATGAAACAAAAGCTTTTTCACAGCAAAGGAAACCATACACAAGATGAAAAGACAACCCTCAGAATGGGAGAAAATACTTGCAAATGAAGCAACTGACAAAGGATTAATATCCAAAATATACAAGCAGCTCAAACAGCTCCATATCAAAAAAACAAACAACCCAATCCAAAAATGAGCAGAAGAACTAAATAGACATTTCTTCAAAGAAGGTATACAGTTTGCCAGCAAACATATGAAAGGATGCTCAACATCACTAATCATTACGGAAATGCAAATCAAAAGTACAGTGAGGTATCACCTCACACCAGTCAGAATGGCCATCATCAAAAAATCTGCAAACAATAAATGCTGGAGAAGGTGTGGAGAAAAGGAACTCTCTTGCACTGTTGGTTGGAATGTAAATTGATACAACCACTATGGTTTTTAAGGAACCAGTATGGAAGTTCCTTAACAAACTAAAAATAGAACTACCATATGACCCAGCAATCCCACTACTGGGCATATACCCCAAGAAAACCATAATTCAAAGAGAGTCATGTACCACAGTGTTCACTGTGGCACCTTTTACAATAGGCAGGACATGGAAGCAACCTAAGTGTTCATTGACAGATGAATGGTTAACGAAGACGTGCCATATATATACAATGGGATATTACTCAGGCATAAAAAGAAATGAAATTGAGTTATTTGTAGTGAGGTGGATGGACCTAGAGACTGTGATACAGAGTGAAGTAAGTCAGAAAGAGAAAAACAAATACCATATGCTCACACATATATATGAAATATAAAAAAAAGAAAAAGCTTCTGACAAACCTAGGGACAGAACAGGAATAAAGATGCAGAGGTAGGGAATGGACTTGAGGACACAGGGAGGGGGAAGGGTAAGGTGGGACGAAGTGAGAGAGTGGCATTGACATATATACACTACCAAATGTAAAATAGGTAGTGGGAAGCAGCTGCATAGCACAGGGAGATCAGCTCAGTGCTTTGTGACCACCTAGAGGGGTGGGATAGGGAGGGTGGGAGGGAGACACAAGAGGGAGGGGATATGGGGATATATGTATACTTATAGCTGATTCACTTTGTTATACAGCAGAAACTAATACAACATTGTACAGCAATTATACTCCAATAAAGATGTTAAAAGAAAAAAAGTATAGGCCAGCCTCACTAATGAACACAAATGTAAATACCTAACGAAGATATCAGCAAATAAATTCCAGCAGAACCTGCAAGTAATAATATATCATCCCCAAGATTGTATTGTCCAAGAAATGCAAGGCTTGTTCGGCACTAGAAAATGCACAAAGCTAATTTGCTACAATTAAACGATTATAGGGGGGAGAAAGTTCATGTTTAAAAGCTGTTTTATAAAATGTTCCCCCAGATTCTGATTAAAATATTAATAAGTGAAGTTCTTAGCAAGCTAGAAGTAAAAGGGAACTTCCTTGATTTAATACAATTTATCTACCAGAAAACTATCAAGGAAGCATCACATTTAGTGGTGAAATATTGGAAGCATTCCCTTTAAAATCAGTAACAAGAAAGGACGGTTTACTATCATATTGTTAATCAGCATTGTACTAGATCCCCTAGTCAATCCACCAAGCCAGGAAGTTTTTTTTTTTAAAATAAAAAAGTATAAATATTGGAAAGAAATAATGAGAAATAAATTATAACTATTCAAAAGGAGGAAGAAATATGTCGTTATATTAGAAATAGCAAAGATGCAATTTTCTATAGCTCTACTACATGCTAGCAATAATAGAATATATAATAGATGATAAGATCTGCCTCACAATAGCCACAAAACTAAAATGCATAAAGATAACCCTAATAAAAATAAGACCTATGTGAAGAAAACTATAAAATTTTATTGAAGGACATAAAAGAAGATTTGAATAAAAGGTGAGCTAAGCCATATTCTGAATGGGTGGCTCAATATTGCAAAGATAAGAACACTCCTCCAGATTAATCTGTAAATACACAACAATGTAAGCAAAAATCCTGTTAACGTTATTCATGAATCTCAGAGTACTCCTTCTAAATTTCATTTAGAAAGGGAAATATGGCAGAGTAACCAAGAGGACATTTTAAAAAGATAAAGAGAGTAAGAAGAGATAAATTTGCCTACCATATTTGAAAACTTATTATAAAAATTGAACAATTAATAAAATGTAATATTGACATAAAAATACAAAAAGAGATTGCTGTCCAGGAACAGACCCATGAGAATTTAGTGCATGAAAAGTTGGTAGTTTGAAGTGGTGCGAAAAGGGTACCCTGGCAAAAAACAGTGTTGGGTAAATTGTCTATCAGGAGGAAGAAAAATAAATTAGATGCTTACCTCCCCAAATTGACAAAACTAAATTCAGTTATTTCACGTTCAAAATGTAGGAAAAAATATTATGAATGTATTAGTAGAAAATATAGGTCATTATTATTTAGTGTAAGAATAGGAATAAGACAAAACACACACTCACAAACAATACAACACAAAAGCCATAAGGAATTAATTAATAAATTTAACTGGTATATTTAATCATTCTGTGGTAAAAATGAAACTATGTTAAAGGTAACAGTAGAGGAAATAATATTTGCACTATACATATTTTTGAATTTGTATTCTTCTGTGGTTATATATAAAAAGGTATTAATATATAATCACATAAGAATACACATGGCATGATGCATATAGTGTGTGTTTATTATTTGTATGTAAATGGTGTGTATTTGTACTAAGCACACACGCATGAATAAATATTACATAAAAATCCAAGAGTAAAGGGCCAAAGATCCGAACAAACAACTCAAAGAGAAAAAAGAGAAAATAAAATGGTCATTAAAGTAAAGAAAAAGTTGCTTAACTTAACAAGCAGGGAAATGCAAACTCACATACAAAGAGATGCTGTGTTCATTATCTTACTTACCTAATGGGCAAAAATTAAAAGTTTAACATCATATTTTGCCAAGGAAACAGGGAAATAGTTCTGTTAGGGGACCTCCATTGGTAATACCTATTCAAATTTTAAGTGTGCCTCCTTTTGGACTCTACGGTTCCATTTCTTACAGAGTACTGCAGAGAAGCAGTTACACATAGGAGCAAAGGAGTAATGTACACGTTTATGACAACACAGTTTGCAAGGGAGAGATGCTGAACACTAAATAGTAGAAAGTTTTTAAACACTGAAAGTTTTCAAAAACATAAAAATTTAAGTGTGTAGAAATATATATGAAGAACATTTTATTTTTCTAAAAATGCACATATATGTGTATGTGTGTATTCATATGCATTTAAATATATACCTAAGTATAAATACATGTACATACACATCCATCGAAAGTGGCACTCCTTCTTTATTACTCTTACCAATTTAGCCTGAAACATATTCTTCATCACATTTTCTATGACATTTTATCTTTTTATTTGGTTACTTATTCACTGACTCTCTCTTTTGACCAGAATATGGGTTTCGTGAGATCATAGCAGGAATCATGAATTTCATCACTGGTACTCCCTCAGTACCTAGAATAGCAGTTGACTTATAGTTGACCACTAAGTAGTTTTCTAACAAACAGAAATATTATATGACATTTATTGACTGATTGTACAGGTGGTGGTTAACTAGGATTGGCAACACTGTAATGAGACATTTGTGTTTATGTTCAGTGTAACCAGAATATCTATTAACAAATACTCATACTGTTTACCATATGTTTACAGATCAGAATATATAAGTATATATATAATTAGCTCATTGGGCATTGAAATTTGTATTAAAGAATACTGTATCTGTCGTACTGTATGCTTGATAAGTGCCTCTTTTCCCTCAAAATAGCCTTTTGGGAAAGAACACAGAACTGAAACAAATGTTTACAAAGATCAAAAAGCAAAAAGGTGATAATATCTTCCTAAAAAATAAAAAAAAATTCTGGAAATATAAAAGGTAACAAAATTTTGTTTTATATACTATAAGAACTATGCTTTCTAAAGTTTTCAGACATGAAAGAGTCTCTCATTGGGCATTGAAATTTGTATTAAAGAATACTGTATCTGTCGTACTGTATGCTTGATAAGTGCCTCTTTTCCCTCAAAATAGCCTTTTGGGAAAGAACACAGAACTGAAACAAATGTTTACAAAGATCAAAAAGCAAAAAGGTGATAATATCTTCCTAAAAAATAAAAAAAAATTCTGGAAATATAAAAGGAATATAAAAGGAAATATAAAAGGAATATAAATAAATATAAAAGGAATATAAAAGGAAATACAAAATTTTGTTTTATATACTATAAGAACTATGCTTTCTAAAGTTTTCAGACATGAAAGAGTCACTACCGAATTAAGATCAAATTTTTCATTGGTCCCTACAGAAGAAATGCAGTATGTATTAATGACAACTACATTATAACTTTGGACAGACTGGAGACCAAAAAAAAAAAAAAAAAGATTTCTAAAAAGGATTCAAAGAATTAACACATTTTGTGTGATTCCAAGATAAGACTTTGCACATTTCTTGCTCACTGCTAAACTTGTGGATTTTGCTTATCTAAAATAAGCCACACATATACCTTTGAGGGAATGTTTTCTGTTTCTCTCTGTATTTGTCCTTGACTGTCCAGAATAAATGCTTTCATGTACTTTTGCATTTTTTTGTTGACTTTCTGAAAGAGACATATCTCTTAAGTTTCACAAACATTCTAATGTATTGCTTTAGGAAAAGTGTTACCTTCTATATTTCCATTTCTTAGGAAAGCTATTGAATACATAGCATTTACTCTGGCAATAAGTATTTTTGGTCATTAAGTTATTTTTAAGGCCAGATATTCAAAACAGGGTGACGTATACACCCTGCACCCTTTCTTTTACTGAATTTCCTTAGAGGAATCCTAAAACGCTTTTTATTTTTTGAAATTATAACTACTTAGTAGAATCCCTTTGTTGCATAATCTCTAGAATTTGTCCAAAGACTCCTGGGAGGCGCTGATGTCATCTCAGATGAAACAGTCAATGAGATGGCAAATCTTTTTTGGTGATTGCTCTTTTTGTTTACTCTTCAACTAATTTTTCACTGATTAATTTACCACTTTTTAAAGGATAGTGTTGGATCATGTCCTTCAATAAGCAATGCTTCTATTCTTGCTTTCATAAATAAATAATAAATACATACAAACATAAATAAGTTTTGTTTTTATTTCATTATCATGCCCAAGTAAAACAATTATTTGGAGACTAAGAAGAAGTCATCAGAGAGAAAATGTAACATTTTTCAAACCTTGGTATCTTTTGTGATGGATGACATCAATTGTTATGGCTATCAATTATTTTACAGTCACTATGTGCCAGGCATTGGGATAAAAGTTTTATTATCTTATGTTTATAGCAACCTCACAAAGTAAGCATAACCAAGTATTATTATCCCTATTTTGTTGTTGAGCAAAAGAGGTTAACTGGCTCTCTTATGGAATTATACTTAGCAAGATTTAAAATCAAAATGTCATCCAAGTGCTCACACTGAAGGTCAGGCAGTCTTTTAAAGTCTCTGTTATATAAGTTAGATGCATTGCTCTATTACGGGATTGCAATAGTAGTCTTCAAAGGAAGAGGGATTCTGTGTTTTATTAGTTTAAAGAACATGTGTTTGGGATTCTATGGTCAGTTAGAGGTTTGAGGAGATTATAAACTTTCAAAACTAGTGAGGAACTTGTCAGTTCACAGTTATCCCTGCCGGCGGTCCGGCGTCTTCATGTATCAGCTTTGAGTCTTACCTTGTCTAACTTAGAGATACACAAAACTTCCCAAAGACCGGTTAATCCTTTGAAATTATGGGTAATTTCCCTCACCACCACCATTTGGTGTACCCTTGAACTATAGAAAATCTTGTCATAATCACTTACAACTCATAAAGAACCAGTGATGGGTTTGTGTTTTATTTAATGTATTTTCATTTAGAGTTTACAAGTCACATGTAGTGTGCGAAATGCAGGGGATGTTGAGGTACAAATTATAGCATCGGCTCTCAAAGTGGTTTACAATCAAGTGGGGGAGTTATACTGGTACACAAATAGTGTAGGAGAATGAGTAAGCGCAAGGTGAATTTCAGTAAAGTGCTGTGTGTGTGTGTGTGTGTGTGTGTGTGTGTGTGTGTGTAACTGGGGCAGCAGAGTATAATGGAATTAGTATGGATTCACCATTATCTGGCTTTCAAATCAGAATACTAGGGATTTATATGGCAAAAAAAATAAGGAGACATTTTAACCCACTGTCCCAAGTCCTTGACTAAGGCTAAAGAAGAGGATGACTGTGGAGGTGGGTAATGCTTCAGCCTGCCAGCATACATCTTCTGATTTGGAATGTTCTCTACCTGTGTGAATACATGATAAGCACTACATGAAGGGGTCGTATATAAATCACATTCTCATATCAGAATAATCTCATAAAGCCCTATTTTGAGGTAATTTTCCAAATACTTGTGCAGTGATATTTCTTAGTGGACATAAGCCTGAGAAGTGCAATGAATGCTCGAGGCAAGAGTGAGTCACAGGCAGGAGAATATTTGGAGATGAATGTAGTATTTACTAGTTTTGATGTTTTAAATCCATTTACCACCATGCATCTGAAATTTAATAAGCTTTCTACCTGAACCATGTCCCTTTAGAATATGATAGAAGCTTTAAAATGTAAGGACTTATTCTTTAAAAGAAATAGAAGACCATAGGACTCTGTAATGCATTTTTAAATGTTGAGAAAGTATTTTACTGTTAAGAAATCATAGAGTACTGATAGTGATACTTGGAGGCTGGATCTGAAATTTTGACTGAATAGGCTCTTTATCTCTGTCTCACCCATTTGCTGGATTTATATTTTGTTCACTGAAATAACAGGTGCACTAAACTGACCACGATGGCTGGAGATATGGGTATTCTGTATATATATCTTCTCATGAGTACCCACTTACTTTGAAAGGTGAAGTTATCTAAAAGTAATACACCTGGAATAACATAAAACTTTGGGTAGTAGATATTCCTGGTATATGTGCAAAAGCATGGCACTTAAAACTACGTTAGTGGGGCTTCCCTGGTGGCGCAGTGGTTGGGAGTCCGCCTGCTGATGCAGGGGACACAGGTTCGTGCCCCTGTCTGGGAGGATCCCACATGCCACGGTGCGGCTGGGCCCGTGAGCCGTGGCCGCTGGGCCTGCGCGTCCGGAGCCTGTGCTCTGCAATGGGAGAGGCCGCAGCAGTGAGAGGCCCGTGTACTGCCAAAAAAATAAATAAATAAACTATGTTAGTGGATAAATCACCAGTTTTGTAAAAATCAGTGCCAAATAATAGGGAACATCAGGTTTGGCAGGCAAATGGAGAGTGAACTGTTAGGTCTCATCCGTCTCCAACTCCTATGACTTTATGATTAAATA
Organism: Neophocaena asiaeorientalis asiaeorientalis; assembly: GCF_003031525.2. Lineage (NCBI taxonomy): Eukaryota > Metazoa > Chordata > Mammalia > Artiodactyla > Phocoenidae > Neophocaena > Neophocaena asiaeorientalis. The sequence continues at coordinate 4,849,601 of NW_020173397.1, read as the reverse complement.
TTAGTGTCCAGAAATAAGCAAGGGAAATGCCAGCTCTTGAAATACCAAATGTAGACCAGAAAAGACTGTGGATAAATACTTCATTGAGACAAATCCAGGAGATTAATAAGCTGGCCAAAAAATGGGATGGAGAGGCAGAGCTCCTTCCCAGGTAGCTAATTAGGAATATCTCGGGAACTGGAATTGAACGAACAGAAAAAAAACAGGTTATTCAAGAAAAAAATAATTGAAATACAATTCAATAGCTAAAAGTAATTTTTGTGAACAAATATGTCCTATCACTTATATGTTATGTATTGCTATGCTGAGATAATGTAGACCAAAGTATAACAGATGGATAAAAAAAAATAATTCTTACTAAGAGACTTAATAAAGAGTATTATGAAAGCATAACCTCCATTCTACCCTTTTGGAAAAAAAAACTATTTATACCCTTAATTCTCAACTGAGAAGACAGAAAGAGGATATAGGATCATTTGCAAGATTTGTCAAACTGCATGTATCTTCCATTCACCTTGGTGGCAGGGACTGTGTCTCCTTCTCTCCTTCCTTTTGAGGACCCATATTCTAACCATACTAGCCTGCTACCTCTTAACAACTGCAGATTTGTGTTAATAATTTACCCTGTTGGTACTATGCATGCCACTTTATGTTTAATGTTAATTCTAATGTTAGCACTATGATATAGATAATGCTATTGACCCAATGTTACAGGTAGAATAACTGAGGTTCATAGAGCTTACACAACTTGACTAAGATCACAGATTAATGCAGTTTTGGTGAAACAGAGCTAGAATCATTATCATTCTGACTTCAGAGTCAATATTTGTGTCTATTATCTATTCAGTGATATAGAACATGTTATATTGATAATGAAAATAAGGTAGAAATGTAACTGAAATTTTTGCACTTACTGTGCAAGATAAGATTAGTAATCATAAAATATTACAAATTTGACACAAATGCAACACACTACATACTGATATGGAGGGGGAAGGCCAAGATTGGAATGACCATACACAACTGCTAACACCATCTATTGATGTTATTAACCAAAATTTCAGAAACTGAGACCTGATTGAAACAGAGACACTTATTTGGGATTATGACTGCAGCCCAGGAGACACAGATTCAAGAGGCCCTCAAATTGTGCTCTGCCCAACTACAAAATGGAGGGAGCTTATAATGACAACAGTACAAGGCCACAGTTTGTTACATAGTTGTTTTCAAGAATTCTAATTGGAACTGGCAAGAAGTAAGGGTGATTGTTAAGCAAGGGTTGGTTGGGGTCTGAAATGGTTGCATAGTTACAAAGAGGGGAAACTTGAGACCATAAGTTTGCAGTTGACAGATGTTGTTCTAAATACAGGGCCGGGGGTGTCCTTGGGCTTACAATTCAAAGAAAGTTCATTTTCTCAGTGGTGCAAGGACCCGTCTGAGACCAGATCCTCAGTGGCTGCCCAACTCCATTTTTGTACGCCTAAACTATGATCACAGCCTTCTAATTTCAGTTTTTCATCAGGTGACAGGAAGAGTTGATTTGCTTCAGCTGTGACAGTTACAATTTTTTACATTTATAGCAGTTCAAAGTACAAGAAATTCTGGAAAGACTTTTCATACAACAATTATATATTAGGCCGATAATGTGCTAGTGAGTGAAAAAAAATACACATCAAACTTTCTAATTGAATCATTCTGAATTTTTCTTTGTAAATTAACATTTAAGTGACAAAATATAGATTTACTTAGAACGAAAAAAATTAAATTTGCTAGAGATGTTTTATTTTTGCCTGCATATATGCTGCAATGGCCAAAGATTAGTGTATCTGCATGCATCAAATGGCTGCCATTGTGACAACTTGTCTTTCATTTTTTTTTATCATTCAGTCATGTATTGTACATCACCTGATTTCATTATTCTGACCTGCTTCAGAAGTGGATGTAACTTCTTAGTCTAATGCATGCTACACCACGGACTATCTCTTGGCCCTATAATTTAATTAATTACTGTCATTGAATCCAGTTGTAAACTTGGCTATAAAATAATTTTTATTTTTTTGCTGAGGAGCAGAACATTTGACAAATTTTGGACCAGTTTTATAGATATATTTCGGGCATGCCTGCCCACAAAGTGTCACTGCAGAAGGAATGTACTCAGAGAGCCAGTTGAAACCCATTATTCCACCTCCCTACTTACCTACAAGGGGGCTGTGGTATTCACATGATCCAAGTTAAGTCCGTCAGCTTCATCTGAGATGCTGGAGGACAATGGGTAGCTGAGCTAATAACACTGAAGATTCAGGGGCTTAGGCTGCCACTTTATCGTAAGCCATAACGGGCCATGTCCAAATAGAGGAGGGAGAGTAAGAAGCAATTCCCACGGAGAGAAAATGAAACTGGTGACAGAGAGGTCTGAATGTCATGGAAATGAGATAAGCTGTTTTGAGAACTAGAAAATACAAATGTGCAGTCCTGGTGCCTTTCTCCAGTAAAGGTACCTACACTTGTTGCCATCCATACATTTCTAGAAGTTTCCTCTGTATCCTTTATTTAATACAGCTTTAGGTAATGATATTTGTCCAGAATGGTCATTGAAATAGTGCATTAGAACATACTGTAATTAAAAGTTCCAGAAAGCTGTCCTGTTCAAAAAATTTATACACATTTTCCTTTTCTTTTTTATCCCCCTGAAAACTACAATAGAAACTTGATCTCTCAGTGGGGAAATATCTTCTCTCTCTTTAGAATTCAAGCAGTAACAATTCTATGGGGTAATGATTATTCTAGATGCATGGTACCATGTAAATTAATCTATTGCTTTGGTAGCACTGCTCCAAAAAACAGTGCTGATGCTGAGTGTACAGAATGAACAAATTAATTAGCCAGACTGCAAAGTCAAATAAATCTCACTGTGGTGACCTCTGTGTAGTAGAATAAAAAAGTCATTAAGTTCATGTAGTAATTTTGGTTGAAGTAAAACCAAGCTTAAATGGGGCTAAGTGTTCTCATTATTTATACTGTACAGTCTAGTTCAGGACCACAAGAAACTCCTCCTGGCTGGGTGAGGTTGATCTTAAGAGTCTGGTCAATAGCAAATTATTGGTCTCTGGCCAAAAGGCAGTCTGCCCCATTAATGATCCAAGAAAATAAAATGCTGACAAAATATCCTAATTCCTTCTCCTGTACAAATGATCTTCTGGTACTAAGGGAAGCCTCAAAACAAGAGGCAGTCATCAGATTGCTCACTTTGGTCACAAAGAAATCCAGTTAAATAAATATAAACAGAAAAAGAATTATATCGTAAATACCCAGGTAAACTTCATGATACCAAAGGTAAAAATAGCATCAAACTCCTGAACGACCAAAGAGTCATACCCAGGGCTTTGTTGCCTCAACCAGGGAAGGACACACTTCAATCAATCTTATTAATAAAAATAAAGGCCTAAAATTGTTACATGCCCCCCTCTTAATTGTAAGAGTCTGGGAAGTGCTATCTCCAATATGCTCTGTTTCTCTAGGCAAATCTCTAAAAACAGACTAAGATGGAGATTTGTGTGCAGGCAACATATTGCGTTCATTCAGCAACAACATATGTAAGTAAACGAGGGAAGCAGGCAGAGAGACAAGTTGAACAGCATTTCACTTACAAGAGAGGTTTCAACTGTTCCAAGAGGGAGTTCTGGAGCTAGAATCACCTTTCAGAGTTGTTCCAAACTAAGCAAGGGTGTCAGGTCTTTGTATCCCCTTGCCAACCAGATATTGGATGCAGATCAACCCTGGAGAGAGATCATAACCTTTGTAAGCAGCTTCTTTAGGCTGGGGGTAATGCTTGCAAAGAAACACCTCTGTGAGCCAGCAGCAGCCAGCACTCCAGATGGCTGGGCAAATGAGAGCTTCAGTCCTCAGAAGGATCTGGTCAGCACACCATGGCATTCCCTGCAATTTACCCTTTGTGCTTCTAGGATGAACTCGCTTCTTATAGTGAGTTCACCTTCCTTGGGAGCTGCTTTTTCAGCATTCAGTATAGTCTTCTTTCCTCCAGAAACATACCAGAGCAAAGTGTGTGGGGTGAATCACAGCTCTCACTGCCACAGCTCTTCTTAAGGCTGCAGCTGATACTCCTCATCTTCCTCCTGTACTTCCCACTCTAGATTTCCCTCACACCCTGCTACTTCCTCTGCTGTTCAAGGTGTCTTAGCTAGTGGAGCGACACAGAACCTTTTCACTGAGGCGTTTGAGACCATGGTCACCATTGTACTTCCCAGGCTGTGGCTATTGCTTTGTCCATTGAGGATTAAATTGGTCAACAGGTTGCCAAGAGATACCTAAGTGCCAAACCTGCCCTTCCCTGTACTCCATTGTGTCATAGTATCCCTATTTTCTCTTGGTAATGAAGGTCAATATCCCCTACCAGTGTGGTTGGTGATTGCTTCAAACGAACAGATGTCAGACAAAGCTGAAACCTAAATAGCATTTTAACCTTACCCATTGTAGATGAAACAGGACCTCCAGAGCCCCAGAGCCTAAAGTTGTGAAGAGGAAAGCACTTCCACCTCCCCTGTGGGTTTTCAGACTCATGTATCCTTACCTAATAAATACATGGTGATAGAATCCATGGACCCCATGGTTATGTGCCCCACTGCCAGAGCTCTTTTTCTATAAAATGGGTCTATTAGTCTGAGAAAATATTATGCAAGATCCTGTTAATGGAACACATACTCTGTTAAGTCCACAGATAGTGTTGTTGCTTCCATTCTTGGAGGAGGCAAAGACAAACACATACTTTCAAATTTTGTCAATCCCAATGAAAATGAAATGTTCCCTCATCCAGATAGAGGGTTTTAATGTAATCATCCTGGCACCAAAAGATTTGTTAGTCTCTTTATACTCTCTGCTCACTCCACAAATCCATTTGCAGGCCTTTTCCTCAGATCTCCTTGTCCTTGGTCTTTTGAGCTTTCTCCTTCCAAGTTCCAGACTAAACAGATAGGGTCCTTGCCACTGTCCATGAATTCCTGTGTGTATTTTTACTTTAACGCACTTCTCTTTCCATATAAAATGTTTGACCAGAATAAAGTGAATGGCCAGTCCAAAGAACAGTCTGCTGGGAGACTTTCTCTCACTATCATCTTTCTGCCAAGTGGGACCATAGTGCAGCAGCAGTCCATTCTGGCTGCACTCACATACTGAGCCGACTTACCATAGGCCACATTTGACCTTGTTCCTCCTCCATCAGCTTATCAGAGGGACTCCCCATGAGGGCCTGGGTGTATGCTAAGGGAGAGGCATTAGTGCAACGGTGGCAAATGACCTGGTGTTCTTGACAATCTACTCATGAAATTTACTTGTGCCCTGTGACACTGCTCATGCCCCATCTTGGATGTAACCACTAACCCCTGAACTGTCAGCTTTTATCTCCTGCTCTCTGGAGAAGAGGAGATGGAAAATATATTGGAGGTCTTACCGACGTCTCGGTAAGACCTCCAATATATTTTCCATTTCTTGCTCACTGGCCAAACTGATAGAATGCCATTGATGTAATGGGGTGGTATGCTGTTCTGTGAAACAAATCCTTATGGACTGTATTAAGACAGAGCAGGAGAGTTAATGTAGCTCTCCTGTAAGAACTTTAAACATACTTTTGTCTGTCTCGTTTGAATGAAAATTACTTATTTTTCTTCTTTATGGGGATGGAAAAAAACACCTTTGCCAAATTATTGGCCACATACCATGTACGGAGGTGGTATAAATCTGCTCAACAAAGTTATTACCCCTGAAAGAGCAGCTGCAATTGCGGCTACTGCTTGCTTAAGTTTGTAGTAGTCCACTGTCATCTTCCAGGATACAACTGATTTTGTGAAGACCAGGAAGCTGAATTAAACTGGGAGATCATGAAAGTCACCAGTTCTTATTCCTTTAAGTGCTTAAGAATAGCTCTAATCTCTGATATCTGATATTCCCCTGGAATGTGTTACTATTTTTGATTTACAGTCTTGAAGGTAGCCTTTCCCACTATAATATCTCCTCCCTCAAAGAGTGCATAGGCCAAAGGACCAATATGAGTTTTTCCAACTACTAAGTATGTCCATTTCAATTATACTGGAAATTGGTAAAAAGATCACTGATTAGGTCCACGGGCCCAAATATGAGCTGGACCTAAGTCAGGACTCGATTTATTACATGGTCCTCACATACCAATACTCTAACCAGGGGGTCATGATGACACATTCAGTCCCTGAGTATCAATGTCAACTTGGATTTTGTATCCAACGAAATGCCTGGATGTTCTTTTTTTCTTCAATGTATGTATAATATTTCTCCAGGAAATGACTGTGGTTTGTTAGGGGAAGATATAGAAGAATCATTAGTGTATATACTTTCTATGGTGTTGAATGGTCCCTCCTTCCAGGAACTGGGCCTCTCCTTCAATCAATGGGTTCTTAATCTGAGAACTGACTCGGGATTGGAAACCTTAGTAGTTAACCTGACCGTTTAATTGTACATCTTTAATTTGACACCCTAAGAACACCATATTCTGTTTAGCCAGCTCCGTAGCTCTTTACATGTCAGGCAGTCACTCTGATCTTGTTTGACCTTGCCACTCACTAAGATAATTGCGCACATCTTAGTTCTACCAGAAAACTACTAGTTTGACTTTCTGTCAGCCTAATAGCTACTGGTTTAAGCAGTTCAATAACAATGTCTCCTATAGTTAGCCATGGCCTACAGAGGACATCCACCACTGAGCTTCTCACTGATGGTTGTGTCCATTAGCAATGCATCTCTTATCACGTTGGTAATAATTTTATAACTTCTTTGTAACTTTGGTAAACAGAATGTCTAAAGGGCTTGTATTACTTCGGGGTTAGATTCCTTTCTTTGGTCATACTTTCAAGATTCATATATGTTGTTGCATACCAGTTATTTCCTTCCTTTTTAAAAAAATTCCTGATTAGGATTCAATTCTATTTATATACCACAATTTGTTTTTCCACTCACTTTTGTATGGAATGGTGGGTTATTTCCAGTTTAAAGGTATTTTAACTAAGCAGCTATGAATATTCCTATATACATCTTTTGTCTAGAAATGTGTTTTCATTTCTCTTAAACACCAAAGAGTGTATTTGCTGGTTTATATGATAAGTAGTTTATATTTAACTTTTTATAAAATTGGCAAACTATTTTTCAAAGTGATTTTACTATTATACATTCCTAGCAGTACTGTATGAGTATTCCAGTTACTCCATATTCTCACCAACACTTGGCACTGTCTTTTTAGTTTTAGTTATTTTAATGAGATACGTGGTATACCTTGTTGTGGTTTTAGTACAAATTTCCTTGATAAATGATGTTACTGAGCATTGCTTCATGTGCTTATTGGCCATACGTATATATTCCTTTGTAAAATATTTGTTCAAATCTTTTGCCAATTGTGGTGAGCAGGATGTCTTTTTATTGAGTTATAAGGGTTATTTATATATTACTGATACAAAATCTTTGAGATATATATATATATATATA
>NW_020173397.1:4797025-4842060 GCF_003031525.2 Neophocaena asiaeorientalis asiaeorientalis | reverse complement strand
ATATATATATATATATATATATATATATATATATATATATATATACACACATGTATAGTTTGAATTAATATTTTCTTTATGGTGCCTTTTAAAGAGCCATAATCATAAATGTTGAGGATGTGCAGTTTATCAGTTTATCTTTATCTTTTCTGTCTTGTGTCTTTTTTTGTTTTGTTTTGTTTTGTGTCTTTTTTAAGAAAAATTTGCCTAACCTAAAGTCACGAAGATTGTTTCTCATGATTTTCTAGAAGTCCTAGAGTTTTAACTGTTATATTCAGGACTGTAATCCATTTTGAGTTTATTTTTGTTCATTTTCTGAGATACATGTTGACGTTCATTTTTTTTTTCCATTTCAATATGCAGTTGTCCTAGCTCCATTTGTTAAAAATCTATCCATTCTCCCATTGAATTACTATGCATACATTTAGAAAATTAGTTGAACATATCCATGTCGTCTAGTTTGGGACACTATTCTGTTCCCTTAATCTACATGTCTACGCTTACATCTTATTTTCTACACTATGATAGAGAGTCTTGAAATCAAGTACAGATTTGATATTTTGATCAACTTTGTTCTTTTTCAAAAAAATATTAGGCTACTATAGATCATTTGCATTCCTCAAAAATTTTAGAATTAGCTTTTCAATTTCTAAGAAAAATAGTAAGATCTGCTAGAATATTATATTGAAAGTATAGAGCTATTTGAGGAGAACTGAAATCTTAGCAATATTGTATCTTCCAGTCCGTGATCATGGCATATCTCTTCATTTACTTTTAGGATTCATTTCCTCAGCAACTTTTGTAGTTTTCAGGGTATAGATCTTATATACTTGATTCAATTTGTTCCTAAGTGTTTCATATTTTTGGCATTGCTTTTAAATTTTATTTCCTAAATATGTGTTTTTAGTATATAAAAATGCATTTGTTTTTATATGTTGATCACATATATCCTGAAACTTTTCTATATTCACTTTAGTTTTAATAGTTTGTTGTATAGATTCCTTTTGTTCATATTCAATCATGGTCTATGAATAAAGAAAGTTTTATTTCTTTGTTTCCAATTTGTTTACCCATGTCCCCCCTCACTCCCTGCTTTTTTCCCTTAGACACTAATTCATCCAGTAAAATAATAAAAGTGATGGAAATGGACATCACTTTCTTATTCTCAATCTTAGTCTTTCATGATTAAAGTATGACATTAGCCTTTATTAGGCTTAGAAGTTTTCTTCTACCTCTAGTTTATTGAAAATTTCTATTATGAATAGTTATTGAATTTTGCCAAATAATTTGTGCCAAATGATCATATGGTTTTGTCCTTTATTCTGTTAATATCATTAACTGTACTGATTGATATTCAAATGTGAAACCACTTTTTAGTCCTGGAGTAAACCCCACTTAGCCATCACAAAATATTTTTTGCTTATTTCTAAATATTACTTCCAAATAGTCTGTTAACGATTTTTGCATGTTTATTCTTAAGGGCTATTGGTCTTCAGCTTTCTTGTACTTTTTTGTCTTGTTTTTGTATATATATATAAAATTCCTCAAAGATCAGTCATTCATTCAATCCAAATATTTTTTTTAAAAGAAAGGCTTTTTTTTCACTCATGAGAGCAAATCCAAAAGAAATTATTTCACAGAAATATTAGCCCTGTGTTTTGTTCTAACAAATTTAGATTTTAAAATACGTCTGTACTTTATGTTTTTAATTTAGAAGTGGGAGATCAAAAACAAGGGGAAAATACTGACTCCTAATTTGAAAGATATTTTTACCCAAGTGTTTAAGATAGTTTTCCCTATGTGTTTAGTATATATCTTCCTTTATTCTTCCAAAGTTGAGACTGATATTCTGTGAAAGAAAATAGTGCCAGCTATTGTGCCCAAGAGGATACAAGGGAGTAAGCCTCTTTTCCTAGACCCTTGTGACTTGTATGAAGTACAGAAGAGCCTCTAAATTGCTTACTCTCCCAAATAGACCCCTGTAACTTTGATTTCCCTTTCTCTGTTATTGCAGCTCCAAGTGGGAAACCATTGGTATAACAGTGCTGGGCAGCACAGCTGCAACAGACAGCTTGCAGGATACTGAGTCCTCTGGCAGGCCCTCATTTTAAATGCATAAAGTGCAGGTCTGAACAGCGGAAGCACAATTTACATAGTCATCCTGGAGCAACACCTTTAGGACTCTGAAAAAGGCCTTTTTAGGGAGTTGTGACACTCAGATAGGGCTATCATAACTGTAAACAGGGCATACTCTAGAGGACTGACAATGCTTTTAAAAAATCCAATTACATGCTTTTATTTGCCGTTAGTACAAACAGAAAAATAACAAGCCAACTTGTTTCATCCCCACTGTGATTTCCTCAGGGCTAATTAAAGTGCACTCTGCTGATGCCTAAATCGTTCAACCCCAGGCAATCCAAAGATTTAAAGGGACACACACCCAATCAATGCCTGGCTGTCAGTAAATTGTACTGTGTTTGGAAGTGGGTACAATAAAGTTCCTCATAAACTGGAATGCTGGAAATTTCCTGTGAAAAAATTGGCCTAACAGATTTACTGCCATAGATTTATACACTGGACTTCATCACTCTGCATAAAGGATTGATAAGTGATCAGTGATTCCCTACAACGTATGGCATAATCAATATGAATTTTGGGAAGACATAAAAAGACATTAATAATGCACATTTTATGTTCGTGCTGTACCTAAAGATTAAAGGCTCTGTTAGTCACACAGAAGCCAGCTTATAGCTAGAATACAAATAAAGAAATGCTTTAGTAAATTTAGTTTTTAAATTTAAAAATATGAAAAAAAGTTAACATCATTTTAGGTGGCCCTAAAAAGATTTAAAAATATTTGTAAGGGGCTTCCCTGGTGGTGCAGTGGTTGAGAGTCCGCCTGCCGATGCAGGGGACACGGGTTCGTGCCCCGGTCCGGGAAGATCCCACATGCCTCGGAGCAGCTAGGCCCGTGAGCCATGGCCGCTGAGCCTGCGCGTCCGGAGCCTGTGCTCTGCAATGGGAGAGGCCACAACAGTGAGAGGCCCGCGTACTGCAAAAAAATATATATATATTTGTAACATTTTTATTTCATGCTATAGTTTGGGGTGATGTTGTTTTTTTGTCTGTTTTGTTTCCTAATCATTTTGCTTGTCACTTTATTAATAATTCTGAATAATTACAAATGAACATATTTCTGCGTGTAAGTTACTCAAAACTATTTTCAGGGAAAAAAAAAAAATCCTAACCGCTCCTTAGGTAAACTGTTAGGATACCATGTTTCCATTGGAGTAGTTCTGTTTAGCCCGCTCCATTTTCATTACTGGGGATCAAAATCTATAGATATGCCTTTATTTATCCACGTAAAATATGTGCACTCCATGTTTTTGCTAGAGATTGTAGTTTTAATCTCACAACTCTTCTCCACATCTTGGATATGAGAAATAAGAGAGCCTAATGGAATCTGCTGCCTAGCACTTACTCTGTATTTTTACTGTTTTTCCTACATTAGACCCTATCTTCATAAAGATGCAAATTCAAACTGAGTTGTTTTGCCTTTCTTGTAGATTTGCTCTTACTGAATCTGGTTTGATACTATGACATTTGCGTGCAGTGAGGTATAATATGTGATGATATTCACTACATCATACAAAGTCTTCACTATGGAGGCCCATGGGAGAAATTTCATCTTTCAGTAGCAAGAAAAGCTAATTTTCTCTTTAGAAAATGGTTTGTATTTGTTGTAAGGGCACTATGATTATCACAACAGATTACATTCATAGTTTATCAACAATAATATGCATAGGATATTATTAAGTATATTTCTGTGTAACCTATCCCTGGTTTTATGCTCTTTTTTACTTTGCTATAAATAGATCACCAGTTGTTTTATTTTTTTAATTCTACTGAATTTGTAAATATTTTTAAGTTGGATCATATTTTATTTCTGGAATGAGTCTATGTATTACTAAATAAAAATGAGAATTTAAATATTGACTTCCAGATCTAAGCTATGGGTTTTTAGAAGTGAGTTTTTACAGAGTTTAGAATTTTTTTAAGATGTTATTCAAATATAATGTTCATTGCTAAGGTGATTTGCTGAAATCTCTCATTTAGAGATCCCCAGTGAGCTCTCAGACTTAGAAAAATAACACATAATTATTAAATCAGAGCTTCTGGTTTTAAACGACATCTGGTTAGCAATTATGAGTTCAGCCTGTCTACATTTTGCTAAACCATTTATGATACAGTGAAAATATAAAAACTTAAATCCACAAAGAAAACATGATTATTAGATAGTATTATGGGCAATTTCCCACTTTTTTAGAGTATTTTGGAACTTCATTCAAAACTGCAATTGTTGCCTCACAGTTCAAACTGTTCAAACTGTCGATATCTGAAAACTGTCTGTTCACTCCCATCAGTTAACAACCGTTAAGAATCAGTATCTGGGGCTTCCCTGGTGGCGCAGTGGTTGGGAGCCCGCCTGCCGGTGCAGGGGGCGGGGGTTCGTGCCCTGGTCCGGGAGGGTCCCGCGTGCCGCGGAGTGGCTGGGCCCGTGAGCCATGGCCGCTGAGCCTGCGCGTCCGGAGCCTGTGCTCCACGGCGGCAGGGGCCGCAACGTACTGTTCAAACTGTCGATATCTGAAAACTGTCTGTTCACTCCCATCAGTTAACAACCGTTAAGAATCAGTATCTGTACCTATGAAAATACATGGATATCTTCACTCTAGTGAGTGGTCACTGTTTTGGGTTTTTAAAAAATATTTATTTATTTGTTTATTTATTTGGCTGGATCGTGTCTAGTTGTGGCGCGCAGGCATCTCTCTAGTTGTGGAGCACAGGCTCTAGAGCACACGGGCTCAGAAGTTGAGGCTCTTGGGTCACTGGTTTTAAGGAAATACAAATGCAAGGGACAATACAGTATTGTGTTTAAGGACATGAGATTTAGAATTGGACAAAGCTCTGTTAGAACCCTAATTATATTATATACTAACTTAATGGTATGACCTTAAGCATGTAACTTAATGCTTCTATGCCTCAGTTCACAGTTTTGAAAAGGAAGATAACAATGAGTACCTCAAAATTACTTATTATTAGAATTCAAATAAGTAATTCAGGTAAAATACCTTACATAGAGCCTAAATACTTGATAAATGGTCTTTAATATTTTTGCTTAAAAATTTTATAGAACTGTCTTACATCTTTATAAGTTGAAGAAAACATTGCCTCTTTGAAATAAAAGTTAGAAGCAGTTAGTTAAGAGAGACTGAGATGACAAAGAGCAAAGAGTAAAAGAAATAAAACAGATGAGATAAGAAAGAAATAATCTAAAAATATAATTCTAAGGCAAGTTTATATTAGACTGTTTCTCCTGATTAGAAAGCTGATTGCAAGTGACCAACATCCACCATAACAAAGATACCAAGCTGTATAAGCTATAAAATTGTAGCTTAAAAAATACAAAGAAGACTAAATAAACCCAATCTACCACGCAGAGAATTTCCATCTCCTTGCCAGCTCTTCCCATTGACCTTGAGCAAATTCTCAGGGGTAATTTGCCTGGTCTGCATCAAGAAAGAAGACCTGAGAGAGACATAATGTCTTCATCAAGGGTAGGCTAGAAAGAGCAATTTCACTGTGACACACTGTACCTTAATGAGTGCAAGGTTGGCCATCAAGCCTAAGAGTAGGGCAGCAGAGGAGAGAAATTTCCTTCTATGGCATTCTAGACCTTCATTTTGTACCCTATAGTCACCCTGCAAAGTCTGAGCTCAGGGCATAATAGCTAAGAGAACTTCTTTCAAGGCTCTCTGGGTCTTTACTGGGAATACTGCAGAGATTCTCCCAAATGCTGAGGGGCAGAGCAGCAGAGTAACAAGAAATCTCCCAAAGCCCAGAAATGTGGCAGCAGGACTGAAGAGCCAAAAGAAATCCCCAGTGACCCAAAATCTGGGATCCAGGCTGGAAAGAAGTGAAATATATCCCACAGTTCAGAAAGGTGTGAGCTCAACGGTAAAGCATGAAGAGAGCTCTGGGGAGTTCCCTGGCAGTACAGTAGTTAAGACTCTGCGCTTCCAATGCAGGGGTGCAGTTTTGATCCTTGGTCAGGGAACTAAGTTCCCACATGCTGTGCTGTGAGAGAGAGAGAGAGAAAGAGGAAGAGAATGAGAAAGACAGAAAGAAAGAAAGAAAGAAAGAAAGGAAAGAAAGAAAGGAAGAAAGGAAAGAAAGAAAGGAAGGAAAGAAAGAAAGAAAGAAAGGAAGGAAGAAAGAAAGAAAGGAAGAAAGGAAAGAGAAGGAAAGAAAGAAAAAGAAAGAAAGAAAGAACTCTGAAATCTTGCCAAACTCAGATCCCAAGCTGAACTGAAAGGAAATTTCTTCTCCTCATCAAAAAATGTTTGAAGCAAATGATGCACTGAAAATAATCAAAATTGCCACCAAAACCAGATCAAGTTCCACTATTGGCTAGACTATAATTCTTCACATTGGCATCCTGAGAAAAGAAGACGTTGCCATTGGAGGGAATAAGTATGACTTGTTTAGTCTCCATATTCTTTTGCATAAAATGCCCAGTACAAAATAAAAATTACATGACACATGAAAAGGGAAGAAAATACGTGACACACAGTTAAAAGAGAAAACTATTGAAACAGCCTGAATAATGGCATAGAGGTTGGAATTATCAGGTAAGGACATTAAAATAAGTAGTGGAACAAATGGCTTGCCTGTGTACCTAGATGGAGAATTTCATCAGAGGGATGGAAACAATACAAGAAGATAAGAGGGCTTCCCTGGCGGTGCAGTGGTTGAGAGTCCGCCTGCCAATGCAGGGGACACGGGTTCGTGCCCCGGTCCGGGAAGATCCCACATGCCGTGGAGCGGCTGGGCCCGTGAGCCATGGCCGCTGAGCCTGCACGTCCAGAGCCTGTGCTCCGCAATGGGAGAGGCCACAACAGTGAGAGGCCCGTGTACCACAAAAAAAAAAAAAAAGAAAGAAAAAGAAAAGAAATATTAAAAATAAAATCAAATAAGTAGAACAAAGTAATAAAAAGGCAACAAAGTTAAAAGTTAGCTCTTTGAAAAAAACAAAAAAATTATAAAAGCATAGCAAGAGTTATGAAGAAAACAAGAGAGTAAACACAAAATACCAATATCACGAAAGAAAGAAAAGAACATTATTTCATATCCTCTAGACAATAAAAGAATAGGGATAGAAATGAACATCTTTATGACAATAGTTATGATAACTTTGATGAATACACAAATCCTTGAAAAACACAAATTCCCAAAAATGACAGAAGAATCAATAAAATTCTGAATATTTGCAATTATAAAAAGGAAAATTATTTATTCAAAAAAACTTTCACCTAAGGTATATTCTTGCAAAGACTTCACCAGTAAATTCTACCAATTAAGTAAGAAATAATTCTTATACAATGTCTTTCAGAAAATAATGGAGGTTAACTTTCGCATTTTAGTAGGCCAGCATTATTCTAATACCAAAAGCTGACAAAGTTATTATAAAAAAAGGAAAATTATGAAAAAATTGCAGAGGAAGGAGCATTCCCAAACTCATTCTACAAGGCCACCATCAGCCTAATACCAAAACCAGACAAAGATACAACAAAAAAAGAAAATTACAGACCAACGTCACTGATGAATATAGATGCAAAAATCCTCAACAAAATACTAGCAAACAGAAACCAATGACACATTAAAAGGATCATACACCATGATCAAGTGGGATTTATCCCAGGGATGCAAGGATTCTTCAATGTACGCAAATCAATCAGTGAGATACACCATATGAACAAACTGAAAAATATGGTTATATGATCATATGCTTATATGATCATCTCAATAGATGCAGAAAAAGCTTTTGACAAAATTCAATACCCATTTATTATAAAAACCCTCCAGGAAGTGGGCATAGAGGGAACCTACCTCAACATAATAAAGGCCATATATGACAATCCCACAGCAAACATCATTCTCAATGGTAAAAAACTGAAAACATTTCCTCTAAGATCAGGAGCAAGATAAGGATGTCCACTCTTGCCACTATTATTCTACATAATTTTGGAAGTCCTAGCCATGGCAATCAGAGAAGAAAAAGAAATAAAAGGATTACAAATTGGAAAAGAAGAAGTAAAATTGTCACTGTTTACAGATGACATGATACTATACATAGAGAATCCTAAACATGCCACCAGAAAACTACAAGAGCTAATCACTGAATCTGGTAAACTTTCAGGATACAAAATAAATGCACAGAAATCTCTTGCATTCCTATACACTAACAACGAAAGCTCAGAAAGAGAAATTAAGGAAACAATCCCATTCATCATAGCAACAAAAAGAAAAAAAAATTCTAGGAATAAACCTACCTAAGGAGATAAAAGACCCATACTCAGAAAACTATAAGACATTGATGAAAGAAATCAAAGATGACACAAACTGATGGAGAGATATACCATGTTCTTGGATTGGAAGAATCAATATTGTGAAAATGACTATACTACCTGAAGCAATCTACAGATTCAATGCAATCCCTATCAAATTACCAATGGCATTTTTTACAGAACTAGAACAAAAAATCTTAAAATCCCTATGGAGACACAAAAGACCCCGAAGAGGCAAAGCAATCTTGAGGGGAAAAAACAGAGCTGGAGGAATCAGACTCCCTGACTTTAGACTATACTACAAAGTAATCAAGAGAATATGGTACTGGCACAAAAACAGAAATATAGATCAAAGGAACAGGATATAAAGCCCAGAGACAAAGACACGCACCTATAGTCAACTAATCTATGACAAAGGAGGCAAGGATATACCATGGGGAAAAGACAGCTCTCTTCAGTAAGTGATGCTGGGAAAACTGGACAGCTACATGTAAAAGAATGAAATTAGGACACTTCCTAACACCATAAACAAAAATCAACTCAAAATGGATTAAAGACCTAAATGTAAGACCAGACACTATAAAACTCTTAGAGGAAAACATAGGAAGAACACTCTGACATAAATCACAGCAAGATCTTTCTTGACCCACCTCCTAGAGGAATGGAAATAAAAACAAAAATAAACAAATGGGACCTAATGAAATTTAAAAGCTTTTGCACAGCAAAGGAAACTATAAATAAGACGAAAAGACAACCCTCAAACTGGGAGAAAATATTTTCAAGCCATTCAACGGAAAAAGGAGTAATTTCCAACATATATAAACAGCTCATGCTACTCAATATTAAAAAACAAGCAGCCCAATCCAAAAATGGGCAGAAGACCTAAATAGACATTTCTCCAAAGAAGACATACAGATGGCCAAGAGGCACATGAAAAGCTGCTTCAACATCACTAATTATTAGAGAAATGCAAATCAAAACTACAGTGAGGTATCACCTCACACCGGCTAGAATGGGCATCATAGAAAATCTACAAACAACTAATACTGGAGAGGGTGTGGAGAAAAGGGAACCCTCTTGCACTGTTGGTAGGAATGTAAATTGATACAGCCACTATGGAGAGCAGTATGGAGGTTCCTAAAAAACTAAAAATAGAATTAGTATACAACCCAGCAATCCCACTACTGGGCATATACCCTGAAAAAAACATAATTCAAATAGACACATGCACCCCAATATTCATTGCAACACTATTTACAATAGCCAGGTCATGGAAGCAACGTAAATGCCCACAGACAGACAAATGGATAAAGAAGATATTGTGTATATATATATATATATATACAATGGTATATTACTCAGCCATAAAAAGAAACAAAATTGGGTTACTTGTAGAGATGCTGATGGACCTAGAGACTATCATGCAGAGTGAAGTAAGTCAGAAAGAGAAAAAGAAATATCGTATATCAATGCATATAAGTGGAATCTAGAAAAATTGTACAGATGAACTGGTTTGTAGGGCAGAAATAGAGACACAGATGTAGAGAGCAAACATATGGTCACCAAGGGGGGAAAGCTGGGTGGTGGTGGGGTGGTGGTGGGATGAAAGAACATTTTTTAAAAATAAAAAAGGAAAACTATGGATTAATATCCCTCAGGTACATACATGCAAAAACCTTTAACAAATTTTTAAATAGTACAAAAAGTTAATACATCATAATTAAGTGGATTTTATTCCAGGAATATAAGGATGGTTTAATATTCAAAAGTTAATTACTAAAATACAGAAGAGAATTAAACTAATGATAATCCCACTACATACAGGAAAAGCATTTGACAAAATTCAACATCCACTCATAATAGAAACTCCTAGCAAACTAGTAATAAAATGATGTTTTATCAAACCGATAGAGGCCATCTACAAAATATCTACGGTTAACATGATACTTAGTAAGGAAAGTTTGAATGATTTTCTCCTAAAATTGCTGTACTTTCTGTCCTAGGATTTGCAATAATGAAAGAGGAAAAAAGAAAAGCACAAAGAGTGGAAAAGCACTAATAAACTTGCATTTAATTAGTGAAAATATTATTGTATAATAAAGAATCTAAAGGAATCTACAAGCAAGCTAAAAGTAATAAGTGAATTTACTTAAGTTACAGGATAAAAGTTAGCGTGTAAAAATCAACTGTGTTCCTGCAGATAAACAGTGAAAAATTACAAATAACGTTTGAACACAATACTATTCACAAAACACTAGCACTCATTAAATAACTATCTCTATAGCTTAAAAAAAAAGATAAAAAGGCCCTCTATACTTATACAATTAATTGATAGAATTAAAGAAGACCTTAATAAATGCAGAGGTCTAATATAGATTGAAAGAATCAATATTGTTGAGACACACATTCTCCTTAAATAGACACAGATGCACTAGAAGCCATATCAAAATTTTCACTGTACATTTTGGAAAAAAAAAAAAAAGTTCTATTTATACGGAAATTCAAAAGGCTCTAGAATAACACTCAGCAATAGAAATTATTGTGAGCTAATTGTAATTTAAATTTTTCTAATGACAATATTAAAAAGTAAAGTGTAAAATTAATTTTAATGATACCTTTTATTTAACCCAATATATCCAAAATATTATCATTTCAATATGGGATTAGTATTGCAAAACCATTAATGAGATATTTTACATTCTTTTCTTCAAACTAAGTTTTGAAATAAGTGTATATTTTATACCTATACCACATCTCAGGATTAGCTGTACTTTAAGTGCTCAAAGCCATATAGGACAAGTGGCTGCAATATTGGATCTAGAACACACAAAACAATCTTGAAAAAGAAGGAGGAGGAAAAGGTGAAGGAGGGGGAGGAGGAAAAGATGTAGAGACTTCAAACCCCCGGATTCTAAGAGTAATATTGACGTGTAGAGAGAAAATTAGATCATTGGAAGAGAATCAAGACTCCAGAAATATTCTCACACTATTATCAATTGACTTTCAACAAAGATGACAAGTCAATTCAATGGGGAAGGATACTCTCTTTTAATAAATGATTCTGGAACAAGTGGATATTCATATGTTTAAAAATAACATTAGCCTCAACTCCTGTTTAATTCTGTACATGAAAAATGTTTTGAGATTGATCATAGCCACAAATATAAAACCGAGAACACAATACTTTCTAAAATAAAACAAAAGACTCTCTTTATGACCTTGGAATAAGCAAATATTTCTTGAACAGGACAGAAAGGATTAAAAGCAGAAAATTTTTCGATAAATTGGACTTCGACAAAGTGAAAATCAAATGAAAATTAAAAGGACACCCTTTAGGAAATGAAAAGACAAACCATGGATTGAGAGAAAATACTTTCAACACATTTACGCAACAAGAAATTCAGTGACACTGAGAGAAACAGAAAACAAATAGGAAGGAGAAAGTCCCTTCCTCCTCGGCCTTCATACTCTCCCTCTAGCAATTCTTGGTGGGAGATCCTAAAGCAAGCCAGCTGGCAAAAGAGAAGCATGGTCTCAGAGTCCCATCATCAACATCATAGCAGAACATGAAAGGATGGGTCTGAAGCTGAGACACAGTAGCTTCATTCCCAGGACAGATAGACATAAAATAATGGTGCATCCTATGTGTGATAACATCTTAGTTTCAGTGGAAAAAAACCCAAAAACTATTATATACTGTATTGTTATAGTTACAATATAAACTGAATACAATAATATTACCATTTTTTCTAGAGTGTATATATAATCTTTTAAAATAATTATAAATAAGAAAAACCCTTGTGGCTTAAAAATTAATCAATATGATATAAAATGCATATATTTACCATCTACTTCTGAAACTGAATATGTTTTCCTGGGGTAACTGAAACAGGGCAGTACTAGATAAGTAAGCTCATGACCTGGTTATCTATTTTTATTAACCCACGAAACATTGCCCATATTGTCACTTTGGGCTGAATAACAACCATCAGTACCTGTCCAGTCATCTCCCGTTCTTCACATCCCATTCACTTCGCCCTCCTCATGTACTTGTACTTTGTCCTCAGAAATGGAACTGGAGATGAACGAAGAGGGGTCCCTGTAAGCTATGGGTCAGCCTTTTATCAAACCATCTAAAAGTCTTTCTTTTTTCCCCAGTAAAAACACTGTGCAGAATTCTAATGGATAACCCATCCATGCACATATAACTGTGAACATCAAAGCCAGTCATGATGAAAGGTATAAACATTGTTGACTAAACATGAAAATCTATCGATAAAAAAAAGAAATTTTTAAAAGACTGCTGGGGAAAAGCAAGGATACGATAATCCCTCTTTCCATTTTCTCTTGTCATTCTGGTCAGCGTGTACCCATGTGCCTGACTCTAGTTTTGGCAGCTGCTTAATAGAACTGTAGAAATATTGGAGATAATCCAGAAAATAATGATGGAAGTATTTATTAGAGAGACAAGTGTAAAGATGTTTAAAAATACTGATGAGAACAATAATTTAAGATAAAAAATAGACAACCCAAGACACAAGGCAGAGAATAGTATGAATCTTATTAGCAGAGTAGAAAAGAAAGTATCAGAAGGATTTAGCTGAGTACACGTCACAGTAAGTTAGCAATGCAGTGAGCCTCCTTGCTACCAGAAGCTACGTAGATATATAAATATAAGTTGAAAATATAAATGTAAGTGCCATCTATTCATATATGTCAAACTTACCTCATTCCTTATTTACTTTCTGTAATAATTAAGGTGGCATTAGAAATTGCATCAATATTTAATGTGTTTTAATAACAGGACTGCAGTCAAGATGGAGAACTGATACGGCATAAGAAGCCTCCACTCCCACTGCAAACTTATATGCTTGATAAAGTATACCTTTTTTTAAATATGTAAATGCAGATTTAAGTACACAACTATAATATTGAATATCTACGTGCTAGCAAAAAAGGGAGTTCCTTCCATAACAAGGAAAATTGAATCAAATGGATGCCACTGTGCTAGGTTGCTAAGGTCTACCTATGTAAGCCTGGGAAATAAGACCATGTATCTTACAGTCAGAGGGAGACAGAGAACTGTGTTTTCTGCATAAATGATCCTCAGGATATCAATGAAAAGAGGCATCCGTGAAAAGGCGGAAGCCCTGGGCTGCACCTCTCTACATGTGGAAATTCATATTCTTGTACTGTACGATCAGTACCTAATGAAAACACCTGCAGGAGACTCCTAAAAAAAAAAAAAAAAGACTTAAGACATATTTATTTTTATTTCTATTCCCTCCGTAAAAATTCACTGAAGTGACTAGAAGTATGTGCGTGTGTATATCCACATGTGTATCCCTTCATTATCACTATGTCGTAAGGCATAGAATCACAAAAACAAAGAAAAAGAGAAAGAATGGGAATGAACGAATGAATTCAGAATTTGAAGGAGTGATCCATGGTTCTGTCTTGTGGAAGGAAGGGAGGGAGGGAGGGAGAAAAAAAGGAGGCAGAAGGAAGCAGAGAGGGAGGGAAGGAGAAGGAGGAAGATGACTCTCAAATTAGGTGTAGGGACAGGGTGACAACCTGATTTGTAACACAAATCCTCAAACACATTCAGAATTTGCAGCACCAGTTTCCTACTCCTTCTCTTCCCGAACAGTATATTGGAGGTCTCTAAAAGTATTTCCTCATCATGAATGTTTGGAATCACAGTGCCTTCAATTCCTAGAATGCTGTAAATCAGGCAGGAGACTAGACGATTGTTCTCTTGGGAATCTGATGAATCCAAATAATACACTGAAGGTAATATACATTTTGAGGTCTCCAACAAAGTGGTTCAGCCAGATCATCATCCTGTATAGATGCCCAAAATGGACAACCGTAAATTCCCTGCAGAGTTGCCAGTAAACTTGTAAAAATGCCTCATCTCAAATATGACTAGACAAACAAGAATTGTCAGATCCTTGAGGAAAACCACTAACATTGAAAGACAAAATAGGGAGAAAACTGAAACTAGGAAGAAAAAATATGTAATAAAAAGCAGATAGAGGGCTTCCCTGGTGGCGTAGTGGTTGAGAGTCTGCCTGCCGATGCAGGGGACGCGGGTTCGTGCCCCGGTCCGGGAGGATCCCACATGCCGCGGAGCGGCTGGACCCGTGAGCCATGGCCGCTGAGCCTGCGTGTCCGGAGCCTGTGCTCCTCAATGGGAGAGGCCACAACAGTGAGAGGCCCGTGTACTGCAAAAAGAAAAAAAAAAAAAAAAAGCAGATAGAGGAAAATTGCAAATACTATAATTAATATACTTATAAAGATGGAATAAAATAATATATCCATGAACCAAGAAGAGGATGTTTAAATGTTGTATACTTAAGAGCAAAGAACATAATTGAGCAGGTTATATGACACAAGGAAGTGTAAACAGAAAATGACATCAAGGAAATCCCAAAAAAGACAGGGCTATTGACATAGTTAAGAGTTTGTCCTTACAGGTGAACAAGGGAGTTGTGGCAGTAAACAGTTATCTTTCAGAAAATTTACATTACTGAGGGGCCACCAAGAATAGGCTAAAAACTGGATACTCCTGTAGACTCTGTGAACCACCTTTACATTGTAGTTGTGTTTGTACTTATAAATTACTTCATAAAGTGTTGTTTTGAATCTTTTGTTGACTTCACATGATAATTTGAGTATCTGAAAATATGCTACAAACACAAAACTTTTGAAACTTCTCGTATTAATTGCGGGTTCTCGTTACGTACCAAACAGTATCCTAACTTTATACTTTGAACTTCACAGTTATTCCATGTCTTGTTCACAGTATAAATTTTGTGCATTAATCCTGACTTTTATCCTACCTACTTATGGTACACTCACTGAGTTACTGATTGCTCCTTATTTATCTTTGTATTAGCCCCATATTACTGTAGTACTTAAAATAAGTATTTTATGTAATATAAATACATATTTGTATAAACAAATGAATGAAATATATTAATTTAACCCAATATAAGTCCTTAAGTTCCTATTGTATGCTGTGTAAAGGGCTGACTAAAATCAAACTGACCACTAAATCTCTATTATAGGTAAGACATTATTTATATTACCCATGTTATATCAGTTCAATTGTGGGACTGATCAGAATAGTGCTTAACTTAGGTTTTGAATGGAGAAGAGCAGTAGAGCAATATCACCCAGTATCAGGGGCATAAAAATATATAAAATGTGTTTCTAAGGAGGAGTTTCATTAAAGAAATTTAAATATAAGTTTAGTGCTCAAAACTCTTGCCTGATTCTGAAACAAGAACAAAGCACTGTTTTAAGCTTAAAATATTAACTCATGCATTTAAGAAAGCAGAAATGAAAAGCTAAAGATTAAACCAGAACATGGAATCTGAGTATATTAACACTCTTTGTATAAATGATTATGATAAATATCATTAAAAATGCTTACCTTAAGACAATTCAAAGCCTCGTGTGTATCATGGAATAATCAGTTTTGAAACTGTGGACAGAGGATGTCATTTGGAATAAAATGCTCTGTTAAAATTAATTTCTCTCATCTTTAGGACTAGGGGGATCGGGGGCTATCTAAAATGATTCCCATCAAAATTCACCCTATGGAGATTAGAGATATTCAGTTGTCTGTAAAGTGAGGCTATTCATGAGAATGGAAATTCTAAGTATCTTAAACCTTAGGAATTTTGATGCTATCAAGTTTTGTTGAAACAAACACAGAGATTTATTCCAAGTATTTAAATATATTCATTAAAGTGCTCAGTAGGATAAAAAGAATACTGGGTCTCTCCCGTGGTTTCTGTTTTCTCTAAATAAATGTTAATACTTATCACAGTTTATATCCTGCCTACCATAAATATTAAGGTTTTCAACCATTCCCTGGAATATCACATACCAGTGATTTCTTATTGTTTAGAGCAGAATGTTGTTCAGTCAGCATTTTGTCAGTATTATACTAATAATATATTACGAGTTATAAAATAATTAGATTAATAGCAGGTATCATTTACTGATTTCTTGCCCTGTGCAAGGCATTGGGGTAAGCACTTCGCACACATTATGTCATTTAATCTTTGTAAGAACCACACTCTTTTTTCCTTTGTCTAGTTTTTTTTAAAGTATACTTGATGTACATGATTATATGTTACAGGTGTACAGTATAGTAATTCATAATTTTTAAAGATTATACTATATTTGTAGTTACTATAAAATATTGGTTGTATTCCCTGTGTTGTACAACATATCCTTGTACCTTATTTTATACATAATAGTTTGTACCTCTTAATCCCCTAACCCTATTCCCCCTTCCTTTCTCCTCTCCCCTTCCACCTCCCCAATGAATCACTAGTTCATTCTCTATATCTGTGAGTCTGCTTCTTTTTTGTATATTCACTAGTTTGTTTTACTTCTCACATTCCACATATAAGTGATAGCATGTCTTTCTCTGATTTATTTCACTTAGCATAATGCCCTCCAAGTCTATCCATGTTGCTGCAAACGAAAAAATGCTGTTCTTTTTATAGCTGAGTAGTATCCCTTTGTACATATACACCATATCTTCTTTATTTATCTGTTGATGGACACTTAGGTTGCTTCCATATCTTGGCAATTGTGAATAATGCTGCTATCAACATAACAAGCATACTCTTAATATGCTTAATATGCTGAATTAGCTGATGTGCTGTATCACTGCTATAATAAGTTACCACAAACTTAGAGGCTTAAAATGAGGCAAATTTGTCCTCCAGTTCTGTAGCCAGAAGTCTGAAATGAGTCTCACTGGGCTAAAATCAAGGTGTCAAGAGGCCTGTGTTCCTATTTTGGAGGCTCTTGCTCTTTGCCTTTTCAGCATCTAGAAGTTGCCCGTATTCCTTGGTTTGTGGCATCTCTTGCTCCATCTTCAAAGCCGGTAACATCAGTCTCAGTCCTTCTCAAGCTGCCAACTCTTTGGTTCCCCACACTCACATCTTCCTGTAACTCTTTTAAGGATCATTGTGATTACATTGGGTCTGCCTAGTTGATCCAGGACAGTCTTTGCATCAGCAGATTAGCAATGATAGGGTGTGGAACTTAGAAATGGAATAATGGTGTCGGAAGTTCATTTTACTGGTAAATACTGACACAGGAAGTGGAAACTGAGATGTGTGAAGAGAAAACGGGAAAGGGGAAAATAAGAAAGTACATAGTTCCAAGTGTGATGTGTGTAAAGGTAGAATTTTGAATCTGAAAAGTTAAGATTTCATTTTGTTAACCGTGAAGAAATCACAAAAATCTTTTTTTTTTTTTAGGTAACTACTTAATTTTCCTTTTTTATGATAAAATATTTAAAGCTATATATTTTCCTCCAAGGAGAGCTGTTTATGCCTCTATAGATTTTGATATGAGTATTTTGTTTCTGAGTCTGCAAAGAGCACTACGTGCATTTTTATTTGTTCTTTGAAATGAGGGTTATTCTGTTTTAGATTGCTAATTTTGTATAAGGCACATAAGCAGAATTTTTCGTATAAAATTTCTACTTTGCAGAGTTTTTCTTTGCAGCCAAATACGTGACATATTTTCATTACTGATTTATTTTCCTTTGTTTGATGGGCATAAATGAGCAATATATATATTCTTCAGGGAATAACAACATGAGTGTGTATTTGTGTGTGTGTTAATGGATATAAAACATCAAGGTGGATTCTATTATCCAAATCATTATATAATCTCATATATATACATTTCATATATATAATCATATTTGTGTGTTCTTGCTTTTTTATCTACTTGCTCTTTCAATTTCTGAAAGACATGAATAAAAAAATGTCCTCTATACTTGTATTTTATTAAGTGAAAAGCAAGACTACCTATCAGTGGGTGACTGCTTAAATAAATCATGATGAAATAATTATAGATCATAATAAATAGAATAATATGTATTATTGTAAGATATGATATATATAGTATATATTTTAATCATTGTAAATGATCATATATAAATTATATAATTAAATAATCATACACACACATCTATAATGTAATATAAAGCAGCTAATTGAAAATTTGGCAAAGAGCCTTTATTGATAAGGATTATGCCAAAAATGTAAAGGTTAAAAAATAGAGTACAGGGGCTTCCCTGGTGGCGCAGTGGTTGAGAGTCCACCTGCTGATGCAGGGGACGCGGGTTCGTGCCCCAGATCGGGAGGATCCCACATGCCGCGGAACGGCTGGGCCCGTGGGCCATGGCCGCTAGGCCTGCGCGTCCGGAGCCTGTGCTCCGCAACGGGAGAGGCCACAACAGTGAGAGGCCCACATACCAAAAAAAAAAAAAAAAAAAGAGTACAAAGCCACAGTGTTATACAGTCCCATCCTTGTTAAAGTAAATGTATATTTTATGCATGTATATGTTTGTACAGTTATGCATAGAAGTAAGTTTGGAAGCGTATGCCCTGAAATGTTAATATTAACGGGGATCTCTGAATTATGGCATACAAATAGTTGTCACATTTTCCTTTATACTCCTCTGAGTTGGTCTGACTTTTATAAGCATATTGTCTCTTATAATAAAACAACAATGATACTACTTTTATTCTGAAAATAAATCACTGGGTAAAGTGGCTTTCATGAATCAGAGCCCATAGAAAATAATTACTCTTCATAAATATACTCTTGGATATCTAAAGTTTCAAAAATTAAAGGTAAAAGAAAAAAGCTCATATTCATGTGCTCTTGAAGGTTGTTCAATAGCCAAATGCAAAAGTGACTGCAAGCAAGACTGCGTAGTACTCTGGCAAGTTCTGCTATGTTTATTGAAAAGTACGTGGGTTATTTAGTTCAATAATCCAATAGGCACTTTCTCAAGCTGAAGCTTTGTTTATATTTTCTCAAAAGGTACACTCCCAAGGAATAAAATATATTTACAGCTATATTTGCCAACTTGATCTTTAGAAATAAGTACTTTTTTCTTTTTGCTTTCCTAAAATCTCTTAGACTATAGATTATTAAAAGGCAACTTATATTCGGCTTATGTGGGTATTATGTGATTCAGTAAATTAATATGTGATGTCAATAAATTAATGTACTCTTTTCACAGAGGAGTTTTAGTTCTACAAGTTGTTTACTTTAGGGTAAAGATTTATTAAGTCATGTAAGTATATATAAGATTTACTACAGCATTTTTGATGACAAATCATTTAATAGACTGTATTTTTTCCATGATTTTTATTTTCATAAAGTGAGGAATTTAAATGGAAATCTGTTCATGGACTTTTTTTTTTTTTACTACTGAGGCTTATATCATCTACTGGTATGGGGATAAAATATAAGATTTTAGTTTAATTTTCTGAGCCCTTGATGGAGAATGCTTCATAACTTTTACATGACATATGTCAATAAAAATTTACTATCCCCATTCCATTTAGTAAAACAGCCCAAGCCATATGGTTTCTATGTGCTAGTCTGACTGCCATATGATATGTTTTTGTTTTTGTTTTTCTTCTTCTTTAGCACTGAAAGCAAATTTACAGAAATTTTACAATAAGGGCATTTCTCATCTTGTATGTTAATGGAGCCACTCCTTTTTTTTTTTTTTTTTTAATTTTTAAATCAGTCTTAGAAAATGTTTCCAAGCAACAGACAAAACAAAAAAAATAGTCGTATCAGGTGTAAAAATGTCATTACTCATGTTTCCTCAAGAAGAAAAGACTAGAGGACTATTGTAGTGAATTTAGTTGATTTACAAATGACTTTTACTGACTCATGTACAAAGCATCTTAATAAGAGCAAGGGTTTTATCATGAAAACTGTGCCAAAGTCCAAATCCATTATCTATCATAAGGGGATTAAAGCCTTAAGTATTACACTGTCCTCTAAATTAAGGAAGTTGTCTAGTCTATATTTCCAGCAGTTTCTGAATGTGATTTAACTGGATATGCAGTTGTTAAATATCTGGTTGCTATCCATTTCTGGGAGGATTAACTCATTTAAATGAAATCTCTTTCTCAATATTTATTTCAAATAATTCCCTAAACTGTCTTGGCTTATGTTTAAATAATTCAGGAAATTGTATCATGTGGAAAATGGAGAAACTTAAGCTTCACATTTCAGAGTTATTAAGCTTTTCTTCTTGAGCAACCTAATGATAGCGTGTCAGCACTAAGATATGATCAACAACATGGAGAACACAATGAATATATGAATATTCAATATAGTAGAGACAGAACTGATTTAGAAACGCTTTGACTCTCCCTGATCTGCTTTACTGTAATTTCATTCCACAACAATTTCTGCAATGCCTGTTTGTAAAATAACCTCATCAAAGATGAGTTCAAGACATCTCCATCCGTGTACTGGAAAAATTTTATTAATAAGTTGATCATTTCATTGTTATTTATTATGTGGCTAACATGCAGAGAATCCCGCCAAGTTCAGTACTAGGGATGGCTACCTGCAGATACCTTCCTTCAAATAGCCTGAGTCAACTGAGAGAGCTGAAATTTTAGTTATACCATATTCATTATTATTGTCCTTTTATGTGATATATTTTTTAAACTGTGGTGAAATATATATAACATAAATTTTACCATTTTAACAGTTCAACTGAGAGAGCTGAAATTTTAGTTATACCATATTCATTATTATTGTCCTTTTATGTGATATATTTTTTAAACTTTTTAATTGTGGTGAAATATATATAACATAAATTTTACCATTTTAACAATTTGTAAGTGTACACTTCAACACCGCTAAGCACGTTCAGGTTATTGGGCAACCATCACCAGCATCCAGCTCCAGAGCTTTTTCATGTTTCCAAAGTGAAATTCTGTACCAATTAAACAATAATTTCCCATTTCCCCTTCGCCCTTACCTGTGGCAATCACTATTCTAATTTCTGTCTCTGTGAATCTGACTACTCTACGTACTTCTTATGAGTAGAATCATACAATACTTTTCCTTTTGTAACTGGATGATTTTGTTTAGCGTAATGGCCTCAAGGTCAATCCATGTTGTACCATGTGTCAGAATTTCCTTCTTTTATAAGGCTAGATAATATTCCATTGTGTGTATGTACCACACTTTGTTTATCCATTCACCTATCAATGAACACTTGGGTAGTTTCCACTTTTTGGCTTTTGTGAATATTTCTCCTATGAACTTGGGTGTACAAATACCTGTTTGAGTTCCTGCTTCCAGTTCTTTTGGATGTATACCCAGAAGTGGAATTGCTGGGCCATATGGTGATTTTGTTTTTAAATTTTTGAAGAACTGCCATACCACACAGAAGCTATACCATTCTCACCAGCAATGCACAAGATTTCCAGTTTCCCCACATCCTTTCCAACTCTTGTTATTTTCCATTTTGTGTGTGTGTTTGGTGGTTGTTGTTGTTGTTTTTATAATAGCCATCCTAGTGGGTGTAGAGTAGTGTTATTGTCATTCTAAGGATAGACATCTATAAAAGCTACAGTTGAAAAACAGTCAACGTCAACACATAAATAAAAGAGTTTCCCCAGGTTTTATTATATGTAACATAGAAAATAGTACACATAGGAATGTCAAAGGCATTTTTCTGGACTTCAGACCAGTTCTTCCTCCTTTCAACAAGTTGTATTTAGTGCTTACTATTTTTTTTTTTATTTTGTTTTTTTTGCGGTACGCAGGCCTTTCACTGTTGTGGCCTCTCCCGTTGCGGAGCACAGGCTCCGGACGCGCAGGCTCAGTGGCCATGGCTCACGGGCCCAGCCGCTCTGCGGCATGTGGGATCTTCCCAGACCAGGGCACGAACCCGCATCCCCTGCTTCTGCAGGCAGACTCTCAACTACTGCGCCACCAGGGTAGCCCGTGCTTACTATTTTCTAAGCATTATTCCAGGCTCTAGGAAGAGTGCCTACAGTATGGTAGAAGAGATAGACAATTACATAAGCAGTTAAAATGCCATTATAAGAAAAGTCCTTATGTTAGGGGGGCATGAGAGCAAGATAATTAGCCCAGTGAAATTTGTTCACATGATGTGTGCGTGTGATATAAATGTTAATTTGATTGGTTACAGTGGAGCACAAAAGAGAGGAAGCATCGGTTTTGTTGAACTTATAGGATCCTTTGCCCCTTCAAAAATAAAGCTTATCCTAGAGGGGTGGGCTAGGGAGGGTGGGAGGGAGATGCAAGAGGGAGGGGATATGGGAATATATGTATAAGTATAGCTGATTCACTTTGTTATACAGCAGAAACTAACACAACATTGTAAAGCAATTATACTCCAATAAAGATGTTAAAAATAAATAAATAAAGCTTATATTTACTTAGAGCTTCCAGTGATGGTTAAGTCTATAATAAAGAGCAGAATCAGGCATCTAATACTTAGTGTACCTTTAGAATGAAACGTATTACGTGTTTAAACATATCCCTCTGTAGATGTTTTTCTCCATTCCTCTATCTAGCCAAAGGATGGAAAATGGATTTTATTCAGCATGATACCTCCAGTCAGTTGGTTAGTAGTGGCTCCATGAAAGCAGATATGCGACTAATTCTAAGATTAAGGTGCTATTTACACGTAAGGAATGTCATGGTTGATTATCACGAACACAGAGGAAACTGTATACATACTGTGTACCCACAACCTCGCTTTTTTTCCATCTCACTTCCTGGAAGGAGGAAGTTAGGTGTGGGTGTTGTGTAAAAACCTAGCTCATCTCATGATTTCTAAGTGTCCTAGGCTGAGCTGAAGAGGTC
The DNA here is from genome assembly GCF_003031525.2 of Neophocaena asiaeorientalis asiaeorientalis. NCBI lineage: Eukaryota > Metazoa > Chordata > Mammalia > Artiodactyla > Phocoenidae > Neophocaena > Neophocaena asiaeorientalis. The sequence goes on along the minus strand of NW_020173397.1, from coordinate 4,818,943 downwards.
CCAACCACATTAAAATCTTCACATTAACAGCCAATGTACTGAGCACTTTATATATACTAGTACTGAGTCCTGTACCCTCAATCATGCCACTAAACTGAAAGCATTCAGTTTTTTTAATAAAAAACGCAAAATCTTATCATTAAAAGACATAAAGATAGGTCACTGTGGTTTACAGTGCAATTTCGATGAGAGCATAATTTAAATGTATGCTGTTATCCCATTTCAAAACAATAGCAAACGTTTTATAGCCCATTTCATCTCAGTGTAGCCACAGTGGTCAAGCCCATGCATAGCTTTCTTCTTCCTTTTAATGTCAGCATTACACTATTATTATCATGAAGAGTTAATTTCATGCTATGCCACTATGTGGTCAATCCTCCAACCCCACCCCAGTCCATGTTTCTCATGATAAGAGCTATTACTTTACTTTGGCTTATACTATATAGTTTTATGATCATAAACAAATATTGCTTATTAAAGTCCTCTTGTTCTTGATATCTTCCTAAAATGAGCAAGGGAAAAAGGCAAGTTCTTATCTTTTTTGAACCATGGATGCTTTGGCATATTTAACTTTTCCTTGAAATTCTTTTAAAGACCATTCAAAAATGTATTAAAATATAATGAAGTTTTCTTTCCTTAATTGGAGAACTCTGTGTAAAAATAGTGGCAGCTGTGTGTTCCATTGGACTGGGGTTTATGATTCACTGCACCTACTATTGCTTGTCATTTTAACTATTCCCTCAGATCTCTACCCAAAAAATGCTGCTACAGCTTTATCATAGTCCAGATGGGGTGATAGAACTGGGTACTCCAGCCTTTTAATTTCAGCAGTCCTTCCTGGATTTATTCCTACACTGCATTTCCTGTTAGGCAAAGGAGATCAAAAGTGGGCTCTGCCTTATTACTTACTATCAACTCCAACTTCTGTTGACCATATGACTTAGGTAGACTGTCACATATCCCAATAGTAAGTCTATGTAGACACCAAATGGGTAAACACAAAATTCATTCTCATTTCCTACTTTCTCTAGTTTCTCAGTGCAGGAATAGGGGGAGATTCTAGGCTTTGGGACATTTGTGAAGCTAAGCATGTCATACCTACTGGATTTTAGGTTTAGATACCTGCTTCCAAAAAATAAGTATGAGTAATCACTTCCAAGATAACAAGTCTATATAGCACATGTGGGAAATGGGGAGAGGTTTGACAAAATCAAACATATCACTTTAGAATGCTTAGAAAATGGAATATGCTACCCCTAAGTGAAAAAGAATTGGTTTGAATGTTTCAATTTTTATTTAATACATGGTAATTATTTCCAACACTATTTTAGTCCTGTGTTTCTAAAGCAAATGTCACCTTTATGAAAATATAAGTAGAAATAAATAATGCAGGAAATCCGTACTTGAAAGTTGATAAATATTAATAATGACCACCAGGAGAATCCATGCCTGTCATCTTCTCAGTCTAAGAGAGCTTTGTAGATGTTCTTGGACATTGTTGGGAATATATATTCCTTGGAGGAATTGAGAAGTTTGTTTTGGAAAGTACTTAGTGCAGCTACTACTACCACCACTATTGCTAATAACATCAATACTAATTTATTGAGTAGCTCCAGCATGCCAAGGATTTTATAATAATCATCTCATCCAATCACCCAAGGAATGTGAGATTGCACTATTATTTTCTCTATTTGACTCGCAGGTAAGAAACTGAGTTATAGAGGAATCAAATAACCTGCACAGAGTCAAATAGCTAGTGATATTAGAGCCATGCTTTGGACACAGTTATTCAAAAATTCAAACTCTAAGCCACTTTTGTATATTCTCCCTTCACGGCCATACTTTATTTCTAGAGGATTGATTAAAATATGGAATCACCCATAAAATGAGGAAGCTGTGGGGATGTAACGTACAGCGTGGTGACTGTAGTTAACTGTACTGTGTTGTATATCTGAGAGTTGCTTTAAGAGAGTAAATCTTAAAAGTCCTCATCATAAGAAAAAAAATTATAAGTATGTGAGGTGATGGGTGTTAATGTGAGGTGATGGGTGTTAATGAAGCTTAATGTGGTAACCATTTTAACATACATATATTAAATCATTATGTGGTACACCTTAAACAAATACAATACTATGTGGTAATTTTATCTCAATAAAACTGGGTGGGGGCATTTTGAAACCTTGAAATTGACTGTTTTTATAATCAATCTCTACTTAACTCCTTCCTGAAGCCAAAGCGTCTTCCTCGCCCTTAATTTATTTACTTATGTGTGTGCAGTCTCCCCAGGTTTAGAAGAACAGGGTCTTCTACATCTTTGATAGTTACTTACAATCTTTTTTCTATCAGTTGGCAGAATGTAACCATTTTATGCTTTAATGAAAAGTGGTTAAAGTTTTTTAGGAAGTAAAGTTTATTGCAATAACCTCAGAGTTCCCACCTTTCACCATTGTTCCTCTATAGTCTGTTTTCAGTCCAGCTGCCCCGTTTACTTTTCTAAATGATGTCATACTGTGTCCCTTCTCTGCTCAAAACATTTCAATGGCACATCATTTCATTCAGTGTCAGAATCAACATCCTTTTCAGTGGTCTACAAAGTGCTGTTTGATCAGTCCCCCAAACTCAGAGTTAGGAGAATTATGGGAATTCTTTTTATAACAAATTTATCATCAAGACAGCATTTATTAAATATCTTTTCATTGTTTCTATTTCTGATAATAAAGGAACCAAGAGATCAGAAAATTATGCTGAACAATAATATTTTTTACTTTTCTTAATGACTGAGATACTTTACTTGGCCATCTCACCGTCAGTTCTATCTCAGCATGTACAAAACCAGGCGCAGGTTTTTTACCAGCAAAACTGCCTGCCCATTGTGTGCCCAGGCTCTGTGGAAGTCTTCCCAAGTAATAACTAAATCTATTTATCCCCTAATCTTTTCTTCTTCCCATTTTATAATAGTTAATTTCTCCTTAAATCCTGTGGATTTGAATCTTTTGCCTACTGCTGTTCTCCCAGTCTTAGTTCAGCTTCATGCCATTAACCTGATTTTTATGAGTCACTCCCATCTGGAATTCCCATCCCCAGCCTCATTCCTTGTCAGTCTAACCACTACATTATCATGGAAGTTATCTTTGCAAAGCTCAAATCTGAACATGTCCTACTCTATAAACTAGACACATCAGTGTGATATAAATTTATTCTCAGAACTCAATGTTTCTTTCCAACTCCCTCAAATTCCCTTTTTCCTAATTCACAGTCTGTTATTTCCAGAAAAGTTTGTGATGCAAAGTTGTGTGTGGGACATTGTGTAGGCTTTTCCTTTAACTAAAAAGCCTACCTCTTGTAGGCTTTGAGGGCACCTCAAATATGATGTGTTATCTTGTCATCCTTATTCTGATCACCAAGCACAGTGCTTTCCTTCCTTTACCGTCCTTGCATTCCCTATCCACTTCTCACACACCTTACATCTTGTATTTCTCTACTAAGAGCATAACATACATAGTAATTTATTTATATACAAACATATCTGCATACCTCTATCTCTAACTCTGTCTCTAATCTATATGTATATAGTTAATCCTCATTATTCACGGATTCCATATTTGTGAATTCACCTATATGCTAAAATTTATTTTCACCCCCAAATCGATATACTCACTGTACTTTCCTGGTCATTAGCAGACATGCACAGAAGGGAGAAATTTTTGAGTCACCCAACACACATGTTCCCAGCTGAGGTAGAAAAGGTAATAGTCTACTTTCTTGTTTCAGGTCTCATACTGTAAACAAGTATCCCTTTCAGACTATATTTAGTGCTCTCTTTTTACATTATTGTGATTTTTTTCCTTGGGGATTTTACTGTTTAAAATGGCCCCTAAGTATAGGCCTGAGGCGCTGGCTAGTGCTCCCAAGCAGAAGAAGGCTGTGCTGTGCCTTACAGAGAAAGCATAGGAGTTACATAAGCTTTGTTCAGGCATGAGTTATAGTGCTGTTGGCCATGAGTTAAATGTTAATGAATAAACAGTATTTACTAAGTAAGATTTAATAAGGTGTGTTTAATCATACACACATAAAACAAGATTATGTGCTGATCATCTGATGAAACTGTGGCCACAGGCTTTTAAAAACCTAACCCTGTATTTCTTCTAAGAGCAAGGTTCAGTATTCACTAATTCATGGTTTTCAGTGATTTTCTAGAACATAACTACAGTAAATAACAAGAATCCACTGTAGGTAGACATATATATCCTTTGTGAGCAATGGGACCTCACTCTTCTTTTTATCTCTAGAGTCTAGTACAGTCCCTGATACATAGCAGGTACCAGCTAAATACTTAAGAATTAAATGCACAAAAGCAAATGGGACATGAAGACGTTTTAGATGGAGATGAGAAACATCGCCCTGGTAGATTTAAGGAAAAATCATATTTATTGGAAGACCCTCATCAGCTTAGAGAAGAGCTAGAAAGATTCAAAATGAGGCATGAAAAACAAGCAGGAGAAAATGAAAGGAGAGGCAGCCTGAGGCCAGCCAAGGTAGAGCCCCAGAAGCCGCCCAGCCCAGTGCAGACATCATGTTACATCATGAATATGGTGCTCACAGCTTGTACCACTTCCATCACTAGAATGTAACGCCACCACTTACATCTCTCCTCTGTTCTCCCCTAGAAAAAGAATTTGCCACAATCTCTTTTGTTTCACTATGAGATATAAATAACTAAATGGGTGTGGCTGAATGCTGAGCCTGGTCACATGCCCATACCCTAGAGGCCTCTTTTTACTTTCATAGTCAGATAGCTGTCTTACCCTGGAATTAATTCAGGAATTCCAGAAACATTAGGAAGGTATGGAGCATTTCAGATGCTGGTCAGTGAAAAGAATAATCAACAGGTCATGCAGGATGTTTTTGTTTAAATATAATTGTATTAGTCAAGTCTTTTTTTTTTTTTTTTAATACTGAATAACAACAACAAAAACCTCCAGCACATAGTGGCTTACACGGGTAAGCGTCTATTTCTCCTTCACAGCTTGTGGATCAACTGTGACTCTGCTGGACTTGCATGGGACAGGTTAGGGGTTGGATTCAGGTCTGTTCCATGTGTCTCTCATTCTGGTGCCAGTATCACACAAAATCTCAGAATTGATGGCAGAAGCACAAAAGGCCAGTCTGAACCCTGCAAGTTCTCTTAAAGCCTTGGCAGCATCAGCATATTCACTAAAGTTCATCAGCTAAAGAAAATCACATACTAAGCCAACATTAGTAGGCAGGAGATATTCTTTGCCTACTCTGGTGGGAGGTGCTAGAAATCCATATGGCAAAGGTCTTGAATGTTTAAGTCTATCACAAAGAGGAAATTAATTGGGAAGATTAAGCCAATCTCCACTGTAGTAAGAGAAATATTACAGTTTAGTGTAAAACAATTGGAACATTGTGTTAGTGTTACTGGTATTATTTTGGTTTGTGACATTGCCATGTTGGCATTCATTTTCCCAAGTGAGCTTCCCATTTTATCCTTCCGGACGTGCAGCGGCTATGGCTCATGGGCCCAGCCGCTCCGTGGCATGTGGGATCTTCTCAGACCAGGGCACGAACCCATGTCCCCCGCATCGGCAGGCGGACTCTCAACCACTGCACCACCAGGGAAGCCCAACTGTAACATCTTTTTAAGGACACCTTCCCCTCACCACCAAATATCACTCCTCTTTTTCAGTTTTTCCTGCTTACTAAAAATCAAATCTCATATTAAGGACAAGAAGACTATGTACTTTATAATTTGAGTCACGGCCTAATTCTCATTGCTTTTTCTAAAGGATAAGGGATACCTAAAAGGAACTTAGCCGTACGTGCTCAAAGTAGAGGTTGTAACCAGGTCTGCACATTTAGAATCCCCTGGAAGAGACTCTCTAACACTAGAGGGCTACCCCATACCAATTATATCAGACTTTCTGAGGCGAGGGCCAGGTGTTTTAACAAAATCTTCAAGTGAGTTGTGTGCGTGTTAAGGTTTGAGAAGCACTGTTCTAAAGTCAAATGGCTTGATTTTAAGCCTGATTTGACCACATGTCTGTGGGCCCCACTTCATATTTCTTAACATTTCTAAACTATCTCCTCATTTGAAAAGTGAGGAGTAATCATAATGCCCAACTCACATACTTGTTCAGTGATTATCAAGTGCAATAATGGATGTAAAGCACAGTGGGAGATACATACTAAGTACTCAATAAATGATATGTGTTACTGTTACCAATTATCTCAATTTTGTCAGTATCTATGACCTTGGGAAATTTGAGTTTCCTCCCTTGGGGAAATATTCTCATGTAAAATGATGGATGAATAATTCTCTGATTTTCCTTTCAACTCTAACATTCAATGACTTTCTAGTGTCACTTCAAAATTATTATTCCACCATTACAGAAGTGAATTATAATTTTGCATGCATGTTCTATGATAAGGATTAAAAATAGTAGCAAAGGAAATCTTTGACATCCCTTTCCGTTGAGATCTCTTTCGTGATCGTTTTGCTCTGTTTTGGAATATGTGTTTATAGATTTGCAATATTTAGGTGTGGTTTGACAGAATGTCAAAAAGAAAGGAGCAGTTTCTAGGTGCCTTAGTGTCTTAGTTTGGGTTTTCCAGAGGAACAAAACCAATAGAATATGTGTGTGTGTGTGTGTGTGTGTGTGTGTGTGTGTATACTTTATGTGTGTGTAGCTAGCTAGCTAGCTAGATGGATAAAGAGAGAGATTTATTATAAGGAAATAAGGATTTAAGGAAACGAATTGGCTCACACATTTATGGAGGCTGAGAAGTTCTACTATCTGCAATTGGCAAGCTGGAGACCCATGAGTGCCAATGGTGTAAGTTCTAGTCTAAGTCCAAGTCCAAAGGCAGGAGAAGATCAGTGTCACAAGCTTGAAAATAACCAGGCAGAGAGAATGAATTCTTCCTTACTCCACCTTTTTGTTCTATTCAGGCCTTCAACAGATTGGATAATGCCCACCCATAATGGAGAGATCAATCTGCTTTACTCAGCCTAGTGATTCAAATGTTAATCTTATCTAGAAACAGCCTCACCCACACACCCAGAGCAATGTTTAACCAAATATCTGGGCGCCCCATGGCCAGGCAAGCTGACACACAAAATTAACTATCATACTATGTGATGTCCATAAATTAAAATTACTTCCTCTTTAAGCTTCTCAGTTTTCAAAAACCTGTAGAGTAAAATTGCTAAGTTCAAGACATATGTTTTGCCTTGTTGCAATTTTCTTCTGTTACTATCCATCTCTGAACAAGTGCTTATTGGAATTTTTTAATCCCAAAATGTAGCTGTTGGGTATTCTATTTTCATCCTATACTATGGTTTCCCTTTTAAGCTTGTCATTCTCCATTACATCAGCATGGAATAAAATTACTAACATTAATTAGTAGCACACTTTTTACATACTGTTAGTTGTTGTCTTAGTATTCATTGCTGTGCTTACAATTTTATGAATCCATGTTGTACCACATTATGAACATTCAAATATACACAGTACATCTAGAATGTGATCTTCTTGAGGGCAGGAACCTTACCTCTCTGATCTCCCAAGCTTGTAGCAAAGGGTCTCCTTGGATAGCAAGCATTTAATATCCCTTAAATGAATAAATGTTCAATTTAGTTTTTCAACAACTCTATGACTAAGAGGCAATCTTTATTCTCATTTCACCTATAAGAAAAATGTATCAATTCTCTCTTACGGCAATAATGATGTGTAATAAATAATCACAATATCTTAATGGCGTAAAATAGGCGTTTATTTCTCATGTACATGGGAAGTCGACTTAGATAGCTCATCTAGGGTAGATTGGGTAGGAAGAGCTCAACTTCACATGTATTGATCATGGGATTCAGGGTCAAAGAGAAGCAGCTACCCAGGATAAGACTTTCTCTTGGGGATGATAAAATGCAGGAGAGCAAGCAAAAAAACACAAGGCCTCTCGAGACCTAGGTCCAGAAATGGCACATTGTCCTCCTTCCACAGTTCTTTGGCTAAAACAACTCCCATGGTCAAGCTCCAAGTCAAAAGCATGAGTAATATGCTCCATCCACAATTAGGTCATGGTAATGGTATGAATACAGGGAGAAGTCAGGGGAGAACAGAGCCAGTGTTTCAATCTGGCTTAGAAACTGAGGCTAAGAGATCATTTGACTTGGCCAAGGTCAGCGTTAGCAGGCCCTGGAGCCAAGATTTGACTTCAAGTTGCTGACTGCGGTGTTTTTAAACATTTCACTATGCTGTGATCAAGAAGTCATAGTGAAACCATTCTTAGTAACTTGGTGAATATCATACACTCTTTTAATGCAGTGAGTTTAGTACAAAAAACAACTAAATTAAAATACAGTGCATTTATCACCTTATTGAGTATGGGGATCTTACAGCTGCAAAGGATTTAATTAAAAGTTGATGATTTAAGAGGCAGCTTCCATCTACTGTTTACTCTGGAGGGTGAGATTCAATTTAAAATTGGGTTCCAAATTTCATTTTGGAACAGCATCCTTGTCATCACAGGCAGAAAATGTCCCAAAGGAGGCAGATATGTCCCTGAATAGGGAATACTGAATCAGACAGCCAAGAGCAGCTAAAAAATTAAACCACAAAGACATTATGTAGTTTGGTTCTATGAAGGGCTGGGCATTCAATTGTGATATTTAGTTGCATATTTTTCACACAGTTGTCCCATGCACATTGTTCTTTGTGTGTGTGTGTGTATGTATGTTTCTTTGGTAGGATGAAGTTCATATTCATAATGTGAAATAATTTTATTTCTGCTTAATGCATCGAAATATTGTAAAGCTAAATCCTCTGTAATTTTTTGTCAACTACAGGTTGAGAGTGAAAAGGAAAAACTGGATCACTATTTAGGGTTAAAAGTCTCAAAAGAACATGAGGTTAGGAGTTCAAGTAGATGTCAGAAATGGCCTTGCCCTTGAGGATGCTGTTATTTCTCTTCGCATTACCTATATTATGTGGCAAATGCCCTCTGATTTTAGATTCATGGTCTGACGGACATTGGTACACATTCATAAAATTGTTATTCCAGCTGCCTGGCCTGACAGAAACTAGAGACCATTAACTGCTCCCAGTAGATGACTCTGAACATCCTTTCTCACCATGCATGTCCTTAAATGATAGAAGGTCTGAGTTTATGAATAGAAATATGCCAAAATACATTCCTCCCCCAAAAGCAAAAATCACATTAAATGAACCAAATTCATATCAGTGTTTTGTGTGCAGATGTATGTTTACATGAACATTTACATTCCTCAATATAGTGACAGAGTACTGACTGTCAACATTTTAAAATTAAAACTTTGTTTTCCTTGTAATTCAAATTTGGCAAGTATTTAAATTGATGGAAAAAATGTTGATTTTCTACAAACCGGAAGCATATTTGTTTGTTTTATAGCCAGAGAAATGTAAGTATTATATTAGAGGCAAAAGATAAAAAATGTCTTTTACAAACAAGCCAACCAGATTGTCATGTTAGGACGTGTTCATATCTGAAGGCTGCAGAGTCATTCATGATGGTCGTGATTTGCCTGTGCTGCCTGGCACCCACCGCTCTGAAAAAGTTGTTCTGTGGACTGGATCATTGCTGGCAATGCTGAAAATCATGTTCAGTCTTTCTATTAAGATTTCAGATTTCCAAATTCCCATCATTAGAGCAAACATTTTTAAATCTCTCCAAATAAAGTGGCTCTGCATGTGTGAAATCATAGAGTAAGAAAGACCTTTGTGATGTCATCACTGAATTAGGTGTGAATTGGCCTGGCGTTGCTCGTAAACTATGGTTATTTCAAGTGTCTGGGTCTGTAATTTGCGTCCCAGACATGAGTCTCAAGACCTCCTGTTGTGAGCACTGGCCACATCTCAAAATAGCGGAGGCGACCTTTCAAAGCAGCCAATTTTGCTCTCTTTTAAAAAACAAACAGAAAAAGTATTTTACCCTTGCAGAAAGAATATTAATCAAACCAATAGCTGTAAAATGTCCAGAAAGAGTATATAAAAAGGAATGCAAGATGATCGTTTAGGCCAAAGAAACCCTGAGTTCAGAACTTGCTTTTGCTACTTACAAGCTGTGGATTCTTGAGCGAAAGATGTCAGTGTTTATTTCCTCTGCTATTAAATGCATTGTGAATTTTAGAAGTCCACATTGAGTGCACACTTGCTGTACTGGGGTGGGGGGGCAGTATGCAGAGTGGATTGTAGGCATTTTCTTATTTACTCCATTCAATGATAGGAGTAAATAGAAGAGGTAACACTACTTTTCTCATGGTTTAGATGAAGAAACAGGCTTACAGAAATTAAATAAACTAGGAGATAGCAGAACAGTACAACATGAAAATGCCTAGTGTAGTAATTGGTTCATAGTAGGTGTTCAAAAAATACGAGTTTCAGAGACTAACTTCCATTTTTCACTCCTTAAAATTCTTCTTTACCTGCTTGTAAAGATGTCATTCATTCTGGGTCTTCTGAGTCTATTACCTCTTTCACAATTAGCTGACGTGTGCTTGTGGATCTGACTACTCCAATTACGTCCAATTCCCAAATGCCAGATAAAAGTTGCAGCACTAGACACATTGCACATTTATTTATCTCAAAAATAGTTATTGATCATCTACAGTTTGCCGGGTAAGGGAAACTGAGTGGAGCAAGAGTCAGATGAACACTTTACTCTCACGGAATTTAATTGTAGCAGGGAAAACAGAAATCAAACAAAAGAAATGAGTATAGAGTAAAATAAGTAAGGCCAAGTGATAGAAATGGGGAGAATGGTAATTGTAGATACACGTGATAAAGGAAGACCTCTCCAAGGGAGTATATTACTTTTCCAAGGTTGTATGACAAAGTAGCACAAACTGAATGGTTTAAACAACAGGAATTTATTGTCTCACAGCCATGGAGCCTAGAAGTCCAAAATCAAGGTGTCAGAAGTGTTGGTTTCTTCTGAGGACTATGATAGAGAATCTGTCCTATGCCATCTGTTCTAGCTTCTGGGAGCCTTAGCCATTACTTGGCTTCTAGATGGTATTCTCCCTGTCTTCACATTGTCTTCCATCTGTGCTTATGTGAGTGTTCAAATTTCCCCTTTTTATTAGGACACAGTCATATTGTATTACAATGTGCCCTAGTGCCCTGATTTTAACTTGACAGTCAGCAAAGACCCAATTTTCAAATAAGGTCACACTCACAGCTACTGGTGGTTAGGGCTTCAAGCTCCTGTTGTGTGACACAATCCAACCCATAAATGCCTGAACAGGGGGAAGCATGCCAGATAGAAGAAAATCAAGAAGGGAATTACAAATATTCATGAAAAATGTGAACTAAATGTTCACATAGCACTAATAATAACCCAAACTGTAAAGTATTCAAATGCCCATCAACAGGAAGAGGAATAGACATGGGATAGTCACACAGTGGAAAACCAAACATCAGAAGTTGGCAAACTACAGACCACGGACCAAATATATCCCACTGCCTGTTTTTGTAAATAAAGTTTTTTTTTTTTTTTTTGAGCACAGCTACTACACTCATTCATTTATATATTGACTATGGATATTTTCACTCTACAATAGCAGTTAAGTCGTTGTGACAAATGTGATTTGTTTAATTTAGCCACCTGTGGATGGTGGCTACCATGTACGAGGACACAGCTGTCTCTGTCATATGGCGCAACTCTCGATATCCCCAGCCCTCTGCTGCTCCACCCTCATCTACCCCCACATCCTTACACAGGTTCATGCTGTGGAGCACCCAGAAAAAGTAAAACCTCAATTTTCATCCTAGTCCAAATAGGTGTGCATCTAATGTTTTTAGGAAGGCTAAAATTGCTTTCCTTATTTGAATAAGTTTTATGTTAGTAGGGTATAAACTGAAAGGCTAGTAAAGACCATAGATTTAACGGCCCTGCAGGTTTATTAGCTGAAACGCTTGACTTTGAGATTGTCTTACCTATTATGACGTTATAAAGCTTTTTAATAGGATGTTGTTTTAATATTGTGCAGCTGAAAAGATATAGGAAGTAGAAAAAAATTACTTTCCGAATCAGTTGTGTCCCCAATTGCAACAATGTTAATTTGAGGCATCTTCTCTTTGGTGCTGAGAAAATACCAGACATTGAATATTGAAAATAAAGTTAGGGTGCTCAGAAAGGCGAAATCAGTAGAAAATTCTAAGCTTTAGGTGGGTATGATACCTCAAACTCACCTTTCAGGGACATGTTTTGAGTATCTTAATGACATTTTTAGGCATTTCATATTTCAAAGCATACAGTAAATGTAAAATTGTTCATTCAAACATCATTTCTAATGTGAACAGAAGCACATTTATGAAAGCAAGAAAACACAGCTATTCAAATTTAGAAGAGCTATAATAATCATGGTTTTGGGAGGGTTTACTACTTACTTTGAAATTGTCAGTGTAAAGATACATTACAGATTTGCTAGAGTTCTTGAATCAATATGTAAGTTTTAGGATAATCTAGTAAATGATCATTTACCTGATATCTAAACAAACAAAAAAATCAAACGAAATCACCTTTGGAATATCATCTTTTGTTTGTCAAGTTAAAGACAAAATGACCAAAAAACCCCAAAAAACTAATAATCACCGTGAATATATCTAAACAATGAACTCTTTGCTGAATTATGGTTCATTATACACTTTGAAAGGGTACAGTGATAATATATAACAATCAGTTTGGTAATTCTTTTTCTGGTACCCTGCAATATTTAAATGCCCTTTTAAAAAAGGAGGATTAAAACATGCACTATAAATTTTCAGTTATAGATGTATTTTACTGTGCTTATGTTTTTAAAAATCAGCCAATTCTTTGTGTGGTGCTCATTATAGCTGAGAACAGGGATGTATGTCGAATTAAGTAACCATCTATCTACCATCATGTCCCAACAGGAATGTGGTGGAAAGACTGTGTGTTTGTGTGTTCACTCTGGGATCCCATGTGCTTATCTGTAGTTTTATGTGATAGTGATTACACTCTGTATTTTTAGGTCAGGTGGAAAAAAATGATGAATGATCTGTCTCCAGAAATTCTGATAATGCTTGCAGTCTGTTGTTGGAGAAGGGTTTCCCAGATGAACGGAAGCATTTTGTAGCAACATCTTCTAATACTCTGGCTGCATTTTCGAGCACACTTAGGTAGAATACACTGAATGCAATTGAATCCCATTATATAATCCATTAGTGATGAAAAATGGGTTAGTGTGGTCCTTCTTTTTTTTTCTGGTGTGACCAAATAGCTATTATGAACTGTTCAGGGAATGCTGATGAACATCTTGGAGCAAGGATACATGCCAAGTATGTATAAGAGTCCAGGGCTGCTAAGGGTGTGGGTGCACTGCTAAGCCAAATACAACAGTGATTTTTTTTTTTTTTAATGTTGTTTCCTTTATTTTCCTAGTGCCATCAAGGAGCACACACAGTCATTCTATATAACATGGTGATCCCTAGTTTACTCCCTATAAATGGATGTGTCAAAATAAAATGACAAATTCTGATATATATATATATATATATATACACACACCATTGTTATATAATTCAATCACTTCTTTTATTTTAGCATTTATTTCATTTAAGCATATGCACATCTGTGAAGACCCATAGGCCAAACAAGTCAGAGAATTAAAACTTTGGAAAGATTCATTTGGGATGAGACCATTAAGGATAGGGAATTGGAGTGTTCCGTAAGGTAAAACACTGAGAACATGTCATCTCTATGGAGAGTCATGTCCACTTTGTTGTTTTCCATATAAGCTAGTCAAAAGCGGGGGTATTTGCCTGAACCATTCCTTTCAGAGAGCAAAATTCCAAGCTTTCCTTTCTGATTGGGCTTCACTTGGACTACTCCACACACTCCCTCCCATAATGGCTCTCTGTGCCCTCTTCCCTTCACCTCTTCAAATCTTATCCACATTTGCATTTCAAGTGAATCCTACTAAAGGTGTTTTGTAATCATTTGACTTCCTGATCTCTTATTTGTATTATATATTCTGGGCACATAATCTAGTTTATGTATTAACTTCAGTCAAACTATTCTGCAAACATTGGATTTCTCATGCATACTAAATTATGAACTCTAATTGAGATTCTAATGCTAAAATAATTGTTATCTGATATATGTATAAGTTATTGTTATTTATTTTTGTTTGTTTTTTGCTTATCGCTTTTATTTTTCCTCAAGAAACTAAGCATGACCACACTTATTTGTCCCCTTTCATAGCACCTAGTAGTGCTCGGATCAGAACAACAATCAATAAAAATGAAACAATCACAAATAATAATATTCCCATGGAAAGAGAACAGAATATTAGCACCAAAATCTCTCCAGGCTTCATCTGTGAGAAGCCATTGGAGACAGCTTGGCCCAGTGGAGAAAACGATGGCAAACTTTGAAGTATTTGAACTGTGCAAAAATGCCTTAGTCCCTTTGTGCCGAACGGAGTCTTGAATTATTTACGTAACCGTCATATAACAACTTATTGACTCAAGATTGTGAAGTACCCTATTAATGTTTTAAGCATTTCCCTTTATTTTAACACAAGTAAATTATTTAGGCAATGTTAAAATGTTTTATGCTTTGACAAATGAATAGAGAAAGTATATATCGTATCTTATTTTAATTGGCTGTTTACCTTATCCTGTGGAAATCATACTTTTTATTATTTCAGACATAGTTAGCTATGCATATACTCCCTGATGGATCTGTATGCCATTTTTACACTCAATTTAGTCATTAAGACACATAGCTGTGCAGATAATTGTTACTTGAAAAAGCTGTCAGTTTTTCTTCAATAAGGAGCTATGTTTCCACCTAGAGGCAATGACAAATTTTTACCATATCTCCTTACTCCATGTCATTCACTTGGCCATATCTAAAGAAGCCCTATAATGAGTTTCTTATCACCTTACACTCTCTGTCAGTAGATTCTGGCAGTATAAAATAGACCATGGTAACAATGGGTTCATAGCATTAAGCCAGTACCTCCCTGGTCAGGCTCTATTTTCCATAGTGGTGTGGACCCTCGAGGAAAGGAATGACTCCAAAGCAATACCCCCATGTAACAACCTCATAATTCATTAGTCTAATCCATCCTATCAACTAAAGGAATGCCCTGTGATAAACTGGACCTTGACTGATACAAAAGTTCAAACTATTTCTCGGTTATATTAGTAGAGTATAAAATTAAAGGTCACTCAGAATTCTCTTTGATATTTGTGTACAACATAAAGGCTTTATTTAACTCGTATATGTTTCATAAACCTGTTGTGAAATGTCGTAGCTTTTTTCTACAAGATTCAGACCAAAACCAGGCATTCTAAGGCTATTGCCTAGCCCTTAGGAGAATATACTTAGAAAAACATGTCTAAAAAAAAGTATTCCACAATCTCCTGGAGGAAACTAATGAAAGTCAGGGGTTTCTTTCTTAGGGATCCTCAGTCTAGTTTCCTGAAA
This sequence comes from Neophocaena asiaeorientalis asiaeorientalis, assembly GCF_003031525.2. Classification (NCBI taxonomy): domain Eukaryota; kingdom Metazoa; phylum Chordata; class Mammalia; order Artiodactyla; family Phocoenidae; genus Neophocaena; species Neophocaena asiaeorientalis. The sequence continues at coordinate 4,803,424 of NW_020173397.1, read as the reverse complement.
TTAAAGGTGAATTAAAATAATTACAATTTATGTATGAAGGTTTTTTTTTTTAGATGAAAAATGCATCTCTCTTGCCATAAAATAAATAAATAAACCCCCTTTATTGTAGTTGAATATCAAATGCCAAAGCAAGTAACACAAAAAAGTAAGAGGGCATGATATAATAATATAGAGAATGTTGGCCTTCATAATAAACTAGAGAAAACAAGTCTCATCTAAAATTGTCCACAGTTAAATTTCTTAAAAAATACTGCACAATTGAGTTCCTTGGTATTTGCTCAAATGAGTTGAAAATTTATGTCCACATAAAACCTGCACACAGAGGCTTCCCTGGTGATGCAGTGGTAGAGAGTCCGCCTGCCAATGCAGGGGACATGGGTTTGTGCCCCGGTCCGGGAGGATCCCACATGCCGCGGAGCGGCTGGGCCCATGAGCCATGGCCGCTGAGCCTGCGCGTCCGGAGCCTGTGCGCCGCAACGGGAGGCCACAACAGTGAGAGGCCCGCATACCGCAAAAAAAAAAAAAAAAAAAAAAACCTGCACACATGTTTATAGAAACCTCATTCATAATTGCCAGAAATTGAAAGCAATGCAGATGTCCTTTAATATGTAAATTGATAAATAAAGTGTGGTACATCCAGCCAATGGAATATTATTCAGTGCTAAAAAGAAATGAGCTATCAAGGCATGAAAAGACATGGAGGAATCTTAAGTGCATGTTATTGAGTAAAAGAGGCCAACCTGAAAAGTCCATGTTCTGTGCAATTGTATCTATATGACATTCCAGAAAAGGTAAAACTATGGAGGCAGTAAAAGGATCAGTGGTTGACATGGGTTAGAGGGCAGGGATGGATGAATAAGCAGAGAACAGAGGACTTTTAGGGCAATGAAACCATGCTGTATACCATCATGGTAGACACATGTCATTATACATTTGTCAAAATCCACAGAATGTACAAAAGCAAGAGTGAATCCTAAGGTTAACTGTGGACTTCGGGTGATTGTGATGTGTCAGTGTATGTTCATCAGTTGGAACAAAGGTACCACTCAGGTGGGGGGTGTTGGTAGTGGGAGAGTCTGTGCATATGTTGGGGCAGGGGTACATGGGAACTCTCTCTAATTTCTGCCACATTTTTCTGTTGTGAACCTAAAAATCTTCTAAAAGGTAAGGTCTGTTTAAAAAGAAAAACAAAACAAAGCAAAACACTGTAGTCACCAACAAGAACCTGGCTTTCAACCTGTAGCTAGAAACTAAATCAAGATTGTTTTTTGGTCTTACCTCAGGATAGAATAATTCATCTTTTTCTTACTCCTTCTATTTAATAGGCGTAAAATATTGAAGAAATATTTTACAGAAGTTTAAAGACAATTCATAAGTAAAGTTATTTGGGAGTAAAACAGAGTAGCTATGAAAAACTACAAAGTAATATATGTTTTAAAAATGAGGTTCCCATCTGTCAATGTATATTTGCATATATTCATTTATATTTTATTTTTAACTCCTTCCTATATATTCTTATGTTCCCTTCATCAACCTTGGTTTATTTGTTTTTTGCTTTCTCATTGGTTAGTTTTGTCTGGAGATCATCTTTTTCTACCGTTTATATTCATATGTTGTCAGATCCGCTCACTCCCCAAAACTATGTGTTAAATTTAACAATACTATTTTTCATTAAAAAATGGTGGGTTTTGGCTGTATCTCTGTCACTTTCTTCTTCTATTTTAATTTTGTTTTATTACTCTTTTTCTTATTTCTTAAGATGAATTCTTTATTTTTCATTCCTCAAAGAAAAAAAATATTAAATACATGAGTAGTTCTCTGAATATAATTTTGGCTTCTGCCTCTATATTTTGATAATTCTTGTTCCCAATGTTACTATTTTTAATGGATTATATTATTTAAGTGTGGAACCATTTTTATATCCTCACCACTTGCAGAAAGCTTATAACTTTGTAACCTTTAAGCAAATGTTTGTTGAATGAAGGTATTTCCAATCTAGTTGTTGTTTAAGTTCAAATATGCAAACACTTCCCAGACATAGATGTACACTCACATAAAAGTGATTTAATTAAATGCCAGTGAGGAAGGGAAAGATTTTCCTTTTTTTCAATATGAAAAAAATGTTTAAGCAGATAAAAAATTTAATATCCAGTAGTTGCCCATACTTATGAAATTTTACACTATATAAAAATGTTTAACAAAGTGTATACTATATAACAAGGGTATTAATCAACAGTGGCACATTTACTCTTGTAATATTTTATATTGAAGCTACCACCTGAATAGAAGTTTACTTTCTAAATACCTCCTAGTTTACATAGAAAGATGGTGTTTTTTTTTTGTTTTTTTGTTTTTTGCGGTACGCGGGCCTCTCACTGTTGTGGCCTCTCCAGTTGCGGCGCACAGGCTCCGGACGCGCAGGCTCAGCGGCCATGGCTCATGGGCCCAGCCGCTCCGCGGCATGTGGGATCTTCCCGGACCGGGGCACGAACCCGTGTACCCTGCATCAGCAGGCGGACTCTCAACCACTGTTTTTATTTATCACCTTTGCAGAGCATCTTGCTGCTTTCCATTCTCTTGTTTTGTAAAACAATTCTCTTGTTTTGTAAAACCACTGAGCCACCAGGGAAGCCCAGATGGTCTATTTTTAATAGTAGATTTTTTTTTTTTTAGTATTTTAATGTGTTTCTGAACCATAAAATAAATGAATCTCGGATTGCAAATATTTGCACATGAATGGTAACGAAATTGACAAGAGCTTTACCAGTGAGTACTTACCTGGGTAGCAAAAGCATAAGCAAAGAAAGGGTCAAAGTTGGGGGAGGGGGCGCTAGAGTGAAGAGTTCACAGAGGCTCAAGGGAAGAGGAGTCTGCCTTTATGATCTCGCTTTTAGAGGCATTCCCAGATCTTATCACATTTTATGGACCCTGATATCCTAATGTGAGGACATCTGTTTAACAGTCAGTCAATGAATCAAACAAATGACTCCCAGAGGGCTTTAAAGCTCAAAGTTTGCCTTGCAATTTGCTTCACATGACTCTAAGTAGATTCACTACCTAAATTCAAGACCCTGTAAGAAGGCATAATGACTCTGTGTGCCTTTTGGGGGGAGTTTTGGCTCTCCTGACCTTATAACCAAATTCTGTCTTCTTCATTTCAAAGCCAACTGAACACTTTGGGACAATTGCAGAAAGGGAGCAAAACAGTTGTTACAAGTTTTACTAAGTCTAAATTTAAATCTTACAATATAATAATAATTTCCTACAATATGATAATAATAATTCCCAAGGGCTTTCTTTTAGAGTAGTGGTTAGCAAACTTTTCTGGTAAAAGCCTAGATAGTAAATATTTTCAGCTTTGCAAGCCATAGGTCTTACCCACAGCTGCTCAGTTCTGGCTCTTAGCATAAAAGCAACCACAGACAACATGTTTAAAAAAAAAAAAAAAGGATGTGTCTGTGTTCCAATAAAACTTTATTTGAAAAAAACGGTGGGCCTAATTTGACCCCTGAGATGTAATGTCATCCCTGTTTTCGACAATAGTGATTTTATTCACAAGTAAAGTTAGTTATAGTTAGAATAATTTCAGTAAAACCTATAATCGTGGAAAAACAAGGGTGTTTCAACGTGTCTTCAGATTTCAGATCTGTATTTCTCAACATTTCCCCTGTATGTGCAGAGCACATACAGAATTTTCTTTGCAGCATTGTTTTACAAAACAAGAGAATTGAAAGCAGCAAGATGCTCTGCAAAGGTGATAAATAAACTAAATGCATTGGATTCTTTCAATGATGCAGCAGAAATAATGAATGAGAGTTATATATAGCAAAATGAATAAATCAAAAAGACAGTGTTTAATGGAAAAAAATAAGAATGCTAGCTCAATGCTCTTCATGTGAATTAAGCCTGCACAAGAAAAACTATACTAAACTATACTATATGTTTTTAAGGAAGCATGCAGGTCTCAGGTCATGTATTAAACACTTTACAGAGGCTACCTGTGCGTGAGTGAGGAAGAAACATGAAGAGACAATAATTTTTTTAAATAATGAGAAGAAACTAATCTTGCACAGATGATGTTTATGATTTCTCATGAACGTCAAAGTATCTTAAGTTAAAGAACTGTTTTAAAAAATTTTTAAATAGCATACCCATAATCACCATTCCAAAGCTTTAGTCTATGATTATTTTTTGATCACTCAATGTCTCCTTGCTACAAATTACAGCAAAATGAAACTTCACTTCTTCATCCTTGTTGGCAAAAGATTTCTCTGTTCAACTAGTAAGAAAAACAGCCTTCTCAGTAACCTCCAAGCTGATCTCTGTTTACTTTCTACTCTCTGATCATTAAGTGGTATCTTACTCTTTCTAATTAAAGCTTTCCCTAATGGAGTTGCCTTAGAGCAGGTCGACTGAAGTTCCTTTAACATGATGAAATATAAGAAGCAAATAAGACTTTATATTTTTCTTTTTAAATTGTTACTGTTCCCTCAAATTTTCAAATGGCGAGCTTATGCATTCTATATTTTTACTAAATAATGTGTAATCCCAAGTAATACATGAAACTAATAATTGAAAAGGCAAAACTCCAGAGCAATCCAACTCAATCTCACAAGATTCTGGTACCAGTTGGGGTTCCTTTACCACCTTTACTATTCTTTTATATTTCCAGTGCAGGAGGAAACGTAGTTATCAAAATATTGACCAAATCAGAGAGCTGTCATGTAACATTTCTCTTCTAGTGACCACTAAAGGTGTTTTTTCCTAAACCCATTTCATTTGTTATCTGAAATGCTGCTTCCTTCCTCCAGCCTTCTCTCTTAGCTTTGTGACTGTCAAGGGTGGGGATTTACTTTGAATGTCTCTACAATTTGATTGATTGCTACGATGATATAGTCTAGGTCAGAAACTGCCACACAGTCTGATGTATTGATTGCACTATCTGCTGAAATACTGAAATAACATTATGTACAAAAACCCAGTTAGATTTCTTTTTATCTGAAAACATAGTACAGTGAAGCAACAATTTCATGTGGCTCAGCTAATGAAAACTGGACCTTTAGTAAATCATTTATACTTTTCATATTCATAGATAACAATTCTTTAAAATTCCACATTATTTTTATTTTAGTAAAAAATAACAAAGAGACATCACAAATATCATGAAGGTTAGAATATGAGAAAATTTATTTCATCATAATTAAGACTCATTACATGACCGGTTAGACTTGATATTTCCCCAAACTTGTGCTTATTCATCACTCTTATGAAGCTAACTAGGTTAGCTGATACTCAATACATAAAATACATTACTTAACACCTAGTATACTTTATATTTAGGGCATTCTTGAAATGGCACTCAAAGCTGATTATTAGAAGAATCTGAAAATCAGATACACAGAGAACATATAAAGTGTTACAGCCAAGTTCAAGAGCTTAAAATACCAAGAAAATGGTATTCTGGGGGGAAGGTCGGTAAGAACTCAAGAACAGCTTCATATCTTTGAATTCAATAACATAATTATTTACATCTATGTGTGTGTGTTGTCCCACATTTCATTAACAAAATCCTTCAGTCCATAGATCCTCAGAGGTTTGAGGTGACCTTCTTGGGTTAGTAGTTCAGAATAGTTTTATAGACTCTGAACAAATACAGAGTCCTACAAAATACAAAAGTAAATACAAGAGTCAATAAAATGACAGTGTTGAAAACTAATACAATCAATAATGTGAATTTAAATGAAATAAAAGCCACTTTTAATATTTCACGGGGTTTCACGTTAACCTGTTTTCTTGAATTTACCAAGATGCTCAAACTAATTATATTATTAGAGGAAACATGTACATTTACTGTTGTGTAAACTAAAATGTGTACAGTCCTGTTGAATCTAAGTACAAAGAATGATTTTCCCTCCTGCAATTAATACTATGAAATACAAAACATGCACTCATTTTCTCTGATTGACAGCCCCAATTTTGGATATATCTTCTAAGTAATGGAATGAAAATTGCAGTACATGAATCAGTTACAGTTGTTCGATTGTCTGTTTTGTAAAGTGAGAACAGTTTAAACTATATATGATTTCATTGTCTATATGTATCATAGTATTTTAACTGACAATACTACCATTGGTAAATTTGGTTCTAATAAGGAACTTATCTGCACGTGCATGGCCCTATCCAGTTGCTCATTTCCTATCTATTGTTATTTATGGAAGAAATGGATCTTTATTAATATTCAAATGCCTTCATGCTTGCATGGGACACAAGACTTTACTTAGGATTGAATAGGGTCTTCAACAGAAGGCACACAGGCTATTTCTATGTGTTACTAAACAAATGAATTCAAGCTCTATCCATAATACAATCTCCCTACCCACCAAAAAAAAAAAAAAAAAA
>NW_020173397.1:4769707-4796981 GCF_003031525.2 Neophocaena asiaeorientalis asiaeorientalis | reverse complement strand
CCACCCCACAAAAAAAAAAAAAAAAAAAAATTTAAGAAAATAAGAAAGCAGTTTTGTTGCCTTAATGACAAAAAAAAACGCTTCAATTATTCCATTTAAACCTAGTCTATATTCAAGGACGCTGCCATATTTTACATAGCAATTTTAAGGAAACTAAAGTGCATTGACAGATTTTAATTCTTTTATGCGTCCTGTTGCTCATGCCAACTGATATGAATCAGGCAAGTCCAAAACTAAATGCTACACAGATGTTCCCAGCCAGTTTTCAACTAATGAAATAGCAATGTAAAGTCCTTGGTCTGTATGTCAAAATGCTGCACTGACAAAAATTTTTCTATAGTCACAGGAGCAAGGACTGAATATTTTCACCATGATAATGGTCCATTGCATTTTTTCTTTTGCATTCTGAAGGTTTAATATTGTGACTGATAAAGGATAGCTCTAATTATTCATAATTAAACAGGTCCCTTATAGAAAATAACTGACTCTGAGTGATAACATTATGGAATTTTTTTTTTCTTTGAGTCTGTAGATTTTCTAAATTTACTGTTTGTATTTATTTAATAAAAAATGGAGAAATAACAAATCATATAACCATAAACTAGAGAATGGAAATGTGTTTAAAAAAAGAAAGAAAGAAAGAAAAGAAGAGAGAGAATGAGGGAGGGCAGGGAGAGAGGAAAAAGAAAAAAAGAGTATTAGAATGTTTGTTGAAGACATCAGTTTTTCATGTGTTAATTACTGTTGTCTTACTACTTAGCTGTATGAATTTATGCTACTTACCCTCCTTGGGACTCAGTTTCCTCATATCTAAAAGGAAGAAATCAGATATCATGATCCCTGGAATCCTTGAACTCTAACGTTATCTGAGTGCATTGGTTCGACTTTCTGCTATTTCATTAAAGCTGACTCTTCTAATTTCTTATGTCATTCAAGTGATTTCTTAGAGACTTCAGGGACATAAGTTCTACATTATTTTCTAAGGACAATAATTGACACTATGAATTGATACCTACATAGTATTTCGGACCTACATAGAACCAAGTGTAGTTGCATTAATAATAGTTCATTCAGGGTTACAAAGATAAATATTGGCTGAAAAGTTATTTCAATCCAAGATTTCTGTCAGCCAGTGCTATTTCTGATACACCACACTACCATTTTTTCATAATAAGCAATCAAGAACTACCAGAATATTCCTTGTTCTTGCAAATACTGCTTTTCAAACTAAAGTTAATTAGAAAAATATTTTTTTCATCATTTGGGGCAAAAGATTAATAGCTACAATGCAACTGAAAAAATAAAATATTTGGGGGTTTACTGAGTTATATTTAGTTTTTTAGCATGTAATCACAAAAATCCCTTCTAAACATGTTCAGAAATCCATTATGTATACATGCAATTTGCTGCAATGCATAGCCAAATTCACAATGATACATATTTTGCCACTCTCTAGGTAAGCTGCATTGCTGAATTGATATAACCATAATAAGAAAACTCCACCGGCTCCATACGATTTTGATAACGCAGTACCTAAAATAAATAACTAGATAGATCATAACTAGCGAAAATATTTGCCATCTATATAGAAAATTGTATTTGTTTTTGAATATTAGTATTCAACATTAAATTCTCATATGGACCTATAAACCATGATGGGCCAACAGTCAGGAAAGTATTATACAGATCACATTTATTTAACAGTGTCAGTGGGCACACACAATTTTGATATATTACAAAATCTCCAGCATGTTGTGAAGCATCAGAACAACATCTTTTTCTCAGTGTCTCCATCTTCTCCAGCAATCATGTAACATGAATTCATATAGGCAAATTGAATGCCTTTGAGAGTTAATAATTGTAGAAATTACTTACAAAAGTCTCCCTCTTTAAATTTAATATAGGTCTTATGTGATTTAAGGAGGACCTTTAAATTCAACTGGAACCCTTAGAAATCTAACCACATTTTTATAATATTTGTTTTTCAACTGAATTTCATTTACTTTTCTAAGGCATAAAGGAAGATTAAATTCTAATGGGAGGGTAAAAATCTTTAAAAAATATTCTTATTCCCTTAATCATTTTCAGTTTATTTTTGTGAAAGTAAGTTAGCATTCAAATATGAACTAAAAAAAAGCTTTTATTATATTGGCTAATTTATGTATGATATTAAAGTAGTATCTGCAATCAAAATCCACTCATATTATTCAAAATAATTTATTGATTCAGGCATTTACATTCATTCATCCATTCATTACTCAATCATTTAACATTATTTTTGATCTCAACTACATGATAGATATTATCACAAGCAATAGGAAGATAGAAGTGAACAAAACAGTCAAATCCTTATTCTTATGGAATTTACAATCTAGTAGATGGAGACAGAAGACAAACAGGAGCATCATGAGGTGATAAATTTTATCAATAAAAATAAAGCAAGGTTAGAGCAGAGAGAGTGATGGAGTTGGAATGCCATTTTTCATAGGGAGAGAAAAGACTTTTCCAGTAAGATGATATTTGAAAAGAGCCGTGATTGAAGTGAGGCAACAAGCTATGACAAACCTATGAATAACATCTACAAAATACTGCTAATCAGTGTCTATATGATACCAAAGAATAAGTAAAAAGTTAATTTTTTAGTGGTCAATGAAATAAATAGATCACTTGTTATGAGATTCTATACATTGAAAAATAAAATTGAGTGCTTACATATATTTTACTTCCTTGATTGTTTCAGATTTTCATAATATCTAGTTAATTCAGATTCAAGATACAATAAAAACAATAAGAATGTAATTTTGTGTCATAATCAGAGCATCAACTTTTGTTACTTGAATGAGTGAATTAATAGATTGAATTGCAGAGATGGAAGGGCCCATCAAGGATCATCTTTAAACTCTTAATCAACAGTGGTCACTCAATCTTTTTTTTTAACATGTGCAAGAACCAGAAATTCATATCATAAAATAGCCCTTTCAGTTTTTCAACAGCTTCATTAACCAGAAAGATACTCTTTATATTAAACTAAAATTTACCTTTTTAAACGTGGAACAAGTGTCTATGCTTTGGATTCATACAAATACAATCCTGGTGACCTGGCTAAGGAATGCTCACCTTTAGGCTGGTGAGATTCCTAAATCTGACACTGCATACTAACTGCTGTCATGAGTATTCATTGACTCCCTGGCAAGCAGCATGGGTTATTTGAGAAGTAGGCTGTTCGCCAAGTTAAGCCATAGTTCTGATTTGCCTCTGGTTCATATTCCATTTCATCTTCCATAGGTCAGTCCCAGCTGTCCTCATTATGTGCCAAATAGCTCTTGATGCCAATGACATCAGGGCTCAAATGTTGGTAGTTCAACCCAGATCATGACAGTACGCTTAAAAAGAACATTTTTTACCTCGTTTTTTCCTACCCTCTTGATCCCAATTCTGAAAGCTCTAATGCTATTTTGCACATTCATAGACATAATGTCTTTTTCATTCACCTTACAACAACAAAGCAGATGCTTTGCAGTGATGAGCTCTGGTTTGGCTTTTAAAATCAGTGTCATTAGGCTTCATTTTTATCTCATGGACAAGCAAGGAGCTGATGTATACAGTAAAATCTTCTAGAACACTAATGCTTTGTTCCCAAAATATTGTTAAATGTGTCAAAATTTTAATAAATATCAGTTTAAATGTAGCTCATAAGTAAGCCCTTTTCTTCTTGGAGCATCATGATTTCTTTGCAAAATAATTATTGGGGACACTTTGGGATCTACTCTACCTATGGACTCCTCTACTATTGTATCCAGTTCTGCTGTCTTTTTCTGTTACGGGGTGCATGGAAAGATAGTGAATCCCCCAACCCTGGAGGCATTTTACAATACGTGGTAAAATCACAGTAGAAGAAACACAAGCATCAGATGAAGGATTGAACCCAATGACATTTAATATCACTCATCACTTTAAGATGATGACAGACACCACTGTCAATATGCCATGATGTGTTTTGGAGGGGAGGAAGTAACAGCTGCCAGATTTTACATGAGCTTCGTAATAATCCTTTGACTCCTCGAAAACCTGTTTATGTTTCAGCTTATTTTGCTTCTGTGTCACTAACTTTGTTTCATTAGTTTGATATTGTCTCTATAACTATTAATAAAACCATATCTGAGCTGCTGGTAAACAAACTGAGGGGCTCTAAGAGCTTCACTCTACTTTGCCAACATGCCTTCATTATCATAATGTTTTTCATTCATGTTGGGTACATTTAATAAGAGTTAGATCCATTGATTTCACTGGCACATAATCATTTATGTTATTGACTTGTGGCTCACATGTTCCAACCATTATCCTTGGGAAAATGAATGCCATTGATAGTTATATGTTGACCCAAGAATGTGGAGGTTTTGATCTGTAAAGTACCAGGTAACACATCTTAAAATAATTACCTATGGTAGCACTCCTTCAAGGTAGAAACTCTTATAAACTAATTTGAAAGAAAAATGAGTAATGGGATCTTTTTGCATAAATACAAATTGCACTCTGTGTTGACATCTCAGTGAAACGTGGCAACTTGCAGCTTTGTTTTTAAGAAAGATCGCAGAAAGCAATGAGCAAGAATTTTTTTCCAAAAATGGTCAGTAAGCATTGTTACCACTTTGATTTTCTGTGGTAACGAGCAACATAACTTTTAATCACAGATTTTCTAGGCAGTAATACTGACAAGCATATCTTCTTTTTGTTCAGTTCTGTAAAACAGAATATAGGCCGTTCTATATGCTAACAAGGGAGCAAAAGCAATGTGAACAAGATCAAAATATAAAAAGAAAGAGATTTATACAAATTCTGGAATAAATATGATGAATTCATGGTACAAATCTCTTTGATTTGAGGACCTATAAAGCAGGAGCGGGGTTATGTGGGAAAACAAAAGGAATGGCCTATGCAATATATGCTTTAGAGTATGTTGAGAAAGAGGTACATAAGGACATTCATCTATTCAATAAACCTCTGATCTCCTTGAGATTATGATTCTCCTTGCCAAGTGATTTAGACTGTCAATAATGTCTCTCCATAAACCATAGGATAATGCAACACAGAAGTCAGTTTATCCCTAATGAACCACTGGAAGACAGTTAATAACACTATATCCTAATGTCAGTGCTTTGATAATTATTTAAGCTAACGTCTGCTGAGATATTCTGTCTATCTGAAGACAAGCAAAAATAAGGCCCGTTTGAAAGTGACCAAATAAAACATTGCAAAGTTGAAGAGAAGAGCCCTCTATTCTACAGTATGTTGAAAAGCATAAAGAGAAGTTACTGTGAACAATTTACCATAGATTGAACTTATTTTAGGGCTCTGAGAGATGGCTTTTGTATTGAACATTAAGAAGAACAAGGAAGATAGGAGTATGACAGGTTGAGAGTATAGACTAAATGACACTCTCTCCATTTTTGGGCAAATTTGCTTAGAGATGATGTGACAGGAAAGAATAGAAAGACTTGCAAAAAACTTCTCAGATATTTTCTTCTTTTCATGAATCTTCTATTGTTTTCTTTTCTTAACTCTATCATTATCCTATATCAGTTGATCTAGTCACGTAAGTGTAAAACCTGGTCTGAAACAAAAGCTTCTCTTGGCTTTTAGTTATGGCATTCTTTGTGTATGTACATTCATCATAAGAGAGCATGAAAGGAGAGAAACATACTGTGTCCCGGAAGAGGAAATACAAGAGCACATTCAATAATGAATACAAATAATTCATCGCGATTTCTCTTCTAAAACTTCCTCGGAACTACCTAATTTTGTTATGGAGAAATAATTCATTGAAAACAGTAGCTGTTACCAGTAAATATAGAGTTAAAAGTTACAGAAAGGTAGAATAACCTTCACTTACAGTGCACCTGCTTTGAAGTCCCACAGCTCTAGGCTGAATACTGGATAGATCATTAATTATGTTTGTAGGCAAGTTATCTTAAAAATTCTCTGAGTCTCCTCTTCCTCATTTGTAAAATGGAGATAATAATCATGTTTTGCAAATATTAAGTGAGATAAGAGGGGTAAAGCATTTCATAAAGTGTTTGCACTTCTAAAATTCTTGATCAGTGATAGCTGCCAGGAGGTGTAGAAGTAGTGGTGGGAGTAACAGTAGTTGGAGGAGGAGGAAAAGGTAGGAGTCTTGTCTTGCAGGAGATAGTAAAGTGCTCTGGTGTCACAATTTTAAGATTCAAAATTAAAGGTGAAATAATTGAGCTAAAATGCATAGGAAGATGACAAATTATGAGGTTGAGTTTAAGTACTGCCAAATTGCCCTGCTTCTGGGAAAAGAAAGCCACGCAAAAAACTGTGTCCTGGAGCAGCCAGTAATCCAGGAAAGCCAGAGCAATCAATGCCTTTCACCACAGGCCAACCAACTCACTAGGTAACAGAAGCCTGTTCCTTTGCCATCGCCATGTCGTAAATGATAGGAACAAGCAGTATAATTTTCATGACAGATTGGACCCCAAGCAGACATAATACATGTAAATTAAAGATGGTAATTTAATACTGTTTCCCTGTCATTCAACAAAATAAATAAAAATGCTAGCCTGTTTCTATATAACCCAATGGTTGATTTTCAAATACCACTGAGCCTCTTTTGAATCAACAACAGAGAAATTGATTTTGCTGGCTTTTTTTTTTTTTTTTTCAAACTTCACATTCTCTCTTATTTTCTCTTTTTTTCTTTAACAAATGTACATACCTCTTTTGATAACATCGGCCTCATTAGTGCACCATGTTTTTTTTATTTTTCATTTCTGCTATGAATCACAAATACACTTATTAGCAAAACCTGCTTAGCTTTAACTTTATCTGTCTCATGACAATGTATGAAAGTGTTGTTGTTAACTGGGTTAGATGCTTTCTCACTAAGTCAAAACTTATCTGCTTCCTCTTTAAAGAAATATGCATGACATCTATTATTTGGAGAAAAAAACTTGGTAAAGCAGAAATGTGAATTAAAACTGCACTTGCTGGCTTAGTTACTTATTCAGGAAACATATGGGAATAGTCACATAGATGAGCATCTTTATGGTTTGTATTGTTGCATAAGAGGCCAACTCAGAATTCAAGGCAGTGGAGGAAAAGTAGGAGAGAGGGGAGATTTTAAACTGTCACTGGAAAATAACTTCTCAATCTTGAGAGAAGTGCATTTATCTCCATTTAACAATGTGAAGGTGGATATGAGACCTTGGGAGACATGCTGAATACTTTTATGTCCATGGTACATTATATATCAACAGGAATTTCTTCATTTGAATTATCAAGAAAAATAGCAGCTGAATCCATATATTAAAAAATGAATCACTATTATTTTCTTACTGTACTTTCTTTTAAACAAATTTCAGCTTCATGCAATCAAACACTCTATATCATTTTTGAATCCTTTTTTAGAACACTTCCCCGCAAAATATCTACTCTCTGAAGTGAGAGATACCTCAAGTTTGTGGGGAATGATTATCTTATATTTTGTATAGCTCATCTTTTTAGTTTGTTCTTTGTATTAGTTTCCTGTGGCTGCTGTAACAAATTACCATAAACTTAGTGGCTTAAAAAAATACAGATTTATTGCCCTACAGTTCTGTAAGTCAGAAGCCTGTAATGGATCTCACTGAGCTAAAGTCAAGATGTTGCCTGTACTTCATTTCTTTCTGGAATTTCTGGAGTAAATTTTTTTCTTTTTTACTTTTCCACCTTCTAAAGGCCACCCACATCCCTTGGCTCACGATCCCCTTCCACCTTCAGAGCCAGCAATAGCTGCCCAAGTCTATCTCATGTCATATAACTCTCAACCTGATTGTTTTACCTCCATCTTCCACATTTGAGTACCTTTGTGATTACATTCAGCCCGTATGGAGAATCCAGGATAGTTGCTTTATCTTAAGGTCAGCTGATTAGCAACCTTAATTACACCTGCAAATTAAATTCCTAGCCACGTAACCACTAAAAATAATGTTTAAAAAAGAAGAAAAGTTGATATGCTAAGAAAGGAGAGAAAGTTGAATCATATAAAATGATTGATTAAAATCACACAGGCTCACACACACACATCACACACACACACACACACACACACACACACAAACAGAAAAAAAAAAAAACAGAAAAAGAGTTAAAGGCAAAAGTAGGAATAAAGAACAAGGGCAACAAACAGGAAAAAATATGATAGATAATAATCCAAGTTTGTCAATAATCGCTTTAAATGTCAATTGTCTAAATACACTAATTAAAAGACAGAGATTGTCTGAGCAGATCAAACAAAAAACCCAATTATATGTTTTCTACAAGAAACCCACTTTAAAAACAAATTACTAGTATAGAAATGAAACAGGGGACATGACTACAGATCCCATGGACATTAAAATTATAATAAAGGAATATGAACAACCCTATGCCCACAGATTTGATAATTTAGTTGAAGTGAACCAATCCCTTGAAATGACACAAACTGCCAAAAGTCAGACAAGAAGAAATAGACAATTTGAATAAGCCTGTAACTATTAAAGAAATTGAACCAATAGTTAACAACCTTTCAAAATAGAAAGCACCAGGCCTGGATGGGTCCATATGTGAATTCTACCTTAAGGAATACATTATACCAATCTGTAGAATCTCTTCCAGAAGTCAGAAGCAGAGGGAATACTTCCTAACTCATTCTATGAGGCTAGTAGTACCCTGATTCACAAAGCAGACAAAGACATTACAAGAAAAGAAAACTACAGACCAATATCTTTCATGAACATAGATGCTAATGTCTTCAACAAAATATTAGAAGATCAAATCCAATGAAGTATAAAAACAATTATTCACCACAACAAAGTGGAATTTATCCCAGTTTTTCCAGTCTGGTTCAAACCTTGAAAATCAATTAATGAAATCCATCACACTAATAGGCTTATAAATCACATGATCATTTCAGTTGATGCAGAAAAAGCATTTGATAAAATCCAGGACTCATTCATAATAAAATCTTTCAGTAAACAAGGTGTAGAAGGGAACTTCCTCAACTTGATAAAAAATATTTACGAAAAGAACCCTACAGCTAACACAATCCTGAATGCTAAGTAACTTGAAGGTTTCTCACTAATTTCAGTCACAGGACAAGGATGTCCCTCTTATCACTAAATTAATATCCTGGACCTCATTAAAATTAAACACTTCTCTGTGTAAGACAATGTCAACAGAATAAAAAGATAAGCCACAGACTGGGAGAAAATATTTGCAAAAGACACTTCTGATAAAGTAGTGTTATTCAAAAATGTACAGACAGCCCTTAAAACTCAATAATAAGACAATAAACAACCTGATTTAAAAACGGGCCAAAGAACTTAACAGATATCTCACCAAAGAAGATATACACATAATGAATAAGCTTATGAAAAGATGTTCTGCACAATTTGTCATCAGGGAATTGCAAATTAAAACAAGATACCACTATACATCTATTGGAATGGCCAAAATCCAAACACTACCAACACAAAATGCTTGTGAGGCTATAAAGAAATAGGAACTTTCATTCATTGCCCGTAGGAATGCAAGATGGTACAGTCACTTTGAAAGATGGACATTTTCTCACAGAACTAAACATATCCTTACTATACAATCTAGCAGTTGCACTTCTTGGTATTTTCAAAGGATTTGAAAACATATATCTACACAAAACCATCCACGTGTGTGTTTATAGCAGCTTTGTTAATAATTGCCAAAACCTGGATGCATGCAAGATGTCTTTCAGATAGTGAATGGATAAATAAACTGTGGTACATTCAGACATTGAGTATTATTCAGTGATAAAAAGATATGGGCTATCAAACCATGAAGAGACAAGGAAGAACTATAAATATATATTCCTAACTAAAAGAAGCCAGTCCAAAAGGGCCACATACTGTATGATTCCAACTGTATGACACCTTGGAGGGGCAGAACTACAGAGACGTTAAAAAGATCATTGGTTGTCAGGTATTAGGGGCAAGGAAGCACAGAGATTTTTAGGGTACTTAAACTATTCTGCATGATACCCTAATGGTGGGTGTATATCATTAATCATTTGCAAAATCCCATAGATTGTACAACATCAGGAGTGAACCATAATGTAAACTATGGAGTTTGGATGATAATGATGTATCAGTGTAGGTTCATTGAATGTAACAAATGTACCACTCTGGTGATGGATGTCGATAGTAGGGGGTGCTGTACATGTGTGGGGACAGGGTAGATATAGAAACTCCCTGTACTTTACACTTCATTTTCCTGTGAACCTAAAACTGCTCTAAAAAATAAAGTTTATTTAAAAAAATATTTTGTAAAGTTTAATCAACTGCTATCAATTTTTTAACATATTTAAAAAATACATGTCAGTTAGGAAGTATCATTTGTATTTGTTCAAATAACAAAACTAAGAAACTGGAGAAGAAGTAGAATAGAGCCATGAAAACATTGGTTTTGGGTCTGAACAAAAAATGTTTCACTAATATGATAACATTAACTTATATAAATCTGTTTTTTTAGTTTACAAAGGTGATCTCATTTACTTTACCTTATTTCATGAACATTGTCTATGAGGTTCATGGATAATCATTTATTTTTCTTATTCAAGGTGAGGAAACTGAGGCTCAGTGATCTGCCCAAGTTGCAAAATAGTAAGTAATAATTTTTTTTTAATCTATAGTATGTTCATTATTCCTTTGCCTACAAGATAGCAGACAGAAGACCTGATCTAAAAGTAAAACACTGCTATTATTCCTAAGGTACTTTTGATACTCTAAAGAACAATTTGTATAAAATAGTCCATTATTTTAAAAATCTCCCACTTATTTACTAGTGAGAATATTTAGTTACCAACTATAGTTTGTAATGTAAAATAGTTATTTCAATGTTCTTGATAAGAAAAGAATAATCAATCATGTTATAAAATCAAGTTTGAATTTAATTTTGAAGCCTTACAATGGGAGCAAAATGGTAGCTCAAAGAGAATTAACAGTGAACTAGAAACTTAAAATTCACAGTCTGACTCACTATTTCGCAGTCTGGCATTCATCATATGCCTCAGTTTCTACTCTAAAATGACAAGGTTGAGACTAAATGATCTCAAGCTTTAAAATTCTCTGATTCCATGCACATATGGCACTATATTTTAGAGCACATATGCCTCCTGAATAGTGAAATAAAGTCAATAAGCACACATAAATTGCATGGTGATTAAATTTAGCTTATTAGCCTTACATATGAAAAACTTGCCTAATGAATCAAACTTGAAGGATCCATCAGTGTGTTGCCCTTTGACAGAGAAGAAGAACTGTGAAACTGCTGATTTTATCCTAGTGATTCTTATTCTATCGGTCACACACAGAAGAAAGAGGGGGTCAGTAACTTTCTCATTAATACATATCAGCTTGTAAAAGAAAAAAAAAGAGTTTCTTTTGACATTTCAACGAACCATAATAGTTTTAATGAATATTACTGCTAAAGAACTCACGCAAATTAGCATTTCCTCATATGCCTTAGCTTGAAAGAAATTAAATTTGGTCTAAATGAATTAAACCATTGGACCTAAGAGACATCTGATCATTTCTACCTCTCAATTATTTTACTTTTGGTCAGTTTTTCTTGGAAACAATTATTTGCTTTGAAACAATGCTGTTGTGTTTGGATCTATTTCTATACTGTACTTATGCAGCTCAAGAAGTTGTAGATTGTGGATTCCAAGTTCAGTACCTGCTATGAAACACTATATGTTAATGGGGATAATTTCAGAATCAGATTTATCCTGAAGGTTGATAATCCATACCACTACTACTAAGTGTTGCAGTTCTTTTAGGTATGATGAACAGTGTTTAAATTACAAGGGAACCCAGGAGTCAGTGGGAAAAAAAGAATTTGTGGGAGTTGTCCAAAGATTATTTGCTACAAAGCAATTCTTGTTTAACTATCAATAACCAGCTTAAAATTGAGGCAAAAGTGAAATCTTATAGTTCATATGGGTATGTTGTAAAACATATGCTCTTCATATGTTGTGACATCATATGCACAACAGGACAGTTATTAAAACAAATATCAGTGTTCAGGATTATGGTGAACATTTGGTTACACTGGACAACTGTTGCCAACCAAATGAGGAAACATATGCAAAAGAAGATGATGTAAACCACTGTTTCTCACTCTTGCTGGTGTTGACATTTGGGGCCAGGTAATCTGTTGTAAGGAGATCACCTGTGCAATGTGGGATGTTTAGTGGCATCCCTGACCCCTATCCATTAGATGACAGTAGCACCATCATGCCCAAGTTGTAGAAACAAAAAATGTCTCTAGACATTGCCATATGTCCCAAGAAGGGCAAATTCTCTCCCCAGGTGGAAACCACTGGCATAAACAAAGATTTCAGAGAACTAAGATACTCACCATAAGAGAAAGCTTCTTGCATCTTATATTTCAATAAGCCAGTGAGGGATCACTAGTCTGACACTGGTGGTGTCACTAACATGACTAAGAAAAAGTGTATTGGAATGTACTGGTGTATTTGTACCTGTTGTTGCTTGTCTTAAGCCCTAACATTATAAATGAGAGTGGTGGTTTTATTTATTTTGAATTTGCCTTTGTTTTGACACCATCCATAAAAAAGCATTGTGGAAAGATTTAGAATTTCAGACCAGTAACTCTCACTTGCATGCCTAACAGATTGGTGCAATATATAAGGTAGAGTGGTTCATTGCACACTTAAGGAAGCATAATGTATACAGGAGGGGGAGTGGGTGGCGGGCATGTCACATTGTTACTCTAAGGATAAATAGTACAAATCCTTTCTCTCCAGAGTGCTCCAACAGAAAAAATAAATGTTTAGACAAAACGGAAAGGAATAGCTGTCAACTATTGAGTTTAGTAAGCGTTTTGCAATGTATTAAACTCTCCCATACATTTATCAAACCCTATTTCCCTCTACCCTAGAACTGAATGTTAGAGGGCAGGTATTTTCAGAAATCTACACCTACATAACACAAACAAAGAAAACAAAGAGAAGGGGTAGCTTATCAATTTTATGGATGGAGAATCGTTTACAGTAGGGTACCTGGGAATAAACACTCTGTCTAGCCTTTTTTCACATTTTGATAAAGATCAGATTCTCACATAATTGATCTAAAAGAAAGAGTACAAAATGGAATATGTTAAGTTCGCAGATGACGCTAAGCTTATCTGAGTAGTTACAAGCTGATGAAGATAAGCTGTGGAAAGAACTCACAAGGATTTCAGAGACACTTCAGAAAGAGACTATAAACCTCTGTTACTGCAGTTATTGAGTGGTATGTTTAAGAGGAAATCTAAATTATTCTTATGAAATAATGGATGCTAAACTATCAGTCTTCACTCTAAAGAAAAGCTAGAAGTGACTTTTTAAAACTGAAATTATGGGACCAATGATTTCCAAAGATAGAAAACATTAAAAATATTTTTTTCCGACAGATGAATGGATAAAGAAGATGTGGCACATATATACAATGGAATATTACTCAGTCATAAAAAGAAATGAAATTGAGTTATTTTTAGTGAGGTCGATGGACCTAGGGTCTGTCATACAGAGTGAAGTAAGTCAGAAAGAGAAAAACAAATACCGTATGCTAACATATATATGGAATCTAAAAAAAAAAAAAAGAAAATGGTTATGAAGAACCTAGGGGCAGGACAGGAATAAAGATGCAGACGTAGAGAATGGACTTGAGGACATGGGGAGGGGGAAGGGTAAGCTGGGACGAAGTGAGAGAGTGGCGTGGACATATATACACTACCAAATGTAAAATAGATAGCTAGTGGGAAGCAGCCACATAGCACAGGGAGATCAGCTCGGTGCTTTGTGACCACCTAGAGGAGTGGGATGGGGGGTGGGAGGGAGATGCAAGAGGGAGGAGATATGGGGATGTATGTATACATATAGCTGATTCACTTTGTTATAAAGCAGAAACTAACACACCATTGTAAAGCAATTACACTCCAAAAAAGAAGTTAAGTGTATATATATTTTTTATATATATATATTTTTAGTAGGATAAAATATGGGTAGTAATTCACATAGCACAGGGAGATCAGCTCGGTGCTTTGTGACCACCTAGAGGAGTGGGATGGGGGGAGGGAGGGAGATGCAAGAGGGAGGAGATATGGGGATGTATGTATACATATAGCTGATTCACTTTGTTATAAAGCAGAAACTAAGACACCATTGTAAAGCAATTACACTCCAAAAAAGAAGTTAAATGTATATATATTTTTTATATATATATATTTTTTAGTAGGATAAAATATAGGTAGTAATAACAATACAAAAATAACAAAGGCAATATTCTCCTAACATCCAGATAAATTATGGTAAATCTAAACATATAAGCTTGTTTTGTTATAACTGCCCCTTCAACAAAGATATAGTGAATGGTAAAATGGTTTTGCATCAAGCAATAAATATGATCAGTAAATTTAAGCCTCACTTATGTAAGAATAAACTACAAGTAAGAATTCTTTCCATCTGCACAGAGGATATATTCATCATTTATAAAGTCATGGAAAATGTGATTAAGATAGACATGGACTTTTTCAACAAAACCTAGAATAAAATAACTGGCAGATACCAATTATGCTTGGGAAGGTAACAAAGAATAAAAACATCAAGTCTTACAGCTAACACTTCAGTGAACCTGGAAAAAGTCCTAATATAATGCATATCAAGACTTTACTTATACATTTACTTGTGTGACTGTTTGTTTCAGTGTCAACATATAAGTTATATTTGGACTAGCCATAAACATATTGAATTTTTTATCAGAGAGGACAATTATGCCTTCCCACATATCAAACATGAGATATTCATAAAAACAAGTGAGGTAATCGATATAATAGACATTATAAATTATAAAAGTAATGCAAATAGGAGCTAACTTGTGAATATTTATGGCTCAGACCTTGATTGTGGCCATGGTAGATTGTTCAATGGCCACAAATTCTTCCTCTCCTTATGTCTGCATTCTTTAGGAGTCACCACCTGCACTGACTCTGAGCTTAGGCTTATGACTTGCTTTGACTGATGAGATAAGAGCAAACATAGAGCAAGCAGAGATTTGAAAAGTGTTTTTTGTTGAGGCCTGCCCTTTCTTGTTTTGTTTGGAATTCTTCCACTACCATGAGAAGAAGACTGAGAAAGCCTGTCAAAAGAAGATATGTGACCTCATATCTCCATGACACCAGCCAACATCTAACCACTACAAGACATGTGAGTGAGGCTGTTCAAGATATTTCAGACCTAATGAATGACCACAGACACATTAGTAGGTCCAGTAGAGATCAGCCAACTTGGCTAAAATCAGAATCGTCCAATTCACCCACAGAATCATGAGCTGAATAGGTGGTTTTTTTAAGCTAGTAAGTTTTGGGGTGTTTTGTTTTATAGAAGAAGCTTTTTTTTTTTTTTTTTTTTTTAACTTTTTGCTACCTAGAAGTTATATACTTTTACATTTGATCCCAACCCTTTGAATTTTACCTCATGGAGTCACACTTTCACAAGATCAAGCCCCACAGAGCTTTGAGGAGGAACAAGTGAGATGACAGACATGAGAGTGTACTGCAGATTGTAAAAAGTAATTCAGGGAACAAGATGGAATAGATTCAATTTTCTCTACCCCTCCACTCTGAATACAACTATATGCTCTAGAAAAATATTTTACAGCAAATAAAAAAAAGACTGAATGGTGGAAATAAGAAGTTGGACTGTCAAGGAACCTCAAAACTTGAAGTATGACACCATAGAAAATTTCTTGGATTTTCTTTTTATCTATCATATGTCTTAGACTGGGCACTGGAGAGTGCTGTGATCTGGAACTGCCTATAGGCATAGGAAGAAAACAAAAACAAAATGAAACAAACAAAAAAGAACAAGTAAAGCCTGATTTCTCTGGGCAAAGGATTAGCAAAGGGAAGACTAGCTACCCTGCCCCAGAGGCTCCAGCAAAGATAACATAGAATACCCACTGGCACTGGATGGTTAGAGAATAGGTCAGAGGAAGCACTCTCCATATCATGAGTCTAGTGTCCCCCACCCAATGGCTCATGGAAATACCATCCATCCCCAAAGTGATTCCTGAAAGAAGTCAGTGGGAATGCAAAATAGAACTAGAAAAACAAAGCAGACCAGATTAGCATTGCAAGAGATCAGAAAATTAAAATTCTCCTTGGAATATAACCCAGAAAAGTAGGCCATAACCTACATGCTAAACTTAAACAGAGACTTCCTACTAGAATAAAAGATTTAAATAATATCAAGAGTCTCCTAACATAACATGTAAAATGTCCAAAATACACCCAAAAATGACTCATTATACCAAGACCAGGTAACGCATGGCTTTAATGAGAAAAGACTATCAGATAATATATTGCTAATATTGAGATGAATCAGATGTTGTAACTATTTGACAGAAACTTTAACACAGCCATCATAACATAGCTTCAATAAGTGATTAAAAATTCCCAACACAAGTGAAAAAATACAAAATATGGGCATTATTATTTGCTAATATCTGTTATATAACTTATTCAAAAGAATATATATTCCAAGTAGGAATTATAGAACTGAAAGATACACTAACCAAAATAGAAAACTCACTGGATAGACTCAGTAGTAAAATGGAGTTGAAAGAAGACAGACCAAGAAACTTAGAACAATGGAATTTACTCAATCTGAACAGCAGAGAGAAAAACAGAAAATCCCTCCTCTCCCTTCCTGCAAAACAGAGAGACAGAACAGAGCCTTAGGAAACTGATACAATAACAAAAGATCTAAGATTCATATTATTCAAGTCCCAGAAAAAGAGGAGAAAGAACTGGGGGCTGAAAAGTTATTCAAGTAAATAGTGGCTAAAAATTACCCACATTTGGTGGGATATATAAGCCTGCAGATTCAAAAGCTGAGCAAATCTAAATAAGATAAACATGAAGGAATCCGTCCAAGACACATCATAATTAAACATCTGAAATGATATAAACAATTTACGTTTATTGTAAAGATAATAAAAGGTTTTACAAGCAACCAAGGGGATACCAAATCAAGTGACAGCTGATTTCTCATCTGAAACTATGGAGACTAGAAGCAATTCACATAATATTTTTCTATTCAAGAAGAAAAGAACTGTCAGATGTGAATTGTATACCTGGAAAACCATCTATCAAGAATAAATGGAGGGCTTCCCTGGTGGCGCAGTGGTTGAGAATCTGCCTGCCAATGCAGGGGACACGGGTTCGAGCCCTGGTCTGGGAAGATCCCACATGCCGCGGAGCGGCTAGGCCCGTGAGCCACAACTACTGAGCCTGCGCATCTGGAGCCTGTGCTCCACAATGGGAGAGGCCACAACAGTGAGAGGCCCGCGTACTGAAAAAAAAAAAAAAAAAAAAAAAAAAAGAATAAATGGAAAATAAAGACATTTTCAATGGAAAATGAAGGCATTCTCAGAGTGAAAAAAAAAAACTAAGAAAATATGTTGCAAATAAACCTTTAAAGCATATCTATAGGAAGCTCTTTGGCATAAAACAAATGATAACAGAAGAAGGCATAAACTTCAGAAAGAAAATAATAATGGAATGGTAATAATAATAGAATAATAGTAGAATAGAGTAGTAAAATAATAATAGAAGGGCATATAATAGACTTATCCTGATGAATCTCTTAGATCATATTCGTTGGTGGAAATAAAAAAAAAATATCTGTTTTGTTAAAGTATGGAGAGGAAATACTTGGAACAACTAGATAGATAGATAGATAGATAGATTTTTTTTAATTGGGAGAGTAAAAGACCTAAATGGAAGTAAGTTTTAAATACTCCACTGGAAGTAGTTAAAGGATGACACCAGTAGACTATAATAATTCACATTTGTATGAATCTCTTAGATCATATTCGTTGGTGGAAATAAAAAAAATAATATCTGTTTTGTTAAAGTATGGAGAGGAAATACTTGGCACAACTAGATAGATAGATAGATAGATAGATTTTTTTTTAATTGGGAGAGTAAAAGACCTAAATGGAAGTAAGTTTTAAATACTCCACTGGAAGTAGTTAAAGGATGACACCAGTAGACTATAATAATTCACATTTGCATATTGTAATACCCAGAGCAACCACAAAAAAGTATTCAAAGCAATAGGCTCAAAAATGCTATAAATAAATCAAGATGGAATCCTAAATATATGTTCAAATAACACACTTAAAGGAAAGAAATGGAAACAGAAGGAAAGAAAAACAGAAGAAACAAAGAAAGCAAATCACGAGCTGTCAGTGATGCAAATATAACAAAATATAATCTGGAATGCAATTGTATGGGACAGAACATGAATGTGGACTACTGCCTTTGGAACTCATAGACCAGATATCTGAATTTGCCTTTACTATGCTTAAAAATGGCTCTATGATTTAAATATTTTTTGGTGACTATATAAGGTGTTATTCATTTTGGAAAGAACTCTCCCTCATTTAGCCAAGGGTAAGAGATTCTTGATGGAAAACTCCATTAAAAAATTAAATTTTCTTCCAAGTATATGGAAACAGTTGATGGCTTTCAAATTTCAGGGTGTATGTGTATGTGTGTGTGTGTGTGTGTGTGTGTGTATATATATATATCTCACTGCATACCTTAGTGATTTCAAGTTCAGTCCTGTAGTGTAAGGTACACAAGAAAATGTAATGAAAACAGTAAATGGAGATTAAAACAACGAAATTTCATTTTTCACCCAGTGAATAGGTATGCATTTAAAAGCTTGATAATACCTGTGTCTATGGGGGTTTGAGGATATAGATACGCTCTTCCACTGCTAATGAAAATGTCACTTAATATAGGGAAATTTAGTAATATCTATTAAAATGCAAACAAGCAGGTCCTGTGACCCAACATTGCCACTCACTGCTCATCTATCCTAGAATAACAAATAATTACAATGCTCAGTGATATACATTACAAAACTGTTTATAAAAACAAACATTTTGAAACAACCTAAATGTTCATGAATAAGGTGATGACTAAATAAATAATGATATATCTGTACTAAAGGATAAGATATATTTCAAAAGCGATAAAGACCTATACACACTCACATGGGAAAGTATTGGAGTGAATAAAGCAAAGTGAAGGACAAAAAATTTATATTTTTAAACACATCAAAAATACTATATTTCTTAACAGATATACATAGATAATTGCATAGAGAATAAGGTCTGGAATGCTACACCTCAAACTGAGATGGTTGGCAATTTTAAAGATGGGAAAAAGAACCAAAATTCAGGATGGTAGCCAATGAAAGTTTTTTGCCTTGTCTGTAATATTTTATTTATTCAAGGAGAAAGTATTAATGTAAAACAAACATTTTTAAAATGTGTTCAAACACAACACAAATAGTTTTTAAATGTGTTCAGACACCATAAAGGCTTTAAAAACTACAGACTATTACTAAGGTCTAAAATATGTGCTTTGAATATTTTAAAATCTCTTTCTTTGTTTTCAGTACACAAATGTCTTGACAGCAGACTGCCAGGAGGCTGCAAGCAGGAACTAGGTCATTTTCAGGAAGGCCATGCCATGCCTGTAGGGTTTTCTAGGACACAATTTATAAGGCCAACTCAGAAAAGTAGTATCAGTGAACTGTAAGTCTTTGCATGAAGAATCTGTTTGGAAGAAGATAAGACAGAAAATAGGGCATTGAGTCAAAGGTCAAAAGAGCAGATTAAATGAAACTTAAGAATGAGTGAAAGTGACAGGTTGCCAGAGAGATGGAACCGTATCTTGTACAGAGAGACTGAGGCAGAGATGCATACCAGAGCCCTTCAAGGGTGACTTACAAATATACCATCATGGATAGCAAATGATGTGGCAGCCTCCCAGCAAACAAATTATATAAATTAATTGTGGTCACTAGTCCTGGCTTTTACAGTTTTCTCTGGAAACTATTAGGATTTTTATTCCAATCTTAATGTTCTGAAATTTCAGATATATACAAATATATTTGGAACCAATTGCCTTGGAGGTTTTTTGGGTTTTTTTTTTTTTTTTTTTTTTACTTTGTTTTGTTTGATTTGCTTTGCTTGTTTTTGTAAATCCTGCCCAACACTGAGTGTGCCCTTTTTTATCTCATATTTTCTTTACTTAGAATAGAATTTCCTTTTTTTATCTCTTTAATTATTGCCTACTCTGTAGTAGATATTATTCTTTTGAAGCTCCATTTAGATGTTTTTTTTTTAATCACCTGAACCTATTTTCTAAGTCTCTTAACTTTTTCATGATTTATCTCCCCCTTTATTTTCCAGCTTTCTATGTCATTCTGCAGCCATGCCCATTTTGCACATTAGCTTATCTATCTCTACAATTTTATTTTTTTATTTTGATGACTCTAGTTAGTTCTTTGTTATATCCACCTAGTCTAACAATTGAATAAAATATAGTATCACTCTTAAAACATTATATTTAATTTTTCAAAATCTTGTTCTCTTGCTTTTGTTTCCATATGTGTAAGTTTATGCCAGTGTTGTTTGCTCTTCCTCTTCAGTGGTGTAAACTTTCTGCAAGTGTTGAGAAGGAATTGTGTATTCATCTTAGTAGTTGAGAATTCCTATTAGGCTATCTCTTTTATTCTTTGCACAACTAACCAGCTCCAGCCATGGCCTTAACTTCTGCCATTTATTAGCGATAATGGGTATGGCATAGAACTAGACCCTGACCGAACAGCTGGTTATCTGTAATGCTCCTCATTCCTCTCAGTCATTTATTGCCAAATAACCAGGTACTGCCCTGAATCTCTGATGTAAACTCACTTATTCACTGCTCTTTCCTGGAAACAAATACATAGGTCTTAGCTGCCTATTCCAAGAGGCATTTAACAGAGGTTGAACTATCACATTGTTTCAATGATCCAGGAAATTGCTTCTGGAACTTCTTCTACTTTTCTATACAGTAGCAGTATCCCTTTTAAATAAGTGATACCTCTTGATCTTTGTAGCTACAATTTCCCTTTTCAATTTCTATCTGCCAATGATTGCTCACAGCTTCTATCTACCAATGATTGCTCAAAATTCCCTTGTTCCAGCTATCTTTTTAGGGGAGTGACTTTTAAGAATGGGGTGCTGTGAACTTGCCACATATTCGTATTTTGCCACCTTGAAATGAAAATCTACCATCTAATCTTTATTGATGTCTACAGATCAAAAGCTAGGGCATCAGGGATCTTAGCTTCTAACAGCGAAGGCCTTTATAGGGGCTTTGTTAAAAGAACTTAAAATGATGCATTTGTATGTATTAAAATTTCAAATAAACGTAACCTTTGACTCAGTAGTTTAAATTCTAAGTATTTGACCAGTATTGTTAATGATACCATTAAGTCAAGATGCTTAGTTAAGGACATTTACTGCAGAATTTTTTGAAATTACAAAACACTGAAAGCCATCTGGATGTCCTTCAAAACAGCTGACTACATTTTCGTCTACTTATACTGTGGTATATTATGCAGCTATTATGAAGAATGAAGAAAACATGCATGCACTGATTCCAGGTCTGGCAATGATTCGCCTTTAAATGAAAATATCAAGTTATTGAGAAGTCCAGGAGAGACTGAATAAGGAAACAGACAATGGCCAGACCAGATAGATAGGTAGATAGATACATGTCTGATCCACAACAAATAATCCAGGAAATCAACTCATTATCTAGCTATATATAGCCAACCTATTTATAAGTCAGCCTTATAGGTAGTCAGACTGATATCTCTAGTTACCAGTTCAGGAAGCCAAACAATAACCTTTGTAACAGTTGGCCCCACATGGCCAGGATTTGATTAATAACTGACAGCTTCCCTAATTTTTGTCCCACTTCCAACTTAGGACAAACCAGAGAACCCCAAATATGCACCACCCCTAACCAATCACATAGGATGTCCCAATATTAATTAGCTTGCCTACCTACAGCTCCCCCATGCCAACCATCTCCAATCAGGGCATACCTGAAGCCTTCCATTTTCTCCATTAGAAAGCTCTCCCATTCCCCTGCCTGCCTTTGAGTGCCCAAACAAATGATGGTGGCTGACTCCCTCGCTGTAGCAAATTCTGTGTAAATATTCCCTGTTCATTCTCATTTGATTGGTCTTCATTTATTCCTACATATATAAAGTACAATGTTATTTGTAAACATAAAGTAT
This sequence comes from Neophocaena asiaeorientalis asiaeorientalis, assembly GCF_003031525.2. Taxonomy (NCBI): domain Eukaryota; kingdom Metazoa; phylum Chordata; class Mammalia; order Artiodactyla; family Phocoenidae; genus Neophocaena; species Neophocaena asiaeorientalis. The sequence continues at coordinate 4,774,753 of NW_020173397.1, read as the reverse complement.
ATGGTACATAAACAAGTGTACATGTTTAAATCAACAAAAAAAAAGATACATGTGATTTTGTTAAGGACAGGGGATAGCACGTGTTAGTTTTGTAATTCAAAGTACTACAATAGATAACATTCATTAACCCACTCATTTATGCACATAACTTATTTCATACAACAAATTATTCTAATAGTCATATTTAATATGATTTTAAACGATCTTTATAAATATATTTATTTTACTGAGTACTCCTTGTGGCTATTTTAGGAGACACCTGACAGTCACTCTTCTTTGTGAATGAGAATTCAAAACTAGAGAGTCCTTAAAATGACTTGAAAATAATTTATGTTTGAACCACAGATATTTAGCTTAGTGTGAAATTTTTTTAATGCTTTCCTTCTATTCTTTTCAATATTCACCCCATGTTTTATTCTCAAGTTAGACTCAGGCACTCTAAAATGTACTCGAGTTTTATCTTAGGTATTACTATATCCAAAGGAACAAAGAATATTCTTTATCAGTCCCTTCCTGCTGGACTTCCTAATGCATTTGATTCCCAACTATTAACCCAGGAGACCTATTTTCACAATCACTTTGTGCTTCTTAAGACCCTACAGGTTTACTAGTGTATAGACATTCTTATAAAGATTATTACTTTTTTTTGGTACCAAACAGTGTTTTCCAATATACTCTTGGCTTGTGGCTAAAAGATGAATAGAAGTTCAACCAGTCAAACCACTGGGGATCTCAACTGTTCTCTGGAAACACTATTTGCTTGGGGGAGAACCACCCTGGGAAAGTGAACTTCTAACAGTATCTTGTAGCCTTTTGTTAGGAAAGTAGAAAAAGACCCATCATTTAGTCAACCATCAAGACTTAAACTGCCTCAAAATATTTTTTCAACAGCTCTTGACAAATGAAAATGTGTAATTATAGCAAAATAACTGCCATCAATTAAGATAGATTTTGGGTCTTGGTGAAATGTTTAAGGAAACTCATAAATTAATCTACTTTCCCAAACCTTTCACTGTCTACATGGGTAATAGAACCCATGTGTTGATAGAATTAAAAAGAGGAAATTGTTTTGTTTTAACTTTTTCTTTCCTCTTAAGGGCCTTCTAAATTGTAAATTGCAAGTTTTATAAGTGAAAGAAAGCCAGTTTATAGGTCTTATTTCTGGTGTATCCGTGGGGAGGAAGGCGATCTCCGCGTCTTACTCTTCCGCCATCTTCAAGGTCCCCCCTAGAATCAGCTACTTAAGTTTTTAAAATCATTTTAGGTAGAAAAATCATCAATTCATAAATAACTTTTTGTATGTACTCAACATTCTACTTGTCTCTATAGAATTTTTTTAAAAATGCAAGGTTCCATCTCCTACAAGAACTTGGGGAACTCACTTGTAAATGATGTATTTTAATCTTACTCAGGTCACTTACATCAATTATATTAGTAACTATGAATAAAAGTTACAAAATGGCTAATCAAACAGCAAAGGCCAAATGGACAAGAAAATGTACCAGGGCTTTGAATTATATATCAAACAGTTTTTCATAATAAACATATAGTTATTCTTTAAAATTTTGTATTGCCTATTACAATGTATACTGGGTAAAATTGTGAGTGAAGGCAAAAGCAGTGACTACATGCCAAGTGAAGTATATATAGAAAGATACAGATATAGATATTTAGGTATAAATATATCCCATTATTGAGAAAATATGATTTCTAATCGTATTAATTATTTATCCCTTTCAATTTTCTTCAGTATACCATTACTCAAAATTTCACTTGTTTTTGCCAGAAAAGACAAAAGATTAGTTGTCTGTGGCCATGGAATTCTGATAGCCATTTATCCATTTGTCAAAAAATCCATGATTAAAAGAAATACATAAAATGTCACCATAACTTTTTGCAGTGACTGTGTTGGATTCAAATAACCAGAAATGCATATTTTAGGAGCATAACTTTTTTAGGACAGATTGTTTGGATTGACTACCATTTATGAAGGTGGTGGGGAGAGAAAAAGTACTTGTTTGAAATGAAAGTGTTGCATGGATTCTGAGTTTATCTGGTGTTGATTCCATTCCAACTTAATCTACACATTCTTATGTCATTTATTGCCATGGTAACTGGATACTCATTTTAAAAATCACATCAAAATGTGAGTGGGAAAAGATTCGATATTTAAGTGGATATAAACTCTTAACATGATGTGAAACATTTTAATGATAAATGAATATTTAAGCAAAACCATATCTGATATAATAAAACGAATAGGTTTAAATTAGTGATTGGTAGTTTGTCCCCATATTCATGGAATATAAACATTACTGTAGCTTTCTTCATATAACATTAATTATTTTGTGCTGATTTTTTAAAGTAATATATGCCATTGATAGAAACAGCTTGGAACCTTACCCAGAGAAAGGTCCATAAGGTATTGTTCTGGGTTTCTATCATGCCTTATAGGGAGATGTTCACAATGTCTAGAGCCCCTGATGTCCTGAAAATTAAGGAGGAGTATGTCCTCAAATTCCTTGCAGCAGGAACCCACTTAGGTGGCACCAACCTTGACTTCCAAATGGAACAGTACATCTATAGAAAGTTAAGTAATGTCATCTACATCATAAATCTAAAGAAAACCTGGAGCAGTTTCTGCTAACAGCTTTCACACTTATTGCCATTGAAAACCTGACTGATGTCAGTGTCATGTGGTCCAGGAATTATCCCAGTAAACTGTGCTGAAGTTTGCTGATGGCCCTGGGGCCACTGCTGTTGCTAGCCACTTCACTCTGGGAAACTTCACTAATTAGATCCAGGCAGTCTCTGGGAGCTGTAACTGCCAGGGATGACCACCACCCTCTCACAGAGGTGTCTTGGTTAGCCTACTACTATCACTGTGTGAAACAGTTTCTTGTCTGTGCCATGTGGACATTGCCATCCAGTACAACAACAAGGGAGCTCACTCAGCAGGTCTAATGTGGTGGATGCTGGCCCCAAAGTTCTGCACATGCATAGCACTAATTCCTTGTGAACACCCATGGGAGGTCATGCCCAATCTCTGTTTCTATAGAAATTCTGATGAGATTGAAAAGGAAGAGCAGGTTCCTGCTGAAAATGTCACTACCAAGGAGGAATTTCAGGGGGAATGGACTGCTTCAGCTCCTGAGATTACTGCTACTCAACCCAGAGGTGCAGACTGGTCTGAAAGTGTGCAGGTCCCCCAGTGCCAATCCAGCAGTTCACTACTGAAGACTAAGAGTGCTTAGCTTGCTGCTGAAGACTGGTCTGCAGCTCCCACTGCTCAAGCCACTCAGTGTCTTAAGCTGTACTTCCACAGACGCCTAAACAGAAAATGGAAATAAGGTCTATGGAAAATAATATTTCTTTAAAAAAAAACAAAAAACAAACTTGGAACATACAGAATACATAAGGAAAAAAAGTACCCATATTTCCCATATGCAAGGATAACATTTGCCATTATTTTGAGGTGTTTAATTTTAGCTTTAATAAGTAGACTAATTTATTCATTTGTATTTACTTATTATATGTGAAGAGCCTTCTGAAGGAATGACAAAGAAGTGGGATGAAAGCATGGTTGAGTAAAAAGAATAAAATAAAAGAAGATCTATATTTATTTCTATTTCTTTATTTCTAGCAGGGTGTATCAGAAGAACCATTGACTGCAGCTAACATATGCCTAACTAATAGTGCTTTTTATATTACAAATTAATTTTTTCCATATCAAGGATACTCTGGAGTCAGTAAAGTATTCATTCAACTACTCAATGATATTATTATCAAGGACGTTAGAATACTACCACTCCAATATCCTTAGTGTGCTTACTTCTCACCTCATGCTGCCAAGGTGGCAGCTGAAGCCCCTCACTGCTTGTCTAATTCAAGGACAGATAAAAATAGAAAGGACTCTGCCCACCAGAGCAACACCCAGCTCTACCCACCACCAGTCCCTCCGATCAGGAAACTTGCACAAGCCACTTAGATAGCCTCATCCACGAAGGTGGAGACAGCAGAAGCAAGAACTACAGTCCTGTAGCCTGTGGAACAAAAACCACATTCACAGAAAGATAAACAAGACAAAAAGGCAGAGAGCTATGTACCAGATGAAGGAACAAGATAAAACCCCAGAAAAACAACTAATTGAAGTGGACATAGGCAACCTTCCAGGAAAAGAATTCAGAATAATGATAGTGAAGATGATCCAGGACCTCGGAAAAAGAATGGAGGCAAAAGTCGAGAAGATGCATGAAATGCTTAACAAAGACCTAGAAGAATTAAAGAACAAACACCTAGAAGAATTAAAGAACAAACAGAGATGAACAATACATAACTGAAATGAAAACTACACTAGAAGGAATCAATAGCAGAATAACTGAGACAGAAGTACAGATAAGTAACTTGGAAGACAGAATGGGGGAATTCACTGCTGTGGAACAGAATAAAGAAAAAAGAATGAAAAGAAATGAAGATAGCCTAAGAGACCTCTGGGACAACATTAAATGCAACAACATGCTCATTATAGGGGTCCCAGAAGGAGAAGAGAGAGAGAGAAAGGCCTCAAGAAAATATTTGAACAGATTATAGTTGAAAACTTCCCTAACAGGGGAAAGGAAATAGCTACCCAAGTCCAGGAAGCACAGAGAGCCGCAGGCAGGATAAACCCAAGGAGAAACATGCCAAAACACATAGTAATCAAACTGACAAAAAATAAAGAAAAATTGTTGAAAGTCACAAGGGAAAAATGAAAAATAGCATACAAGGAACTCCCATAAGGTTAACAGCTGATTTCTCAGCAGAAACTCTACAAGCCAGAAGGGAGTGACACGATATACTTAAAGTGATGAAAGGGAAGAACGTACAACCAAGATTACTATACCCGGCAAGGATCTCATTCAGATTCGATGGAGAAACCAAAAGCTTTACTGACAAGCAAAAGCTAAGAGAATTCAGCACCACCAAACCAGCTCTACAACAAATGCTAAAGGAACTTCTCTAAGTGGGAAACACAAGAGAAGAAAAGGACCTACAAAAACAAACCCA
>NW_020173397.1:4757796-4769592 GCF_003031525.2 Neophocaena asiaeorientalis asiaeorientalis | reverse complement strand
TAGAGACAAATGACAGTGAACACACGATGATCCAAAACCTATGGGATGCAGCAAAAGCAGTTCGAAGACGGAAGTTTATAGCAATACAAACCTGCCTCAAGAAACAAGAAAAATCTCAAATAAACAATCTAACCTTACACCTAAAGGAACTAGAGAAAGAAGAGCAAACAAAACCCAAAGTTAGTAAGGGAAAGAAATCATAAAGATCAGAGCAGAAATAAATGAAATAGAAACAAAGAAAACAATAACAAATATCAATAAAACTAAAAGATGGTTCCTTGAGAAGATAAACAAATTTGATTAAACATTAGCCAGACTCATCAAGAAAAAGAGGGACAGTACTCAAATCAACAAAATTAGAAATGAAAAATGAGAAGTTACAACAGACAACGCAGAAACACAAAACATCCTAAAAGACTACTACAAGCAACTCTATGCCAATAAAATGCACAACTTGGAATAAGTGGAAAAATTCTTAGAAAGGTATAGTCTTCCAAGACTGAAACAGGAAGAAATAGAAAATATGAACAGACCAATCACAAGTAATGAAATTGAAACTGTGATTAAAAATCTTCCAACAAACAAAAGTCCAGGACCAGAAGGCTTCACAGGTGAATTCTATCAAATGTTACGAGAAGAGCTCACACCCATCCTTAAACTCTTACAAAAAATTGCAGAGGAAGGAACACTCCCAAACTGATTCTATGAGGCCACCATCACCCTGACACCAAAACCAGGCAAATATACTACAAAAAAAGAAAATTACAGACCAATATCACTGAGAATATAGATGCAAGAAAACTCAACAAAATACTAGCAGTCAGAATCCAAAAATACACTAAAAGAATCATACACCATGATCAAGTGAAATTTATCCCAGAGATGCAAGGATCTTCAGTATACACAAAACAATCAATGTGATACACCATATTAACAAATTGAAGAAGAAAAACCATATGATATCTCAATAGATGCAGAAAAAGCTTTTGACAAAGTTCAACACCCATTTATGACAAAAACTCTCCAGAAAGTGTGCATAGAGGGAAACTACCTCAAGATAATAAAGGCCATATATGACAGACCCACAGCAAACATCATTCTCAATAGTGAAAAACTGAAAGCATTTCCTCTAATATCAGGAAAAAGACAAGGATGTCCACTGCTGCCATTATTATTCAACATAGTTTTGGAAGTCCTAGCCACGGCAATCAGAGAAGAAAGGAAAATAAAAGGAATTCAATAGGAAAAGGAGAAGTCAAACTGTCACTGTTTGCAGAAGACATGATAGTATACATAAAGAATGCTAAAGATGCCACCAGAAAACTACTAGAGCTAATCAATGTATTTGGTAAAGTTGCAGGGTATAATATTAATGCACAGAAATCTCTTGCATTCCTATACACTAATGATGAAAAATCTGAAAGAGAAGTTAAGGAAACATTCCCATTTACCATTGCAACAAAAAGAATAAAATACCTAATAATAAACCTACCTAGGGAGACAAAAGATCTATATGCAGAAAACTATAAAACACTGTTGAAAGAAATAAAAGATGATACAAACAGATGGAGAGATATACCATGTTCTTGGATTGGAAGAATCAATATTGTGAAAATGACTATACTACCCAAAGCAATCTACAGATTCATTGCAATCCCTATCAAATTACGAATGGCATTTTTTACGGAACTAGAACAAAAAAATCTTAAAATTTGTATAGAGATACAAAAGACCCCAAATAGCCAAAGCAATCTTGAGGGGAAAAAAAACGAATTGGAGGTATCAGGCTTCCTGACTTCAGACTATACTACAAAGCTACAGTAATCGAGATAGTATTGTACTGGCACAGAAACAGAGACATAGATCAATGGAACAGGATAGAAAGCCTAGAGATTAACCCACACACCTATGGCCAACTAATCTATGGCAGAGGAGGCAAGGGTATACAATGGAGAAAAGAGTGTCTCTTCAATAAGTGGTGCTGGGCAAACTGGACAGCCACATGTAAAAGAATGAAATTAGAACACTCCCTAACACCATACACAAAAATAAACTCAAAATGGATTAAAGACCTAAGTGTAAGACTGGACACTATAAAACCCTTAGAGGAAAACATAGGAAGAACACTGACATAAATCACAGCAAGATCTTTTTGATCCACCTCCTAGAGAAATGGAAATAAAAACAAAAATAAGCAAATGGGACCTAATGAAACTTAAAATCTTTTGCACAGCAAAGGAAACCATAAACAAGGTGAAAAGGCAACCCTCAGAATGGGAGAAAATATTTGCAAATGAATCAACGGACAAAGGATTAATCTCCAAAATATATAAACAGCTCATGCAGCTCAATATTAAAAAAACAGATAACCCCATCAAAAATGGGCAGAAGACCTAAATAGACGTTTCTCCAAAGAAAACATGCAGATGGCCAAGAAGCACATGAAAATCTGCTCACCCACACTAATTATTAAAGAAATGCAAGTCAAAACTACAATGAAGTATCACCTCACACCAGTTAGAATGGGCATCATCAGAAAATCTACGAACAACAAATGCTGGAGAGGGTGTGGAAAAAAGGGAACCCTCTTGCACTGTTGGTGGGAATGTAAATTGATATGGCCACTATGTAGAACAGTATGTAGGTTCCTTAAAAAACTAAAAATAGATTTACCATATGACCCAGCAATCCCACTACTGGGCATATACCCAGAGAAAACCATAATTCAAAAAGACACTTGCACCCCAATGTTCATTGCAGCACTATTTACAATAGCCAGGTAATGGAAGCAACCTAAATGCCCATCAACAGAGGAATGGATAAAGAAGATGTGGTACATATATACAATGGAATATTACTCGGCCCTGAAATGGAATGAAATTGGGTCATTTGTAGGTACGTCGATGCATCTGGAGAATGTCCTACCGAGTGAAGTAAGTCAGAAAGAGAAAAAAAAATATCGTATATTAACACATATATGTGGAACCTAGAAAAATGGTACAGATCAACTGGTTTGAAGGGCAGAAATAGAGACACAGATGTAGAAGACAAATACATGGACACCAAGGAGGGGAAAGTGGCAGGGGGAGGGGTGGTGGTGTGATGAATTGGGAGTTTGGGATTGACATATATACAAAAAAATGGATAACTAATAACCTGCTGTATAAATAAAAATTCAAAAAAAATACAAAGGACAGAGGCTAGTCACATGTGTTCTTTTTGTTAGGAAAGCTAAAGTTTTCCATAAAGCTTTCCCCAAAGGCTTTCCATTTAATTTTGCTGAACAAGTTAAATTTATATTTGTATCTTTTCAGTAGAAATTAATCATTATTGACCAATGCTGTCTCCTCTACCATAATGAGGACTAAGAAAATGAATGTTTAAGTTTAGGGGTTTCTTCCCCCACTCTCTCTGGGGAAAACGGACAAAGGAGACAAGGGTTTGGAATTGTATTAGTTTGCTAGGGCTGCCATATCAAAATACCACAAACTGGGTGGCTTAAACAACAGAGATTTATCTTCTCACAATTCTGGAGACCAGCAGTAAAGATTGATGTGTCCACAAGGTTTGTTCCTTCTGAGGGCTGTGAGCGAAGGAAGGATCTGTTCTAGACCTCTTTCATTGACTTGTGTATGGCCATCTTTAATCCATGTCTTTTCACATTATCTTCCCTCTGTGCTTATCTGTGTATCCAGTTTTCCCCTTTTTACAAGGACGTGAGTTACACTGGATTAGGGCTCACTCTAATGAACTCACTTTAACTTGACTACCTCTGCAAAGAAACTGTCGCTAAACAAGGTCACATTATGAGAAACTAGGAGTTAGGACTTCAACATATAAATCTTGAGGGGACATAATTCAACTGTTTAACCACTAAAGAAATGAAATATGTGAGGTTCACTATAGATGTCTCCTTATGGAGACCACAGGCCCAGAAATGACTGAGCTGTCTATCCTCTTCACCTATTCTCAGAGCATATGTGATGAGGGCAGTTCAGAACAATAGGCTGAGGTGGCCATAGCCCGGAATTCAAAGCTGAATCTGCCCTCCAGGTCTCTCCCTCAGAATGACGTCCAGTCTCACTATGTACTAGTTCCTATGAGTCTCCATGGGATACCTTGGTACAGCTGATAGGATTGCTTCTTTAATGATCCAAAGAATACCTAGTTAGAAGAATTCAATAATTAATTGTAAATGCCTCATTTGAATACTTACTGATCAAGAAAATCATGTTGAATATCCTAATGTACCTATTATGAATTTTGAATATTGTCCAACAGGGAATGCTGTGGTTACTGAAGGTTGAGATAAGAAATTAAATTGGCAAATCTCTATGTAGTACAGTAAATCTTCTCTCAGCCTAAAAAAGAAAGAACATTCTCACTCTCTAAAGACAAGCAGACAGCTGGCACTGACTGGTGGTGTACTGTTTAAGCAATATATATTTTTACATAATCAGTATATACAATAAATTTCTTATCCTACATTTTATTTATTTTTAAGAGACTTATTCAATGTCTTCATCAATCATATTAAATATTGCTGTCCAGAGGAATAAGAACCATAAGTTTTGACAATAATTTATTGAGGTGAATTTCACATAACCTAAAATTAACTATTTTAAAGTCAACAATTCAGTGGCATTTAGTATATTCACAATGTTGTGCAACTGCCACCTTAACTAATTCCAAAACAGTCATCGCTCCAAAGTAAAATCTCTTATACATTATGAAGTTTTCCCCAACCTCTTCTTCCTCTGGCCCCCAGCAACCTGCAATATGTATTCTGTCTCTCTCAATTTATATATTCTGAATATTTCATACAAATGGAATCATATTACATGTGACCTTTGGTGTCTGGTTTCTTTCACTTATAATAATGTTTTTGAAGTTCATTCATTAAAGGCATTTGGGCTGTTTCCGCCTTATAATAATTGTAAAAGGTGCTGTTAAAAATGTACATGTACTTGTTTGAGTACCTTTTTTCAACTTTTTTGGGTATATACCTAAGAATAGAATCATGAGGTCATATGATAATTCTATGTGTAACTTTTTGAGGAATCTGCCAAACTGTTTTCTACAGTGGCTGAACCATTCTACACTCGCACCAGCAATGTATGAGGCTTCCAATTTGTCGACTTCCTTGCCAACACTTATTATTCATTTTTTAAATTATTATTATTATTTCCATACTAGTGGTTATGGAGTGGTACATCATTGTCGTTTTGATTGGATTTCCATGAGGACCAATAATGTTAAGAATCTTTTCATGTTCTTGTTAGCCATTTTCATATTCTCTTAGAGAAATGTCTAATTAAACTACTTTGCCCATTTTTTTTTTTTTTTTTTTTTTTTTTTGCGGTATGCGGGCCTCTCACTGTTGTGGCCTCTCCCGTTGCGGAGCAACAGGCTCTGGACGCGCAGGCTCAGCGGCCATGGCTCACGGGCACAGCCGCTCCGTGGCATGTGGGATCTTCCCAGACCGGGGCACGAACCTGTGTCCCCTGCATCGGCAGGCGGACTCTCAACCACTGCGCCACCAGGGAAGCCCTGCCCATTTTTTTAATTGGGTTGTCTTTTTACTGATGAGTTTTAAGCGTCCTTTATATTTATGAGAGACTAGACCTGTAGTCAAATATATAATTTGCAAATATGTTCTCCCATTCTACAAGCTCTATTTTCACTTTTTAAATAATGTCCTTTGATGCACAAAAGTTTAAATTTGTATGAAGTCCAGTGTATCTACTTGTTGTTGTTGTTGCTTGTGCTTTTGGTGCATAAGTATTTTTCAATGAAACACATACACACGGGCAGACACACACACACAAATAGTAAGCAGGCAATTATTTCGTATCCATGAGGGTAATTCAGAGTATTAAGATGCATGTTCATGAAAGTATTATCAGTTTTTTATCTTGCTTGCATGGACATAATCTTCATTAATTAAATAAAATATATACCATTGTTACTTGGACAACACGTTTTTCATCAAAATGAAATAAAAATAGAAGGATATATCTTCTTTACTGAGGTGCACAATAGCATGAAATATAAGCTTCTTTGATTCATTCACTCATCTAACATTTTTTGAGTTCCTATAATATACTGTTTTAGACAATGGAGAGAAACTAATAAAAAGATAGTTTCCTGCCCTCTTGGAGCTTGCATTCTAGTACATAAATGTAAATAAATAAATAAATTCAAGTAGTAATAAATACTCTAAAATAATAAATCAGACTGATGAGTTAACAGAAAAACAATTTTAACTAAGGCGATTAGGAACAGACTAATGAAGATACAACAATTGAACTGAGACCTGGATTAAAATTAGGGTGAAATGCTAGGAGGAATGCATTCCAGGCTGAGGAAATCACAAATGCAAGGTCTTGAAGTGTAAATGAATTTTGAGCTTTCCAGGGATTTAAAAAAGGCCACCATGGGTCATGGAGAACATGATGTTTACCTTGCAGTGAGGCAATGCTAGATTTAATATGTAGAAAGCAAATGCCTGTTTCTGGTCACTTTATTCAGTAACCATACATTGGGCCTGAGGCTGAACATTGAAAACTATGATACTGGGCTTCCCTGGTGGCGCAGCGGTTGAGAGCCCGCATGCCGATGCAGGAGACACGGGTTCGTGCCCTAGTCTGGGAGGATCCCACGTGCCACGGAGCGGCTGGGCTCGTGGGCCATGGCCGCTGAGCCTGCACGTCCGGAGCCTGTGCTCCGTGGCGAGAGAGGCCGCAATAGTGAGAGGCCCACGTACAGCAAAAAAAAAAAGAAAAAAACTATGATACTTATCCAGGGTTAAGGAGAAAAATTGGGAAAGGGGGATGGATCAGAGAGTGGCAATGTAAAAGTAAAAAAAGATACAACCTTTATCTCCATGAAATTATAGTCTAGTAAGGATATTATAAAAACACAGCTAACCATAATACAAGGCAGAAGAAAGGTCAACTAATTACAGAGGGTTGAGTCAAGGAAGCTTCTTAATTTTGAATTTGAATCATATGTGATATTTCTATAGGTGTGGAAAAACTTTTAAGTCAAGGGGGAAAAAGAGACATGAATGAGTAAAGCATGTTTGGGAAATGGAGTAGTGTACTATAGATTAGAAAGTATGCTAAGAAATATGTAGGATACAAAGATAATGGCATTAAAGCTGAAACCTATATGCATCTGGCCCTTCTACACTAGGACCAAGTATTTAAAGAATGTTGGAGCAAATTTCACCACCCCTCTAATTTTATTCAGAACCTTAGCAGAAACTTTATGTGCTCTGTAAAAATAATGAGGAAAGTGATACAAATAACTTCGTTATGACCCTTCATTTGAAATTTGATATAAAATATTCTCAAGCAACAGTGAGAAAATAAACACATTTGCTAGGTATTATGGGCTGAATTGATTTCTCTCCCAAATTCCTAGGTTAAAACCCTAACCCTCAGTACCTCAGAATATGACTGTATTTGAAGATAAGGTATTTTAAGAGGTAATTAAGGTACAGTGAGGTTATACAGGTGGGCCCTAACCCATCTGAATGGTGTCTGTAAAAGAAGAGATTATAGACGTGCACAGAGGAAAGAACATGTGAAGGCACAGGGAGAAGACAGCCATCTATCTACATGCTAAGGCGAGAGGCCCTCGGAAGACACTAGTCCTTCCAAACCCTGATGTCAGACTTCTAGCCTCCAGAACTGTGAGAAAATTAACTTCTGTCATTTAATCCACCCAGTCTGTGGAAGTTTGTAATGGCAGTTCTAGAAAACCAATACACTGAGAACAAATTTTAAATGACAGTTATTCTCTGTACCATCCATACTAGATGTGAGGAGTTTGAAGTCTCAAAAAGTGAAGTAACTTGGTCACATATATCTTGCCATAAAATAGAAAACACTTAATTTTTAACTAGAGTAAGCATGTAATCTATTATCCTAACTGGGACATTTTCAAGAGTGTATTTGGTATTATGAATAATTACGTTGAGACAATAGGTGTAAAACAGGTCATACATCTGAAAAATAGTATCTTAACCTCCCTGAAAAAGCGAACAATTCTCTCTTTAGTGGATTTTCTTGATATATTCTAGCTGAAATTGAAGATGTTTAATAAATTCTTAACAGAATGTTGCCAAGTCATACATTGTCTCTTTTATGAGTATCCACAGAAGAAATTTCTAATTTTAGTACAGAGAATAATTATGCTTCTTCTAAGCTTAATTGGCTTGGTTTATCTTTTGGAGACTATGAACTATATGACTGACTGTGTCTCCCTCTTCCAGTTAGACTGCTGGAAAGCTTAGCTCAAATTTACATGCTGATGCAAGTGTAAAGATGAGCATAACATGCCATTTTCTTAGTCTCATTTCATTTTTCTCTATTCATCTGTGTTTTCTTATTTCCCTTCCACCTTTGCCTTTTAAAATATCTTATTATACTTTATGTATCCTTGTAAGCTACCTTAGATCTTCTTCTGGAATATGGTTATGTAAATCAGTCTGTCATTCAAAAGATGACCTGATTCTTTGTCACTGTTCAAGACTTTCTTTTGCTATTCAGTGCCAGTTACAAAATCTGCATCCTGATTCACTCTTATTAGATCATCTTGTTCATGCCCTAGATGTTTATAACTTGTGGGATTCCAAGCCAGTGTGCAGTCATGTGGAGATTCCAAGGCTGGATAAAAATGTGAAAACATAGGGACCATCTGGAAGAAACCCACATTAGGTGTGATACCACACATATTCTTTAGTTGAAGTAGAGGAAAAGTATCAATAATTTTCCTTCTCCAACATAAAAACTGTACAATTATATGATTTTAAAGAAGAACATTTTCTAAACTATAGCAACACTGTAGGTTGTCTATAATTATAATGTGCCACTTTTCTGAAATTACCCTAGAACAAAAGAATAATTCTAAGTTTATTACATTGTACTCTGTGTACCATTAATAAAGATAGAATTTCATATGGTCTACTCCAAATATACAATCATTGAAACATGGGAAAAAGAAGAGCAGTTCAGTGGCATGGATTCAGCAGAGTTCTTGCTGTGTTATTCTTTCTGGGTACATTTTTTCCCAGACATTTAATTGTAACATACCTGCCTTATTTCTCAAAGATACATAGAAATAGTGTGTCCTCTTGTGTTTGGCTCTGTATAAAACTAAATGAGCAGCTGTATCTTCATTGCAAGTCTCCCTTAGATAGTTCCCCCTACTTCTTTAGAAAGACAAAGAGAAATAAACCTTAGTATACACTTGCCTTCATTCAGCAACACATAAGTTTTAAGACTTTCTTATAATCAGTGCACGGGCGAAATATGTGATGCTTATATGCTTGAATGTAGAGTACACACTGAACAATATGAATATCAGAGAGGGTGTTTATGTACTAAATTTTGCCCCTTCCAGACCCCCAGTCCATATGTTGAATCCTTAACCCCCAATGTGTCTGCTTTGGAAATGGGCCTTTAAAGAGGCAGTTAAGGTTAGAAGAGATCATAAGGGTGAGGCCCTAACCCAATACCACTGGTGTCTTTGTAAGAGTCACCAGGGAGGCAACACAGAGGAAAGGTCATGTGAGGACGCAGCGAGAAATCCAGCATCTGCAAGCCAAAGAGAGAGGCCTCAGGAGGAGCCAACCTTGCTGACATTTCGATCTTGGCCCTCCAGCCTCCACAACTGAGAAATAAATTCCTCTTTTTTAAGATACCCACTGTGTGGTATTTTGTTATGGCAGCCCAACAGAGGGGAATGAGGACTGATGAAATATATATATGTATATTATGTTTTTGTCCAATCCTATGCAAGTTATATTATATTTGAACTGTACTACAGACCAAAGAGTAGTCAGGCTTCATGTTCTTGTATCCATTCTGTAGATAAGAACATAGAAGAGGGTTTAACCTCATACAAGTTAGTTATTGACTGGGAGCTATAAATATAAGAGAAAAAAATTGAAATCATTTTCATGTATATTTCTCATCTTCTAACATTTTTTCTTCTACTCATTTTGAACATACCTTTAGCAAATATATATGCTTTATATACGTAGAACATGATAGTTTTTACTGGGCCCTTTGTAGTTTTCCAGATCACTTTTCTACCCAGATGTAACATAGAAGAATTGGCACTGGAAACATATATTAGCTCCTGTGCTACTCCGATAAAGTAGGCTTAAAATAATGCCAACTACCTAGAGTATCCCAAAGGTATAGCAGAGCCTCACTTGAAGGACTTCAGAGTATTCCAAGAATTATACAGTGATTTTTTTTTTAATTCCCACAAGATAGAGTATAAGTAAAAGATAAATTTTCATGGTGGTATCAAGACAGGAAAGTAAAAAAATTGAAAACAATCAGTGCGACAGAGTAAAACAAAATGCTGTAAGACGTATACCAACATACTATATAAATGATTGCTAATTTACTTCCAGCATTCTAGACATGTTTGTATTAATTTATTCAAAGCTGTGTATTAAAATTTTTCCAATTTAAATGCTGTTTTGGATGACCAGCCACTTGCCGAGGATTCAGTAAGTTTTAACAATTTTCATTTTTTAAAAGATGCTTGTGGAACAATTTTTAATTGTATTGTAAAAAGATATAATTTGGCCCAGACAGCAATAGAAATACCACTTCCGAAAGATGTTAAAAGTAAATTAACCTTGAAACTAGATTTTTATCCTCTTTGATGCCAGGCATTTTTAGAATCAAGTGAGAAGAAGCCTGGGTTGCCTAAGGCATAGTACGTCTATTCTATGTGCTTCCTAGAAAGGCAGATTAAAAAACTAGAAAATAGGAAGCTGCTTGTGACACCTCCTAACGCCCCAACCCACATCTAATCCATCAACAAATCCGGCTGGTTTGCATTTTCTTTGCCGAGACAACATTATTTTTTTACCTAGACTACTACAAAAGACACATTGATCCCCCTATTTCTTCTGTTGTTTTTACCTTGACCTATTACTGGACTGAATCCAGATTAAAATGCAAATCTGTTCACCCGCTACTAAAATCTTTCCAGGGATTCCCAATGTCTTAGGACAAACACTAAAATTGTTAACATAACCACCGGGACCTTGTACAGCCTTGTCCCCATCTCCCTCTTGCCTTCCTTCATAAAACACTCCTTCCCTCTCTCTGTGATACAAGCACATGCAACTTTTTCAGTTCTTCTAATTAACCTTGCTTCCTTCTGCTGTTGAACTTATCAGTTCAGTTCCTGCTCTTAAAATACCATTCACCAGCCCCCTTCCCCTAATTCACTTGAACTCTTCATGTCTCCATTCAATTATCATTTCCTCAGGGAAACCTTCTACAATCTAACTAGGTCAATTTCTTCCTGCCATGTGCTCTCAAAGAACCTTGCCCTTCATTGTCATACCTCGTCTTTTCCCAGCTGTAGTTTTACTTTTATATGAATGACTATGTCATGCCTCTTCATCTACCTTACTATAAATTCCACAGCGGCCTGGACAGTGTCTGTGTTTGCACACTGTCCTATATCAGGACTTAACACAGTAAATATAACATAGTTGCTTCTTGGTCATTTCATTAAAAGCTAATAAATTTTATCTTTGTACACTGAATGATTCATTAAAATTTTAAAACCTTTACCTTTGTTCCCTCTCATTGTCACACAGTTTTGTAGGTATCCACTGTTTCTTTAATTTTGATGTGCCCACTGTTTCTTTAATTTTGATGTACCGAAGAAACATGGTAAGATTTTAATTTATGTCTGGAAAGCACCAGTGGTATGATGTACTGTGGTACTTAGAAATATCTTATGGTATTT
>NW_020173397.1:4597021-4757179 GCF_003031525.2 Neophocaena asiaeorientalis asiaeorientalis | reverse complement strand
AATATATATATGTATATATGTATATTTCTTTTAAGTATTATTTTGTCTTTCTTATTGATTCCCCACATCTTTACAGTTTAAATATTCATTAAAATATTAATTAAATATTAATTAAAAGATTATTTTGTCAGAAAAAGATCAAAGCTTAAATTTTATCAGTAATGTATTATGTCTTAATTACACATGAAGCTCCAAGAAACATAACCATGCTTTCAAAAATATGCCTGACCAATTTGGCTTCATTTTAATGTTAGTAAATGTTATATATAGATGAGGTTTTTTTTTAAATAATGGCCTTATACATCTGGAAATATATACTCTCATAGAAGATGAAAAGGCAAAAAGTATCCTTAATAATATAGAGAATATTAAAAAATAGATGAGTATGAGTTTGCAATGCTCCCAGTTAATGTATATTTTACATTATATGTAGAATATACTCAAGTATATACTTGAGTTACGTTTATTTGAGCATGATTAATTCACCTAGAGTAGAATACAGTATAATTACTTAGATTGGTTAAAAATAAACAGCACAAAGGTGTTGAACAGATTTAGGTTTGCAGAAAGTAAATCAAATGGACCAATTCTCTGGGTTCCAAATTAATTTTGTATAAGCCAGGTTGACTTGTGTGGTTGTTTGGTTTGTTTTGTTATTGTATGCATCTTATACTTTCCTCTTATTATGCCTTAAGCCTTACTTCCTCCTCAGCTGTTATTTCTATAGTCCATTCATCATAATAATTTCTATATCAAGTCATATATTATGTACTCATTTTGATTATCTGACATTTGGGACTTTGTATTTTTATCCCTACTTACAGTGTTCATAAAATAGTGTTTTATTCATACATTGTGGCAAATAGAATAAATTATAGTAGTCCACCTTACTAGAATTTCACAAGGTAGTTACAACTTACATACAAAACTCACAATAACCAAACATTCTGATTTGTGTTTGAAATCAGGGCCAGAATTCCCCTAGTTTCCATTAGTGGAATATTCATGTATCCATATCTAGGGGAAAACTACATTTTCTCTTCAATGAAGAGCTCATGCTACTGAATTTAGTAATTTCAGATAATTCAGAGAGTTCATTATAGCAGGCCCACCTGGGCCTGAGTTGGGTTAACTTAATTGTGGCTAACTTTCCCCATGTTAACAGCAACACTGAAAATAATTTAATACAGTCTGGGGCACTTTACCCATTCATTGAACTCCAGATAAGTCCCAGTTGAGCTACAGAAAGGAAGCAATACAGGATCAGGCAGGAGGTCTACACTTATTAGCAGCAAGTGCTAGGCTGCCCCTGGGTAGCAGAACCCAGGCTGCATAAGCAATTCCTCCTCTCACTCACTTCCAGGCTGTCTAAATGTGCCTGTAGCTCCAGTGCATCTGTAATAGCCACTTGCATGACCAAAAAGTCCATTATTATTAATTCCTAAAGTTAACAGTGTTTGATGTCTTTCCCTTTATAAGCATTTGTCTACCCAAGAGGCTGGCATTATTATTATCATTTTATAAATAACCAAAATGGGTTCATTTTGACACTTGATAGATGTTAGTTGTAGGAGTCTTAACCTTGGAACCATTAACGTCTAAGTATGAAGAGACCATCAACCTAAGAATCCAGAGACTTGAGTTCTTCCTGCTTGGTTACTGTGAGGGAGAGCAGATCTGAGACAGGCTGGGACCTGGGACCTTTTGCTGCAGTGTTGCAATGCTTGCACCTGGACAAACGTGTCCTCTAGCAACAAAATACAAAGAAACTATATGGCACTAAAAATAACTGTGTGCATGCACAGTTGGGCAAATTCTGCACAAAAAGATACAAAAAGACTCAAAAATGGAACTGCCACCTTTGAAGAGCCAGGAGCAAAAACAGGGTATCAGCAATGAAAGCAGGGTACTGTGCATGCCTACTGCTTGCACACCACTTGAGGGGTGGGCAAAACACCTAAGCCACCCCTCCAGCCCAACCCCTGAATACACCCCCACCCTCACCCCATATAAGGAACCAGCTCGCTCCCCTTGGGGAGCGAGCAAGGGAACGTGCTACTTGTTTTCACTCCCGCCTGCAACTGTAGGGGCCCCAATGAAGCCTTGCCTGAATTTCTTGTCTGGCCTCTAGTCAATTTCTATTGATTGGGGAAGGCCAAGAACCCTGATCAGTATCAGATCCTTCAACTCTCATGATTCATTCCCTCTTCTAAGATTGTTCTCAGTGGTCCCGAAGAC
Organism: Neophocaena asiaeorientalis asiaeorientalis; assembly: GCF_003031525.2. Taxonomy (NCBI): domain Eukaryota; kingdom Metazoa; phylum Chordata; class Mammalia; order Artiodactyla; family Phocoenidae; genus Neophocaena; species Neophocaena asiaeorientalis. The sequence goes on along the minus strand of NW_020173397.1, from coordinate 4,754,941 downwards.
CCCTCCACTTCTAACCATCCCTATCCCTATAAGGCAGGTTGGCATTTTTTAAAATAACGTAGATGTTGTGTAATATTTTTCAAAGTCTGTAGGCTATTTCTGTTCCATCTAAGCCTTTGTTTAGATGTTTCTCCTTTAATTCGACCTCCTCTCAGAAAATAATAGGTGTCGTATATGTCTTCTAATTGCTCCATTTGCTTTATTAATGTTACTGTTACTCCTAAACCAACAGTAAAGTAATGGTAGCTTTTTCCTCTTTTATCCTCCCATCACTATTGGCGACAGTTGTCTCAAAAGTCAAGTTAACTACTAAATTAGTTTGGCAAACGTTGTATCTATCGGTCATTTAAAAGAAGCACCAGTATCTCTACCTGAAGAGCAGAACTGGGTCACCAGGTATATTAGTGCATCACAGGCAATTTGTCTTTCACAAGCTGGAAAAGCAGAAGGGAGCAAGAGGCAATAGAAATGCAAAATCTTCCATGATTAGTTTGTGTTCAGAAAAGGAAAATGTGCACCTTTGAAGTGATTAGTTTGTGAAACATTAGCTTTTAAAGCTCTGTAAATCGTGGCAAATTTTGCAGATTCTCCTTAGTTCTACTACCTCAAAATAGTCATAGAAGTTATGGATTATATACTGCCTGAGCATTCGAGTGGAAACAATTCTCCAGGTTCACAGCTGAGTGTCTCCCGTGCAGGCACGTGCTTTGTCAGGGTGCTGAGTATCCTCCCCACTCATGAAATAAGAGCAAGGAATTCCTAAATCCCATCCTTGATTCACTGCTGATTTCAAACTGCTCAAAATTTCAGTGCTCAAAATTTCAATGCTAATGAGTTTAATAAAACAAACAAATGAAAAATCTTATACCCTTAATAGGGCAGGTTAAGGTAGAGTCTAGTTTTTGGAGTTGCACAGTATTTTCAGGCATTTGCTTTCTTTTCTGCCTAATAAATTTTACGGGTTTATTGTTTATTATCAACGAGCAGCGTTAGCCTCCTGGAGAAAGTACCATCCTTTTTTTTTTTTTGCGGTACGCAGGCCTCTCACTGTTGTGCCCTCTCCCGCTGCGGAGCACAGGCTCCGGACGTGCAGGCTCAGCGGCCATGGCTCATGGGCCCAGCCACTCCACGGCATGTGGGATCTTCCCAGACCGGGGCACAAACCCGTGTCCCCTACATCGGCAGGTGGACTCTCAACCACTGCGCCACCAGGGAAGCCGTACCATCCTTTTTTTTTTTTTGTCCTCAGAGCAGAGAGGATGACTAGGTTAAAAACCTACTGGAATTTAATCTATTAAAAAGACAAAAAATTGAGTGAGACAAAGAACAGTTTAAGAACAGCTGAAACTTAGGAAGGAAATACCTAAATTTCTCCCCCCAAAATGAAAAGGAATCCACAGGTACTCCCAACTTAATGGAAAATATGGCTAGAAAATGTAAAAGGAATTATATGATATAATTTTAATGTAATATATGATAAATTGCTAGTCACCAAATAATAATGGCACTTAAACAAAGTAGTAAATAGGAAAACAGAAGCAAAACTAATAATTTTGAAATAAGGACGAAGATAAGATTTTGAAGGAAAAGATTCATTTATTTTAATATTCCTATTGACTAGTTTAGTGCATAGCAACATAGTAAGGTCTCAACACAGGAATTAATGAATGATTGAATAAATGAATGAATGTTTGTGACCTAAGCTAAAGATATACTTTATTTAAAATATTAGGCAATTCTATGCCTTAAGACCAAAAAATAAACACCTGCCTATATATTTTTAGAAAATGCATACTGTTGTTCCTAAAGTTCTCCACAATGCACAAACCAAGGATTGTTGATATTTGTAGCAGAAAATCTGTATTTTATTTGTTAACTAAGAAGAAGAGGAAGAAAGTGAAGTAGAACGTAGTAAAGATCACAGTGAGATCGTGAAGGTAGATGCTAGGAAACTACCACTTTGACATTCCGCTCCTTCATTTCAGTGGTTGTCAGGTGTTAGGCAAGGCTTCTGCTGCTTATTTCTTCCTGGAATGTGCTACGGTTTCCCTTCATAAGACCTGTGGCAATTGGTGATCAGAGTTAGTCAAATCAAAGTAAGATCAAACCAAAACAAGTAAACAACTCAGCTTGTTATGGCAAGAATATTCTATTCTGTGAAAATCTGACTACACACTCTAGCCCTTGCTCTTGTAAGTAAGACACAAAACATCTCACAAAACTAAGTTTCTCAAAGAAGTTCCTTTCCACCGTTGAGAAAATCTCTATTACCGGTTGAATCATCCTCACACACAGATGAGGTGAGATGGTGACTGGTTGGAAGTATTGACTGTAAAATCAGATTGCCTGCAGTCAAGTTCCTTTGAGGATTAAATGAGTGAACAGCTGGAGGCATGTAGAGTACTGCACAGCACAGAGAAAGAATGCTATAAATATTAGAACTTATCATGATTGTACTAACTCAGTCTTCATGCACAATATGTGCTGATTAGGTATATATGTCACTTTAGATTCTGGTGGTACTCTTACTTTAAAGAGCACTTTCACATGCATCGCTGCGTTTGGGAAGCGGGGATGCATTGTGGCTAGTAGCCTAGCCCCAGACAGCTCTGGTTTGACCTCTAATTCAGTTTATATGCATGACATTTATCCAAGGTCACTCTTTCCAAACCTCAGTTTTCTTATAAGTAAACTGAGGGAGTTATAACCATTCTTTCCTTATACAGTAATTGTAAAGTTAATGAAGAAAATCCTTAGCGTAATACCTGTCTGTATATATTGTGGTGTGTGCTGAATAAATTGTTATTGAATTCTCATATTAAACCTTACAATCTTCATAGTCTCCACCCCTAAAAGGATGTCTCTACTTGGATACATCAACACTTTTATAACACAATGAATCTACACTGAATCTATCAGCTTTCTCCCGTAAGCTAAACTTCTTCCTAAATTTGTATTTGCATTATCTTTGCAAATACCCATACTTGGTAGGACTCTATACCTATGACTCTGCCATATTCGCTTTTTATATAGATGAGCATATCACAGAGGATATGTGGCTTGCCTGTGGACACACAGTGAGTAAGAGACAGAGAATGTCACAGGTTTGAATGCAGAGCTTTTTTTTCTTCTCTGCTGAGATTTTGAAACTGTTACTTTTAAAAGTTGCATAATTCAAAGTAAGTCATCTACCAAAGACATCCTTTAACTGTGAGTGAATGTCTGTAAGATTTACACATACTCTTCATCTATTTTGCACTGACAAAATGTCCAGTCTAACACAATCTATCCCGTGGCCTTGCAATAAAATACGCTTTAAAATAAGTACCATGTAACCATTCATTTTAGGGTATGAAGTAAATATACCTCTGGTATCTGCAGAGTAATTTGGTGTTTTTCTTAGTGCTATGCTTTTGTTACTTTTCTCTGGGGAACCCAAAGGTTGCACTTTAAGGCAATGATGCTAACCAAAATGTGTAAGTAAACAAGAAATGCAAAGCACACTCCTAAGTGGTACACATAAAATTTCTTAAACTAGAATGCAATTACCTTCCCCCAGAATCTGAGCATTTCCCACATGAATTTCTCTTCTGTTCAAAGAGATTCGTTGCACTGATGTCTGAAATTCATCAGTCATCTGGCACATAGACAAAAAGCTGTGACTTACGCAAACACTACCTTCCAGATACACACATACACACACACACACACACACACACACACACACACACGCAGGAGCCTCATAAGTTAATGCTTGGGAAACTAACTGAAAATAATTAACTCTATATATCACTCATGGTGGCTGTTTATTGTTCTTTGCAAAATCGATGTTTAAGCATTTGGGACAAAGCCCATTTTATCCAAACACTGAATTAGTATTTTGAATTGTATGTTGAACTAACGTTGTGTTCCTAGGATTTAATTAATTAGCAGTTGTTTGTTTGTTTGTTTTTCAGTAAAGCATACAGCTCCAAAGGTAATAGTCTTCTGAAAAAAAGAAAATAAAATTCTGTCATACATAGCCCATATCCTGGATATTATAGACAGAAAAAGTTCTGGTTTGAAAAGGTAGAATAAATCCTCAGAATATTAGAGTGTAAACAATAGAATGATTTACCAAATGGTCTTAATCCCATTCTCATTCCTTCTGAATCTGGTCTCTCAAAGATCAGGAACAACCTCCTGAATGCAAAATACACTTTCCTCTACAGACTTCATCTTCTCTTCCTCCTAGGCAGTATTCCACACTCTTCACAAATCTCTTTCTCTTTAAACCCTTTCTTTTATACATTAATTAATTAAACAATATTTATCAAGACATTGTATAAGTCAGGTACAATTTCAGGTATTGGGAATGCAGCAGTGAATAAAACAGGCAAATATGCCCCCTTATTCCTATCACTATTTACCCCTCAAACTTCTTTAATATACTTACCCTTCTAAGGTTCTACCCTTGATCTTCTCCTTTTTCTCGGAGCTATCCACCAATTTTACTGCATCCTTCCATTCTTTCATGCTTCAGTATTGCCCATTTGCTGAAGACACCCAGAATTATGTCTGTATATCCATCATCTCTCCATAGTCTATACCTCCAAAATGATGCCACTTCTGAGATACATGAACAAGTCTCTAAATCAACAAATCTAAACCAAACTTTTTCCCCCTATGCTAATCTTCTTCCAGTTTCCATTTCCATTATCTTTCCAAATACTTCTATTTGAGAGGACTCTGTCTCTTGTCTGCCATAGCCAGTCATCTGTCATAGTTTTGGTCCTACATCTGCAACAATTCCAGAATTAATTTTCATTCTCTAGCCCCATTTTCATGTTTATTAATTCAATAATTTCCTGAGTGGCTTTTCTGTCTACAATGTTCATATTCCAGTCCAATCCATGTTTTTTTACACACTAAATTGCAACTGTGATGATTTTTGTAGGCTTTCTATAAAAGTTCTGTTGCTTCTTGCAACCTATTAAATAAATGTCTTGCCTCCCAATTAAGACTTTCTATGATGGATTCTTTTCTAGTTTTTCCTCACAAATTCCATAGCCCACAGTCTAGGAACATGTGAGTATTTTCCTATAGTCCATATTGGGGTCATATGTTACCACTCTCAATTTTAGTAACCTTATTGTTTCCCTTGCTGGAAATGCCACGTTCCCTACTGTCTCTATTGAAATTATCCTTTTACTCTCTAGACAAAATGGTATTCTTTCACAAAGATTTTCATCATTTTCCCCACTCACAAGTTGTATCTTTCTCCTTAAACTCATAACTCCCAGGGAATCTACTCTATTGAGATTTACAGTGATCTTTGTCTACTCAGCTGAACTAAGAGCATATACCTACATTTAAAATACGATATGTTTGGTGGACTTAGAAGAGTAAATGAAGAAAATATTGCAAAGATGAGAGAGTGGTACCAGAAATCAGAATGCTGTTGCTAAGATTACACTACGAATTTCTTATTTTTGCCCTCATCATGCGGTTCCAGTGCCACCCCTCTCATGTAGCAAGTGACCATAAATCGTGGTAAGATGTTCCACTATATCTGGGACAAAATTAATTTGGGTTTCCAGTCAGACTTCCTGCGGTGAAATAACCAAAACCCATGACCTGCTTACAGAGTTTCTAAATAAACATGGGGCTTCCCTGGTGGTGCAGTGGTTAAGAATCTGCCTGCCAACGCAGGGGACACGGGTTTGAGCCCTGGTCTGGGAAGATCCCACATGCTGCGGAGCAGCTAAGCCCATGTGCCACGACTACTGAGCCTGTGCTCTAGAGCCCACAAGCCACAACTGCTCAGCCCTCGTGCCACAACTACTGGAGACCACACGCCTAGAGCCTGTGCTCCGCAACAAGAGAAGCCATTGCAAAGAGAAGCCCGTGCACCCCAACGAAGAATAGACCCCGCTCGCCGCAACTAGAGAAAGGCTGTGTGCAGCAACAAAGACCCAATACAGCCAAACATTTTTTTTAAATAATAAAATAGATATAAGTAAATAAATAAACATGGTTTCAGCAATATGGCAATGATAGGTGTTACTAAGGAGGAAAAGTCCCTCCCAAGGATCTGCTGAAGAGTGGTATTATTTCCTGTTATTCTCAAATATGGAAATAGCATTACTATTTTACATTATAAAACTCTTGCCTATTTGTTGTAAAAACTCTGAAAGTACATTAAGCCACAACTGCTCAGCCCTCGTGCCACAACTACTGGAGACCACACGCCTAGAGCCTGTGCTCCGCAACAAGAGAAGCCATTGCAAAGAGAAGCCCGTGCACCCCAACGAAGAATAGACCCCGCTCGCCGCAACTAGAGAAAGGCTGTGTGCTGCAACAAAGACCCAATACAGCCAAACATTTTTTTAAAATAATAAAATAGATATAAGTAAATAAATAAACGTGGTTTCAGCAATATGGCAATGATAGGTGTTACTAAGGAGGAAAAGTCCCTCCCAAGGATCTGCTGAAGAGTGGTATTATTTCCTGTTATTCTCAAATATGGAAATAGCATTACTATTTTACATTATAAAACTCTGGCCTATTTGTTGTAAAAACTCTGAAAGTACATAAATATGAAAATGAAAATTATCTATAATCCCACCAGGCTGCTAAAATTCCTCTGAAAGTTTGATATATTTTTCTAGGATTTTTACCCTGCATATACATTTAATAATGAAGGTTTTATCTTTTTAATTAACTGATTATTATTCAAGTATAGTTGATTTACAATGTTGTGTTAGTTTCAGGTGTATACCAAAGTGATTCAGTTATATGTATTTATATTTACATGTATGTATTATTTTTCAGATTCTTTTCCATTAAAGGTTATTATAAGATATTGAATATAATTCCCTGTGCTATGCAGGAGGTCCATGTTGTTTGTTTCCTATATAGTAGTGTGTATCTGTTAATCCCAAATTTCTAATTTACCTTGTGTATATATATATATATATATAGCACATCTTCTTTATCCATTCTCTGTCAGTGGACACTTAGGTTGCTTCCATGTTTTGGCTATTGTAAATAGTGTTACTATGAACATAGGGGTGCATGTGTCTTTTCAAATTAGAGTTTTCATCTTTTCCAGATATATGCCCAGGAGTGGGATTGCTGGATCTAATAAAGTTTTAAATGATAAAGGAAGTCTAACAATGCCTACTTTTTCACTTAAGTTAAATTAGGAGCATATTTTCATATCAGTAAATATAAATCTATACCTTCATATAATACCTTTATTGTGAATATCTACTTTTTAATTTTCCAAATTGCACTATGTTTTTATTTTCTTCAGATTTTTTTCCAAATTCAACTATTACAAACATTTCATTAACATCCTTGAACACATACTAGAACTGGAGTTGTTGCATGAACACTTACGCATTTTTTAAGAGTTTGATACGTCTTTTCTTCCAAATTATTCAGTAATCATTTTTTATCTGACAGTGAACACAATTTAATGTGTTTACTGACCACTTCAGGTTTTGCTTTTTTGTTTTCCTTTGATAATTGCTTGTTCTTGTGCCTTGGTCCTCTTCCTACTGGTTGATTCTCTTTTTCTACTTGATTTATAAAAGCCCTTTATATAGTCATTACTAATTCACCTTAATGCAAGTATAGCAGAAGCATAGGTACAAGTGTTGCCACATAAGTGCTTTCTTTTTAAAGTTGTTGTGTCTCTTAATCTTAATGGTTTTGCCACTGATGCCCTCCTTAGAAAGACCTCCCTAGTAATCAATATTATAAAAGTATTCACCTGTATTTCTTTCTGTTACTTTTATGATTTCATTGTTTAACTCATATAATACCCATTTTGGAATAAAATGTGGAATAAGAATTTAATTCTGTTTATTTTTAAATTATTTGCCAGTTGTCCTACATTACTGTACTTACCCAATCTTTCTCTGTTTGGTTTACAATGTCATATTTTATTATTCATTTTTTTAAACTTCTAGTTAACTTTCTATACACTGAGCTGTGTTGTATATAGTGACATAGATACTGGAATATTCGGTTATTTTATCTTCATAATGCATTTTAATATCTGATAGGACAAATTTCTTCACCTCACCTCATTTAACAAAAATCTGTTTTCTATCCTAATTTTTTCTTCCAAATGAACTTTATATCCATTTTGGTCTAGGATCAACTATCAGCTTTTCAGACTAAGAACTGCTTGTTTCATACCCCCGAGTGGGTACATTTTGCATGATTCCACATCAGCCAAGACTATGATACTGACCAAATGCCATTGTGATAATTTTCAATAAAAATTTACAGTCAGAGGCTTCCCTGGTGGTGCAGTGGTTAAGAATCTGCCTGCCAATGCAGGGGACACGGGTTCGAGCCCTGGTCCAGGAAGATCCCACATGCCGTGGAGCAGCTAAGCCCATGCACCACAACTACTGAGCCTGCGCTCTAGAGCCCTGGAGCCACAACTCCTGAAGCCCGCACATCTAGAGCCTGTGCTCCACAACAAGAGAAGCCACCGCAACGACAGGCCTGTGCACCGCAACGAGGAGTAGCCCCCACTCGCCACAGCTAGAGAAAGCCCACGCGCAGCAACGAAGACCCAACGCAGCCAAAAATAAATAAAATAAATTTAAAAAGAAATTTACAGGGCTTCCCTGGTGGCGCAGTGGTTGAGAGTCCGCCTGCCGATGCGGGGGACGCGGGTTCGTGCCCCGGTGCGGGAGGATCCCACATGCCGCGGAGTGGCTGGGCCCGTGAGCCATGGCCGCTGAGCCTGCGCGTCTGGAGCCTGTGCTCCGCAGCGGGAGAGGCCACAACAGTGAGAGGCCTGCGTACCGCAAAAAAAAAAAAGAAAGAAATTTACAGTCAGAGATATTGGAATACCCAACATTCTTTGATCAGCAGATTCTCTTCCTATTGTAAGTCAGTAATTTTCAATGAGAAAATCTCATCTAATTACTCAAACTTCATTAACCTTATTCTCTCTTCTTAAATAGTCCAACACGAGAGGATAAATTATAATTGAAAAATTTCCTAGTGAGCAGAGAATCAGATGATGATAAAACAAACAAAATGTTTAACTGCACTAGAGTTACCCTGATGCAACCATCACACAATATAGATGGTCTTGGCAATGGAACCAGAGTGTGTGTGGTGTGTGAAACAAAATTCGCTGGGCAATAGACAGGGCTTGGATGGGCATTAATGATAGTAGCTACAGTGGCTCGCTCTTCTTCTAATCCACACTTATTTGCCTAATGAGTCCTTTTCTGATGGGCTTATTCACCAGACAGCCCTGTCTTGCTATTCCAGGGAATTTCTTCTCTCTTTGTATGGCTTTGGTCACATAAAGTCTACTTCCTTTCTATTCGAGGATGACCAGCAGCATCAGCATTACTTAGGAGCTTGTTATGAACACCAACTCCCAGGCCCCACCCCAACATACTGAACCCAAATCTACATCCCATCGGGTGATTTGTGTACACGTTAAAGTTTCAAAAACACTGACTAGTCTGTAGTGAATGTATCTCATAGTTTGACATTCATAACAATAATCATAGGAACTGATTGCAGCTTCGTAGGAGCGCCTCACGGTGGCTTCCATGTTATGACAATGCCAAGTACCATATGGTGTGGATTATTAATGACTATAAATAGCAGTACCTCTTACTAAAGAGTCAAAATGCAAACCAGCCATCTGTGCCCAGCAGTGGGTCTTAACTCTAGTTTACCTTTACAATTAACGGTATAAGGACACTATCCATGCTGAAAAAATGAGGAAAACGCACTCACACTTGTTCCATGTTTGTAAATATCTTTTTTTTCCTATTTCTGCTAAAAATAGTTTAAGACAGATCTTTCATTTTGCATTTCTTGTCAGGCTTCTGAAGTTGTCATATTCCATCATACAGCTTCCCTAAGCTTGGCGTGACTAATCCAACATGTGTTAAAACACTGACTTCAATTTTAATAAGTTCTTACATTCTTAAAAAAAAGAAAAAGAATGACTAAAGAAAGCAAGTCTTCCAGGAGGGAAAAATGACATGATTCTTAAACAAGGTCTTGCTACAATAACTTCTATGTTATTTAGTGGATCAGAGACTCTGAAATTCTGCCAAAGAATTCTACGTATCTCTAATTCACTTGGTTGGCTTTCAGAAATGCTAACAACTATTGACTAGACTTTCACAGTACGTCAATCTTTCCAAATGAGGAAAATGGAGGGAAAGTGGGCTGAACGTGTTCTTTCCCTAGGGATGACTGTAGGATGTTTATTGACCATTTATGTCATTAATCACTTTTTATTTCAAGTGAATAAGTTCTTCTACAGTGTATGAATTAAAAGGCAACATTGCTTAAGAGTATTCAGGGAGGAGAAAAAAAGGGAGTAAATGCCTGGCGGTGGTCTGCAGATGAAGTTATTTCTATAACTGCAAAGTAAAGCACATTGTTTCAAAATGTTCTGGGAATATAGGCATCATGGATTCTTTGCACAATCATAGGTCCAAAAATCAAAGACTTTTGCAAACCCTACACTTTGAATTGCCGAAGCAAAAATAGCCACACAGAAACATACTTGTTTTATGGGTTTGTTTTACTCTTGGCGGGGAATCCGACTTTAAAGGGAAAACTATAGGTAATTCGAAGCACATACCTGTGACATCATGATAGGGCTTTGGAGTAGAAAACAGACAGTATACCTGTGGAAAAAAGATTCCTATTTAAGTTCCTTCACATCAGGGAGCATATCTTACCCATCTTTGTCAAATTCCATTGTACCTAGCATAGTGATTTGTACACAATAAATGTTTAAGTAATAATATGTTGCAGGAAGGAAAAAGAAGGAAAGATATGAAGGAATGAGGAAAGAAGGTGGTTAAAACGTCTTATTAAATAAATGTGAGTGCTCCTATAAAGTGAGGAAGTCATTCCTGCTTCTTACAGGAATGTCTCCTGTTACAGACACCATAGAGTTACTCAGTTGTCCACAGTTAATGCAAACTGTCTACAGAGACCAGACTGGCTTGCAGAATTATGGGAAAATTTACTGATATCGTGAGGCTCATTGACCTCATTTCCAAGAGCAACAAATGAAATATCTCCAGTCCATTCAAAGGAGCAAAGTTAAAAGAAGATTTACATTGAGATGAAGATCATGCTCTCACCACACTACACAACCTCCAAGTTCTGCAGTATGACCTTCCACTTCCTCCTTCTCCCATCAGTCAGGGCACGATCACTGGATACAGCACGAGCCTGGCTACAAATGTGAACTTTGCTCTGAGTGCAGGGATATTTGTTCTGAAGGTCTCACCTGATAGTCTCATCTTCTTTTGATGTGTTCTTGGCATTTTTGTGTCTCATGGAACATTGCTGTTAAGGCTATGAATGTCCCCAGAGGGATTTGGGAACTCTTGTCCCATTAGAACTTAGAAGAATTATACCATCTTCTCCTCTATAGCCGGCATGAACAGTTGAATAAATTTTAAAACAACACGAGTGAACACCACATTTTGAATAACTAGGAAAAAAGGGTATAACTCATGTAATCATGAAAGAAGACAGTTTAAATGTCTTAAGGCTAAAGGAATTTATCATTAGCAAGTGAATTAGTCAACAAAATATACTAATCCAAGGTTATTATATTACCGAGTCCAAGCTCGCTCTGCTCGCCACACGACAGGCCAATAAATCGGGAGATGAGGTGTTGAGGCAAGGAATACCATTTTATTCGGAAAGCTGGCAGACCCAGAAGATGGTAGACTAATGTCTCAAAAAAAACATTGGGGTTTGGATTCCAGTTTCTTTTATAGAACAGAGAGGGAGAGGAGATCAGGAAGTAAAGTAAGAAGGCCATAAGTTATGCAAATATCCCCTGGAATGACCAGCCTCGGGGAGGGGATGTGTTAATTTCTTATTTCTTGCAGCCATCAGAGGTGGACAGGGTCAGGATGCTTCCCTGAACAAAGGCAATTTGGTTTAACATTCAGGTAGAGAGGCAGGGTTCCCTGAGGCAGGGCATTATGTGTAGACAGTATCCTTTTAGTGAACAAAAACAGCGGAAAGCAAAGGTTAAAGTAAAAGAAACAGATCCAACATGCAGTCAGATTTGGCTCTTCCGTTACAATTAAAAGTAAAAAGAAAAGGCGTATATTAAATGCAGATACTTGCCCTATGGATACCGAATATATCTAACATTCTTTTTGCAGAAATGATCTTCATCAACATATTGTATATGACTAAGTGGATCAGTGTTTTCTCAACAGTGTACCAATGACCAAAGTTGCTATACCTCCATTTCTCCTACTTCATTTCACCAGGATTGGAAAGATTTAAATTGTGCATGAATAAATAACATCTATACCACTAGCAGTTGGTAAATTATGTTTCAACTCCGAGTACCTATTCTATAGAATACCCGCTGTATCCTAATATCTGTTTTTCACTAACAGTCACACACACGTGCCATGACCTTCATACACTCCAGGTTTTTTACCTTACCTGTATGTGGTACACAGCACTAGTTCTCGACAGTGTTTCGAGTTCTACTACATTGAAAATATATTCCCCAGCTGCTTTGCAATACCTAGTTCTGGAAAAAAGGTTGGGAATGGCCAATATGTATAAATGGCCAATATATGTAAATGCCAATATCTATCTCTGCAGGGTTTCCTCTCCTGCCACAGCAGGATGTAAAAGCCTTATGCAAAGTGGAGATGCCACAAGCCTGGAATTCTTAGTACCCCATGCAGGAGAGCTGCCCTGGAGATTCATTCAAACCCAAAGCACACTTTGAAAGAGACTTTGATTATGTTCAGCCACAGAGATTTTGGCGTTTGTTACCCCAGTGCAACCTAGGGTAACAAACACCAAACTGACTAAGATGTAGTAGTATTAATCTTTTCCTTTACTATACTGTGTTCTCATATCTATCCCCATAATGCCAGACTTCTGAAGTAACTGGCCAGGATTTTGAGAAGCGTCTGTATTGATAGAACATATTTTTCTCCTTATATTAGGCAAACCCTTGCATCCTTGACCTCTTTTCTAGACTCTCAGCAATTGAGTTAACCTGCCCAAATTGGAAGAATATTACATTTAGAGGTGGGAAAAAAACATATCTGGGCGCTGACTTATAGTATGTGAATATGTTGGCAATATTAGGATATTTCAGCTAACATACTTTCATGAGGTTGTTTTCCTTCGTCCAAGTAGGGCTTTTGAATTCAACATTTCACTGGTATTGTTCTAACATGATTTGTGCTGCCCACTTGCGCTCTGATGTAAAAATGGATCACTCCCTAGGAACTCAAAGGTGGACCTGTTTACAGACTTTGATATTAGCAATCAGCTCTTCCCTGCTCCTGTGACAGTGTGACAGGTTTATTCAGGGATGATAGATTGAGTGCATGTGTTTGTATTTCACACATAAATCCCCTAAATGTAAAGTCCAGCAATTCATTTTTTGAATAGAGGGTGGCTGGGAAAGAATGTGTTCGTGTATTTTTAAGGGTTTCTGGTACTTTAAATTCCCTCAGAGGACATTCTGAACTGGATATCAGTGTTTAGAGGTGAACTCTTTGGCGTTGTTTTTGTTGTTATTGTTTTTAAACACAGCTAAGAAGTGGGATTCAAATAGATCCTATTAGCAATTTCCAGTGACAACCCTTTTTCTACTTCCTTTCTAAGGCCAAATATACATATTTTTAAATAAATATATATATATATTTTAAATATATGTAATTTTCTGATATGGGTATGCAGGAGTGAATACTGGAAATAGTGCTCTTTGAAGAAGAATATGATGCTCATTATTGACCTGAACCAGGTAAAGTTATCCATAGAATCTTGCTCCCTCCAAACTCTGAAAGGCCATTTATTCCCAAGAAAGATCAATTGACAGAGACTTTTATCCCTCTAGGAGAAGCTAGCTTCACAGCCTAAAGGGAGAATTGCGCAAGATCTGGAAAGATGAGACCCATGGTGTCTTTGTGCCCCTCTGTTCCAGCTTCTAACATTGCTGGCACCTTGCAGGGAAGAATAGAAAAGCAGACTTGATCAAGCTCTAGGAAAGGGGAATATTTTCATAGCTGTAAGATGAGAAAGATGGACAGAATTGAAAACACATCTCTTTGATGTTTAGAAAATTATCTTACTGTGAGGTTGGCCTTTACAGTGTTTCCTATTTGTTATCTAGTCTTGTACTTGATCTTAGTCTGTATTTACGAGGTTCTAAGGTTTGTACACTGAGGTAGGCAGAAAAAATGGCTTCACAAAGATGTCCATGTCTTAATGCCAGAAGCTGTGAATATTTTCTGCTACATGGCAAAAAAGACTTTTCAGATGTGATTAAATTAAGAGCCTTGCCTTGGGGAGACTAGCTGGGATTAGCAACCTGGGCCCAATATAATCACACGAGTCCTTAAAATCACAGAAGTTTTTCTGGCTGTGGTCAGAGGGAGATGTGACTATGGAAGAATGGTCAGAGACATGCAACATTGCTAGCTTTGAATACGGAGATTAAGAATCATAAGACAAGGAAGGTACAAAAGGCAGATTGTCTTCTAGAGGCTCTAGAAAGCCTTGTGACATCTTGATTTTAACCCACTGAGATCTGTATCAGATATCTAACCTACAGAACTATCATATAATAAAATTTTGCTATTTCAACCGTAATTATTACATAATTTGTTACATTAACAATAGAAAACTAATACAATACACCAACATGTGGCAAGCTTTAAGAGTTCTGGCTATTCTACCAGAAAGCATGGTCCTTTGGGTTATATTTTTTGGTCAGTTTCCCTTTATAGGAGATGAAATTCCAGTTTGTCAGATTCCAAAGCCCATGTTTATATATTTATTTCTGTTTTTGTTTTTGTTTTGTTTTCTCTACTTCACCCTGCTGCATCTGATGTGGTATATAAAATTAAGCGTGAATTGGTTCCAAGAACTTATGCATCATCATTCAGATACCATACATTTGTTCATTTGCTCAGATAGTGAAGCAATGTAATGCTCCTGCTAAGAACAGGAGGCTTTTTTTTATAGTTGATTTATAATATTATATTAGTTTCAGGTATACAACATAGTGATTCAGTATATTTAAAGATTATGTTCCATTTAATGTTATTACAAAACAATGGCTGTAATTCCTTATGCTGTACAATATATCCTTGTTGCTTATCTCTTTTATACGTAGCAGTTTGTATCTCTTAATCCCATACGCCTGTCTTGCCCCTCCACCAAGAGCAGGAGTTTTTGAATGAGGCAGACCTCCCTGGTATCCTAGCTCTTCCAATTACTGTATGAATGTCATTTAACTAGTCATTCAACTTCTTTAACTTCACTTCCCTCATCTGTAAAATGAGGACAATATTCGTAATTGCTTCATAGCGTTAGTGTGAAAATTAATGTGCTCATAAATACTTTTCAGAATTCTTAGCACAGCACTCAATAATAGGTAACTGTTTCTATGGTGGTGGTTATTGTCATATGATTCCAGTCGTGGGTGATGGTCTCCCCCAGATAAGCAGATGAAGGGAAAATCTTTGATTAATCACAGCTTAGGACCTTAATATGGGCTCTCTTTCTCGAGAACTGCTTGTCATTACAAATTATCTGACTGCTGTTTCATGAACATACAGATCATCCCTTTACGCATTCATAAGTTATTTTATGTTCATCATCCTCCTTTCTCCTCACATATCTCCAGAGTCCAATTTCTGAAAAATGTTCCAAGCTTCAACCAAGGTAATACGATAAATGCTTTTGCCAAGAACTGCTACTTCTTGGTGAATCTCCACCGACACAGGCAAACCCAGAATCCTCCATAAACACAAAGTTTCTGATATCTTCTAATTTTTTTGCAATTATCTAGACCACAACCACTAATTACGGCTCTTGCAACATTACAACCAATATACTCTTCTGCAAACCTGTGGGAAAAATGCCTGTTCCTCTAAGGGGCAGATAAATACCAGACTCAGAACAAATCTGCTTAGTTTGATGAGGATGGAGTGGGAGTGTAATGACAAAAGTTCAAGATCATTTCCATGAGGAAATGATCAGTCTCTAGACCTGACTTTTGTTTTGAAATCACATTAGCAAACACTTTTGACAGACAGCCTCAGGAAGTGATCCATATATTATAAATCTGTTATTACTGTGGAGTGCAATGCTTAACAAAGCTCTTTGTAGCTAAAAGGATATGAAGATATCAGTATGGTGGCAAATACAGAAGACTGTGAACTCACTCTTCTTTTCCTTGAGCAGAATACAGAAACTGTCCCTCCTCCCCCCGATACTTAATTATATTCCTCTAATACCCATTCTGCAATTTGGGCTTGCAGAACAGTTATACATTTGCTGGTTAGGCGAAATTGCATTTTGAAAAAATAAATTTAAAATGTAATAATATGATTTACATTTACAGCAGAAAACTGAACTTTAGTAAGCACAGCACAAGAAAGAAAGAAGAGAATAGGTAGGCTTCTGAGCATATTCCATTTTTTATACAACAGAGCTGCTGAGAACTTTCCTTTCAGTTTGCCTCTTATGCATGGAACAAGTTTCTAAGCAAGAGCAGGAATGGTCTCTGGGAGAATATGGTATTTGGAAGAATGGTCTTTGGGGAGTGAATTTACTTATGAATGCAATAAATCTGTGCTCTTGTAAAAATGAAAATATTTGGCATGCTGGCCCAAAGATCTTGAGTTTGAATCCTAGCAACACTTAGAAACCGCGATCTTGGAAAACTTAATTTTTATGAACTTCGGTAGCTTCATCCTGAATAGTGAAAGCAGTACCTGCTTTACTCAACCACAGGGAGTAGTTGGGAGGATAAAATAATACAATGACCATGACTTTTATGAAACTTAAAACAATCATTTAATTTGGGGTTTTGTTATTACATGTAGGAATGGATATCATATTTCTGGAACAGAAATGTACACTTTATCTAAACATACCCTTTAATTCCACCATTGGAGAATTAGATCTAGAGAGGATATAAGTCAACCAGGTTTGGAGAGCAAGTTGATAGCAGGATTATATAAGCACAGTTACATTTGTAGCAAAAAGACACAGTCTCTGCCACGTATTAGTAGAAGCAACACTTCCGAAAATATTACAAGAAAACTACAGACTATTACCTTTATTGAACATAGATTCAAAAATCCTGAACAGATTATTAGCACATCAAACTCAGCAAAACATAAAAATGATAATAACCAAGTGGAGTTTGTTCCAGTAATGTAAGATCAGCACAACACTTATAAATCAGTCAATGTAATTCATCATATTAATACACTGAACCATTACCAGTAGGGAGAGAAAAGAAGGGAGGAGCAAGGTACTGGTAGGGGAATTTTTTTTTTTTTTTTAACATCTTTATTGGAGTATAATTGCTTTACAATGTTGTGTTAGTTTCTGCTGTATAAGAAAGTGAATCAGCTATATGTATGGTAGGGGATTAAGAGATAAAAACTACTATGTAAAAAACTAGTAGTAAAAAAAAACTACTATGTAAATAAGCTACACGGATATATTGTATGGCACAGGTAATATAGCCAATATTTTAAAATAACTTTAAATGGAGTATAATATATGAAAATATTGAGTCACTATGTTATACACCTGGAACTAATATAATATTGTAAATCAACTAACTTTAATAAAAAGAATAGACTGAAAAACAAACGATCATACTAATATATGCAGTAAAAGAATTTGACAAAATTCAAACCCATTCATGACAAAAACTCAAGAAACCAAAAATAAAGGGTGTGATCGTTAATTTTATGTATCAACTTGACTAGGCCATGGTGTCCAGGTATTTCATCGGATATTACTCTGGATGTTTCTGTAAGGGTGTTTCTTGGATAAGATTAACATTTTAAACAGTGGACTTTAAGTAAATTGCCCTCCATCATGTGGGTGGGCCTCATCCCATCAGTTGAAGTTCTTAACAAAACAAAGACTGACCTCCCCTAGGCAAGAACAAATTCTGCCAACAAAAGTCCTTCAGACTTGAACTGCAACTTTAGCTCTTCCCTGGGTCTCCAGCCTGTACTCCAGTTGGTAAAATTGTTTCCTGCAGACCACAGCTGACAATTCTGAAACCATTATACATGTACACTGAAATTGAAAAATTAAGTAAATTGATGGTGGATAGTGAGAGACAGTTTTGTTTTGTTTTTTAATTGTTAGTATGGATTCACGGATCATTTATTCCCGGCTTTGCTAATCTGTAATGTCCCACTCCAACAGTGAAACACCTGTCTCCCACCATCCAGTGTTTGAGACATCAGTGTAAACTCATATTAACTTACTATAGGTACAGATGGAAACACATAGAAATATTTATAAATTTGTACATATATAGAGATAGAAAACCATATATAAACATAGAGAACTTTATATATGTATATACATATATATATAGAGAGAGAGAGAGAGAGAAATTAGTATATTCAAAAATACCCCTGCTCTATCGCTAAGTCCTAGAAGCAACCACACCACACCTAGGAGCAATGGAAATGGAAACCTGGTGTCCAGACCTTAGTTTCCAGTACCATTCTCCAATAAAAGGTATTAGAACTCTTTGGAGAAATGTCTGATTCTAGGGCCAGAGCAAGGATTATACTATACTAATCAAAACTGTAAAGATGATCAAAAACAAGGAAAATCTCATAAACTGTCACAGACAAGAAAAGGCCTAAGGATATATAACAGCTCCATGTAATGTGGTATCTTCAGAGGGATCCTGGAAAAGAAAAGGGAGGTTAGGTAGAAACTAAGAAAATTAAAATACAGATTTTAGATAATAATAATAATGTATGAATATTGGTTCATTAGTTGTGATAAATGTTCCATACTAACATAAAAGTTAATAGTTGGGGAACCTGGGTGTAAGATATATGGGAATTCTGTGTACTATCTTCACAATTTTTCTGTAAATCTAGCACTATCCTAAAACGTAATACTTATTTTAAAATCATACGTACTCTGCACCACTTACTAACTGTGTGGTATCAATCATGTTACTGCAAGTGTCTGAGAATCATTTTCTTATATGTAAAATGAGATAATATCTCAGACCTGCTGCTGAAGATTATATGTGTAAATTCCCTGTCACAGTACTTGGCACATTGTAGACTTAACAAACATTAGCTTTTTTTCCTTCTCCTTTTCAAAATGCATTTGTTTCTTCTTTTTAAAGGAGTTGCTATTCTTCATTATTTTAAAGAAAATTACTTTTCTTGACAAGATTATTTAATATTGTAGACTAATTTTAAAATAGCTTTGGGAGAACTTTAGGATATTACAGTAACAGTAGTAATTGCAGGGATCAAATGTAATCTGTCCCTATCTTATGAGTTTTCTATAGTATAATATAGATGTTCATTGAATAACTCATGTTATAGTTTATCAAATTAGGTCATCAATATTAAGCCTATGATCAATTCCCTTGTTTGGAGACTGGAGCAGTAACATTGAGGGACTTATATAGAGCTGGCTGAAGCTAAAAATGATAAGTAGGAATTACACAGGGACTCAACACTTAGAGAAAAATTCAATCAGAGAAAAACATAAAATATGCAAAGATACAATTTTAAACATTGCCTGGAGAATTCCATGGTATATGACCACAGAACATTGTTTCAGCAAAGGGAGCAGAAACATGATACCGTTAAATAATAGAATAATTATCTTGAAATAATTTCAATCTGCCTAAGGTAATACTGCCAGAAGTTCATAATAATGCAGAAATAATTCCATTTAAAAAAATAACCATCACATTTGCAAGAGGAAAATCCAAGGTTGAAAAAAATCACCTGGTTTTAATGTCAATTTTTTTCTAATATCTACTACAACCAATCCTCTCCAGGTGAAGAATGTATGTATTTTACGTATGGCTGCTATAAATAATGAAAAAGGAGAAATACTTGTAAAGTGAAAAATTTAAGAGTAGCCTTTTAAAAAATACATTCACATACAGAAGCTCAATTTTCTTCTCAACAACCACATTTTGAGTTATATTTGGTCCATTCCCATTTTACAGATAAATACATGAACCCTGAGAAAAGTTAGGATTCACTAAATCTCATTCCACAAATATTTATTGTGAAACTGCTATTGGCCATGCACTGTGCTAGTAGCCAGGTATGTATGCATTGCTAAATAATCCTGATATGGTCCCCCTCACTATGGAGCTTATGAACCATTGGGGTTCAAGATGAAGATTACACAGAGGGTAAGTGGCTTGTCTGAGAAGGAAAACTCGACACTAGGGATCTTTAGTTTTAACATTTTGTAGACCACCCTGGCAGATCATTACTTGCCAGGTTAGTGGCAGCAGCACATCTACCTGACGTGGTTTCCAAGAGAGGAATCTGCTTCCAAAGACTTGGACATGTCAGAATTTACCTTTATGAAGGATGTCTGGCATACTGACAACTGTGTCCCAGAAACTGGTATCTTATACGTTTGCTTTTTTTTTTTTAAATCTTTACTTAATCAGCCCTGAAACATTTATAAAAATGGACTATATACAATGCTACAAAGTAAACCTCCAGAACATCTAAAGTAAAATATTTTATACTCCCCATGTTATATTAATACATTTGCATTCTCTCACATTTTCCTCCATAGGATAAATATTCTAGTTCTTTCTTCCTAGGTCTTAACTGCAAAATCTCAGATCTCTTAATCTTTCTTTCTTAATCTTTCTTCTCTCCACCATGGAATCCTGGTAGTGAGGTCAATGGTTTAGGTTTATTATTTGTAAAGCACTACCTTGGCCAATTTTTGCAAAAGCCATACAACGGCAAGTTGAAAGTAGTATTGCAGTCATTCCCTTTGCCCTAAAATGAGAAAGAATAAATGTACGTATTTACAAAAATACATGTTTTTATAATGGTGTTTTGTAACTCACATTTTCATTTTAAGCGTATATTTAAATTATAGCAATTCATTTGATCTTTAAAATAAACATTTCAGGATAATAGATTTTACACTTGATAAAGTGTTGACCTTTTGTAACACATGTCTCTATTCACAAAATAATAGAAAGATATTGACAGACTGCAGGTATTTTAAGCAATCATTTAGCCTATCCATTATTCCAAATAAGTGGTTTGATTTATTTCACTTATATTTGGCTAGTCAATTCAATCAGAATGGTTGAATTATTCCCAGTGTGCAAGCTAGAAATGGTGTCATTGACTCATTCAGGTTCATGAGTGTATGGTAAACAACTGAAAATGGGCTTCATGGACCTTTCACAAACTAGAGTATTAAGTGTCCACATGGGAGAAGTGGTTTGAAAATCAAAGCACAGACAAGCAAAAACTGTGTTTTGATTTTTCAGTGCAAAGTCCAATTGTGTTTTTAGTTCTCCTCTAAACCGCCTTCAGAATTTTCCTCCTAAAACCCTCCTTCCCTTGTGGGACCATACAGAGCAATGTTTTGACATCGTAGTCATTTCCATAACAACAAATTACAGAAACAAGACAAGCAGTCAAACAAGTAAAATGGTTTGAATTTAGAAACTGTTCTGGATTACTATAAAGAATGACATGGAATTTTATCCTGCATGTAGAGAGAAAAACTATGGATCTTTTTGCTATTGATAATCTGTTGAAGGAAAAATCACTACAACTTCTAAATGTACTTTCACCATGCTTTCTTAAAAAAATGTTTCGTTGTTCCTTATATCATGATACATTTTAAAATTCCTTTCCCACCTCTCCCTTCTTCCTGCCATTTCATCCCCTTGTGGTTCCCGCTAAATTTGTTAGTTGTGATGTGAATGTTAAAATATACTGTCAATATCACTAAGAGAAAAAGGTACCAAAACTTCATCCTAGCAGTCATCCCCATAAAAAACACAGTAAACTGAAAAAAACAAACAAAAACAGTTTTATTATGCAAAAACTCTACTGAGATAACTGGCTATTTGCACTTTTTAAAAAAAATTCAATATAACCAACGCATTAGGGAAAGTAAACATTTGGTTGAATTTATTGAAGAACAGTCAATTTATTCACAATGGCTGACCCTGCTTGAGTG
Organism: Neophocaena asiaeorientalis asiaeorientalis; assembly: GCF_003031525.2. Classification (NCBI taxonomy): domain Eukaryota; kingdom Metazoa; phylum Chordata; class Mammalia; order Artiodactyla; family Phocoenidae; genus Neophocaena; species Neophocaena asiaeorientalis. The sequence goes on along the minus strand of NW_020173397.1, from coordinate 4,732,891 downwards.
TGTAAGCAGCCTCAAAAATTTACCCATATTGGGAAGAGCCTGTGTTCTGGTATGTAACAGACTACAATTCAAACTTCTGTCTGAAATTTACACACTGACTATACTGACTATAAGCAAGATACTTCACCTCTTTGAGCTTTAATTACTTCATTGATAAGATAGAAATAATATCTACTTCCAAAGGTCACAGTGGTATGCTATTAAACCAGAAATTTGAAAAGCCCTTATTTGTAGTATTTGTCCATTTTCGTGGTATCATACTTTCACCATGGCCAATCAGGCGATCACTGCAATATCAGTGAATGCGGACTTGGGAAGACATGAGTGGAATGAGTTCTCAAGAGCCAGTATGAACCAGTTCCAACACATAAGGCTCTTAAAACTCATAAAACGAGATAGTAAATATTAAATAACTGGCACAGTAATAGACACTCAATAAATAGTTCTTACTAAGATAATTTTTATCCAAATGAACAAGGATAAGTAGTCTATCTAGGCATCTCTGATCAAAACATCAGAATGGAGGATCTTGACAATAACTTGAGATCTATATCATATCTACATATGAAATAGTACTGACATTGGGTAACTTTGTCACCGGAAGCCCAAAGCTAGATTCCTTCCTCCTTTAGACATAGCAGAGCAGTTAGGTGGGTCTCAGATTCTCTTAGCTGATGTTTCCAAAGTAATGGTCCTGGACTATCAAGACCTATTGAGTTGAATAATTGCAAGTCGTGGAGCCAGAGCCATCAGATTATTGAAGATATTATTCAGCGGTTGATAGCTCACTTGGTTATATCACAGTTAATGTGGCAGGCAGTTCTTGCATATAGAATCAGCATGGTGTCAAAGTATATTGGATAACCCAGGTTTACACACAGTTTATTATAAACCAGAGCCTTATTATGGGAACAAATTAATGTCCAAACAACTGTATATAGCTAGAGTGTTTTTTCTCCCCTTTACAGTGTACTTGATGAATCATTTATTATATTATGCCAGTGGAGGTAAAGTAAAATTTATGTGTCCCACAAGTATTGTTTTCTGTAGCAAATAATGCAGATTGAACTATGCATCAAAAAAAAAATCAAGGTTTATAACCTCTTGGAATATATGCAACTTTCTCTGCATGAAAAATGGAAGGTTATAAATCATAGATAACCACATTGTGCAATAAAATATGCGACACTCACTTATATTGGATGGAATTCTGTCCTATTAATTTGCTTGATTGTATTTTGGCAACTGTAATCTTTGTGGCATAGCTGGTAAGGCCTTTCATGAAGGACTCAGCTCCAAAAGTATATCAAGGATTTATTTTAGTCACCTCTAATTCTCTTCTACTTGGGGCAGAGGATTCATAAATATGGACCATCCATATTTTGAATTGCTTAGTGATTTAAGCTGAGAAAAGGAAAAGCCAGCTCATATGCCATTAAATTCCATAAAATCTATTAAATCAGACCAAGGAGGATAACATTAGGAAAAGAGTTGATGGTAGCACTGATTTTTTTTGCTTTTGATTTCAATTGAGGAGAAAAATATGAATGCAAGAGCTAGTTTTAATGAAAAAGTTCTCCATGTTCCATAAACAGATGGAAGAAAACGTTCATTGTAAGGAAAGAACATACTTTAATCTTTTAATCCTGCTTCTTGATTTTAATAGGCCTGACCAGAGTGCTCAGATAATAGGTACTCATTAGCAGATATTTGGGAAATACATCCTACACAAAAAGCCCAAACCTCTGCTAAGTAGAGGCAGGGTAAGATGGTAGATAAGACATAATCCCAGAACTCATGGAGTTGTAAAACTGGGTAAGGAAATAGGGGAGTGTATCTAAAACAAGGCAGAAGATTAAGCTTTGCAAGAGGCCTACAAGTAGCCCTATATAATCAGTAGATGTAACCGTCAGATTGTGCTTGTGGTATCTTGTTAGGCTTTTGAAAGAGCTGACTGTTGCTGGGCCACAAAAAATGACATAGAATTTTAACAAATGACAATAGAGTAGGAGATCATTAAAGTTCAAGATTATAGCAAAAGAAAACTCCTAAATGGGAGACATGAAGGGAATTTTACGTTTTAAGTGGCAATTTTAATGATTTTCTTCCTTTGGCCCTCTCTTATTTCAGCACTTTTATCTGTGACTTAACTCTCTATAGAGGGGGAGCTTGTCATATCTGCACATGATATACAGCACAGCAGAATACCAAACACCTGATTAGTAGAGCAGGATCTGAAAAGGTCTTTGCAGATTACAATAATGGCCTCAATATTTGAAAATGAAATGCAACAGGGCAAGTGCCGGGTTCTGCACCTTGACTTAAAAATTCTTTTGCAGGGGTTCTGAACTAGAGTGTGGTTTACTGAGACCCGCGACTGTCTCTGGTGGCTCAGCTTCAGCATTTTTCTTAACTAGCTTCTGTGTCCACTGCCTTCCTTGCAGATGCTTCCAAATTAGAGGCCTGCTTTATTTTCCTTTGATAGCTGCCTCTGTCCTGTACTGCATTCCTTGGGGTTCTCACCATATCCCAGCCTTGTTTAAGTCATGGTCTTTCCTGTTGCTTCTTCAATGATACTGTTCTGAAAGTGGTCACTATGGACCTTTGTGTTTTTTTTTTAAATATAACACATGTGCTTTATGAAGGAAATTGTTGCAGAATAAGGAGTTGCCCAATGAGGGTGAACTCCAGAGTAGATCAGACCGAAAGGCTGGTTCAAGGTCTTGAATGACAGGTTAATGAATCAATAAATAATTAACTAAAACTAAGAAATCAGCCACACATGGTATGAATGGTATAGCTAAAAAAGGAACTTGCCTAACAGTCCCCTACCCATCTTGGGCTTTCAGAACTCTTTCTTGACCCTAGCTCGCTAATGAGTAGGTCAAGAGATTCAGCTGCCATAAAGAGTGTAAGCAGGTTCTTTGTTCACTTGAGTGAAACGCTGGAATACAGTGTCTGTAGGAAGTAATGAGAGCCTCCTTGCCCAATTACCATTATTCTTCCCATATGAAAAAACTTTCTTCCTCCTTGCCTGGAGCCTGTACTTCTGATAGCGTTTCCAACAGTGTCAAACGGCAAGGCATAACTCATTACTCCTGAAACTATTCTTACATATTTATCCCTGCTGATATTTATGATCTGGAAGAGGTAGTGTGAATACAGATGAGGCTATATGATATGAACATAGGTTTTCCTTGTTTTGTATTGTTTGACCAAATTAAATTCTATGTGAAATAGCAAAACTCCATTATAAAGTGCTGTACTTGACCACAGATTTGGTTTGGTGCTCATGTAGGTCGGATCATGTTGCTCATAAATACATATAAACTGCTAATTATCTTATGCCTTCCTAAATCCCTGGCTGGTTAGGATAATCTAGTGAGAAAAGATATACAAAAAATTTGTAAAGTATAAAGTTCTTCACCAATATTAGGCTCAATAGAGCAAAAGTTTTCCTAGGTTTTGAAGGTTCAATGGCAAGTCTATTATTTGTTTTAATAAGATACATTCAGTGTGAAAATTCCAAATGAGGAGAAATATGAAATTTATGTCATCTGTATCTGTATGATTTCAGAGTTTGTCCGTGTAAATAAAAGTTTATGACTTGACCAGGTTCACACGTGATTATTGCAAAGAACTGGGTTCTGACTGTTCTTTCTACTGAAACATTTGTCTTTTTGTCCTACCATAAAAATCTTACCAGATTAATAGTACAAAACACTATTTTCCGTGCTTCATTTGTGTTCAGATTCCATTGTGCCAGGTACCAAAACACATTAATGAGGTCATCTAGAAAATGGCCATTGTTTAAGGCTGCAAAATTTCACAATTTATTTTAAATATTTGATAATGATGTAATCTTGCAACTAACATTTACCCTTCTGCCTGTAGTTAATAGTATTTCATTTTCCTTCTAAGTATTCTACAGAACTTTATAGACTTTTATAAAATTTCCTTTTTCTAGAGTGCAGTAGCCTTAAGGAAAAATATTACTCAGTGAAGTTAAGTTGTCTGTATTTTACTTGATGTTACCAAGACACCAACCTCACACTCAATCATATGATCTTGTCATTTTTAATATTATTCAGAGAAAAATTTGGTTGTTTATGTTTTTGCAAGTGTGTTTTTTAAAATAAAAATAGCAAAATTCCATTGTGAACTATATATCAATTTGTTATTTTCTTAATTTCTACTGACTCCTTGTACAATGCTTTTGTATCACTTCCAAACTTTTGTTCTTAAGATAAGAATGATTGCTTTCACTTTAAAGTTAAGCAAATCAGCAGGAAGGATGAAAACTTTTATTTTTTAAACTGTGAAATCTGTAATACTATCAAATAATCTAATTAGGCTGAAAAAGTATCATACATAAATATATGGTAATGATTTTATAATAGGGTGGTATTTCACAATGCTAATGAAAAATATATGTTGGGATGATGAAAATATGTAAATAGAGAGAAATAATGTGTTTATATATAATATATAAATAAATATAAAATAATGAAATTATATAAAAATATTTACATATAGAATATTATTCATGTGTACAATATCATATATCAATGTTATAATGTTATTTAGAGCTATTAATTTCCCTCTGAACAATGATTTTCTGCATCCCTCAATTTTAGTGTTACATATTATGTGTAATTTACCTTGAAATATTTTCCAGTTTCTATTGTGATTTATTCTGTGATCTACAGGTGATTCCGAATTAAGCTGTTTAATTTCCAAAAATAGGGGATTTTCTAGTTATTTTTCATATTAATTTCTAATTTAATTCCACCAAGATTAGTATTGACAGGTAGCTAGTGACAGAATTTCTCAATTTCTGTCTTATTTATTCCATGTTCATTTTGCTGGTTAATTACTTAAATTTTTTCATTGGCTCTTTTCATCTTTTTCTTTCAGCATTATAAGTATGCCATTACATTGTCTTCTGCCTTCCACAATTTCTTTTGAAAAGTCAGCTGTTAGTCTTATTGTTGAAACTTTGAAGGTAGTGCTTCTTTTTTTCCTGTCAGCTTTTAACTTTTCCTTTTCATTGACTTTATTGTTATGTGTAGTTTTCTAATATTTATTGGGCTTCTCATTCAGTAGGTTTCTTGGATCTGTGGTCTGGGTTGGTATATGTCACCAGATTTGAAAAATTCTAGATATTACCCCTGTATATATCTCTTCTGCTCTAGTCTCTCCTTTACATCTGGACTCCAAATATACATATTATTCTTTTTTTTTTTTTGTCCTCTTCTGGTCTCTTTTGTTTCTTTCTCTTCTAATTTTTCTCCATATACTATAATTTGGAGAATTTCTACTGACATGTCTAAGGTCACTAATTTATTTTTCTCTTATTTCAAGTTCAATTAATGAGCTCTTTCAGATATTAATTTTTCTACTTCTAGAATTATATTTTGATTATTTTTATAGATTACAGTTTTTAAATTCCTCATACTTTTATTTTGTCCATCTTTTCTATTATTTTATTTCCCATATTCATCAAAATTATTGTCAATCTCTTGGCTCCTAACTCCAATCACAGTTTCATTTGTGAGTATATTTCCATGGCTTGTGTTATTTCTTGATTATGAGTCACATTTACCTCACTTTTTTTTTTTTAAATAAATTTATTTATTTATTTATTTTTGGCTGCGTTGGTTCTTCGTTGCTGCACGTGGGCTTTTCTCTAGTTGTGGCGAGCGGGGGTTACTCTTCGTTGCACTGTGCGGGCTTCTCATTGCAGTGGCTTCTCTTGTTGCAGAGCACGGGCTTTAGGTGCACGGGCTTCAGTAGTTGTGGCTTGTGGACTCTAGAGTGCAGGCTCAGTAGTTGTGGCACATGGGCTTAGTTGCTCTGCGGCATGTGGGATCTTCCTGGACCAGGGCACGAACCTGTGTCCCCTGCATTGGCAGGTGGATTCTCAACCACTGTACCACAAGGGAAGCTCTACCTCACTCTTTTTACGTCTAGAAATTTTTAAAATTTTATGCCATATGCTATGTATAAATGAATCACAGAAGCTTCAGATGTTACCTTCCACCAGCTAATATTCACCCTTTCCTCCCTTAATCAGTTAAGAGAGGTGATGTGTCAATATATCCTAGTCAAAGTTTGAGTTGGGTCAGAGCTGGGTTGCAATTAGTAAGTCTTAGTCCACCACTAGTTTGTCTCTGTTCCTCAGGTATGGCAGTGCTTTTGATTGAGAATCTGGCTTGTCTCTGTCCCTTAAACTCTAAAAGACAAGGATGCCTTTGCAGATTGGAGCTCAGTTCTTTATCTCTGCCCAAGTAGCCTCAAGATAGTTGAACACTCATTTGTGGAAAATATCTGCTGTCTATAGGAACCATGTCTCCTAAGTACCATGATACAGCAGTAGATTTTACTCTGCTTTGCTCTTTGTAGCCCCAGCCTACCAGAATTCAACAAATGTCTTGTTTGGGGCTCCTCTGGTTTCAAATTCATCAAGCCAGTCTCTTGTTGGTTTCTCTTTTGCATGGTAGGTGCCATCTTTATGGACTAAGACTTATCCTTAGTCCAACTCAGAATCACTAAATGCCCACAAGTAAAAGTAGCTGGTGATTCTCAATTTATACATTAATTTCTTCTCTCATTGAATGTTTTGGTAATCAGAATATTAAGGTATCCTCCAAGATTATCTACCCCTGGGATAATTGCTCTGCATAGTCCTGAATATGATGAAATTTACTATTAGGACTAGATTATGTTATATGGCATAATTAGATCCAGGTAGACCTAATCTAATCACAAGGGCCCTTTAAAATCACAGAGTTGTTTCTGGCTTGTTGCAGAAGAGGAAATCATAGATAAGCACTCTATCTGACTTGAAGAGGGCAGATATCCATGTTGTGAAGTGCCAATAGAGAGGGGTTCCCTGTGGGGCTGAAGGTGGTCCCTAGCCAAGGGCTACAGCAAAACTAGGACCTCATTTCTACAACCACCATAAAATAAAATAAATCCTCCCAACAACCAGTGAGGTTGGGAAAGTATTCTGTGCCTCAGATAAGAACTACATCCCCAGGTGACAGGTTGACTTCAGTCTTGTAAGACCCCAAGAGCCTTGTCGTGCTGGGCACAGATTTCTGAAGTAAAGAACTATGAGCTAAAAATGGTGCTGGTTTAAACCACTAAATTTAAGATAGTAATTTGTTACACAGCTATAGTAAACTAATAAGGAAATTTAATATATTTAGTCCTCCTTATTTATTCAGTTCCTTAATACCTTTAAGAATATATTTTTTAAATTTAATCTGATTTTTTTCTATTTATTACAGCAGTAAAATTGGCCTGCTTCTACTTAATACATTTTATTCGGTACATTTTATTCTCACTGCTTCTTTGTAAAGCATATAAATAAGAAGTCAAAGACAGTCACTCCCTCATACATAACCCACCAAATATCCTATCTCTAAACTAAATTACAGAAAGTGGAGAACTGTACTAAATGCTTAGCATATTTCTTAAAGTTTTTTTTTCGTGCTTTTATAAATGTAGATTTGTAGATGGATGAATGATGGAAAATTTCATTGTTAGAAAAGTTAATAGAAAGTGAAAAAATTTGGAAAATGACCATATAGGCTTAAATCATAATTTAATTATGATAATTTAGCATAGATGCAAACCAAATGATGAAATAATATCTTAAGTTGGCTATGCCAAAGTAACTGTATGTGCTATATGGGAATTTCAAGTCATGAATAGAAATATTTGTTCATTCAATAAGTAAACATAAAACTATGGCATATAAATATTTTTGGAATAAATGTTTAAGAGAAACAAAATGGGGTTTCTGAGGTTCCCTGGAGAAGACATAAATGGCTGTACTATCACAAAATTGAGCTGTCTTGATTTTTATCAGTAACACTACATTGTTGTAAAATAGATACCAAGTAGTAGTAAAAGTCATTGCCACAATATATTGCTGTGTCAAGAAAATTTTGACTGTTTGCATGAAACTGACACAAAATCCTTAACAAATTGATTTCTTGAAGTTGTACTTCAATGAATAGTTCTCATGACTACATGAAAAAAATAACCATGCCTATTATATTTTATTCACTGCCCACATGAAGTTTGGCAGAATTTGCTTTGTTGTTGACATATTTAAAATGGCACACTTAACCTATGTGTTCAATAATTTAAAATGGGAAAGGGGGCAGGTATTAGCATTTATTAAGGGAAATTCTTTTGTGTAATCAACTCTTAAACGTACTTAGCCCAGAAAAATAGTCCATCAGTCAGCAATATCTGTCACATTCTTACTATGTGAGAAGCAGTTATTAGCGCCGGGATTCAGCAATTGAAAGACATTCACACAGTCCTTGGCCTTGAGAGGGTTTCAGTATGTGGTTGTTAATAGGCAACAAGTTATCACAAACAGAATTTATAGGTAAAGGAAATGTAAAGAAGAAGTAGATGTGTAATGAGAACCTATAACAAAGTAACATAACTGAGTCTGAGAGTTCAAGAAAGGGTTTCCTGAAGAAGTGAAGTATAATTGGAAATTTAAAGGAAAAGATGGTATCATCAAGGCAAAGCATGGTGGTAGAATCGTGCCAGACAGAGGAAGCAGCATGCTCAAGTCTTGGTGGTCTTGATGTTGAGAGTGAGGGTGATATCTTCAAAGAACGGTGAGAAGACCAGCCTTGAGAGTAATCGGGGTCCAGGTTTTGCAGTCTTGTAACCCTTTTAAGTACCATATTGTGTGGTCCCCAAGTCCAGTGCTACTAAAAGTGTGATCAGGCCAGTACTGGTCTCTGAAAAGTTAATAACCAATTCACAATGAAATAAATAGTCATGAGGAGGAAGAGTTTAGAAACTTTTACAGCAACTCACCACATTAATTTTATGCCCATTGAATTTAATGACAGCTAATTGAAATTTGTATTTTTTAATATTTCTTTTTATTTATATTATTTTTTAATAATCAATTTCTTTGCTATGTATAAAATTATCAGTTCCCAATGGATGAAAAAAGTTGTGTGGTTTTTTTTTATGGCATATTTTTTATTGTGATTTAAATATACATAACAAAGTATACCTTTTTTCTTTTAATTTTTCTTTAGTCTCTTTTATTTTTTTTAACATCTTTATTGGAGTATAATTGCTTTACAGTGGTGTGTTAGTTTCTGCTTTATAACAAAGTGAATCAGTTATACATATGTTCCCATATCTCCTCCCTCTTGCATCTCCCTCCCATCCTCCCTATCCCACCCCTCTAGGTGGTCACAAAGCACCGAGCTGATCTCCCTGTGCTATGCGGCTGCTTCCCACTAGCTATCTGTTTTACAGTTGGTAGTGTATCTATGTCCATGCCAAAGTTTTTTGTTTGTTTGTTTTTGCGGTATGCGGGCCTCTCACCGTTGCGGCCTCTCCCGTCGCGGAGCACAGGCTCCGGACGTGCAGGCCCAGTGGCCATGGCTTACGGGCCCAGCCGCTCCACGGCATGTGGAATCCTCCCTGACCGGGGCACGAACCCGCGTCCCCTGCATCGGCAGGCGGACTCGCAACCACTGCGCCACCGGGAAGCCCATGCCAAAGTTTTAATGGTCCTTTATGACAAGCCATTTGAGAAGTGTTGCCTTAAAATAATTCTAATTCTCAGTGATATTGACACTATAATTAACCTGATCAAATGAACAGTAAGTTGATAATGGCAAGTAGGAAAATAAAATGCTAATATATAGGTGCTTTACAACTTATAAGACACTTTCCAGTTTATAAAATACAAATACATTTTTTAATACACACACAAACCTTGTAAGATTGGCAGGGTTCATATTTGACCTGAGGCCACACATCTAGTAAATGACAGACACTGCCATCTTGGTTTTGTTGATGACTAACCTTCGGGATTTATGTAGCTGTGTAGTCTGCTCACAATCACATGGTTCTTATTCATTTTCATCCATCTAAGCTCTTCAAGAGCTGCTAACAAGCTGAAGGATTAAGTGAAGGTATACCTTTTGGCTTTCAAGTTGTTCATTGTCCAAGTACTAAAGATCTCAAATGTGTTGCAGGGACCTCACACCAGCAAAAAAGAGAGAGAGAACTAAACAATCAGCACCCAGATAACTGAACATTGACAGTACAAATTTGTCTTCTACTCCCTCTGGAGCAAAAAAAAAATATGTCCTTGATCAGCAACAAGGAGATCTAACTGTTAGCTTTTTAATACAGTACACCAATTATATTTTATGTCTCCAAGGATGTGAAATTGGGGGACTTTCATTCATCATCTGTGCAGAAGATCCTGATGTAAAGCCTTCACACATTGCCTGATTAAGAACTACAAAAATACATTTTGTTTAGGGAATCCTTACAACACTTGAACTTCATCCCACAGTCAATACTATATCCCCCTGGCATCTTGTTAAAAAGAATGAAAGAAAACAAGCCAATTTACTGACAGAGAAAAATGATTATCCATGAGTATGAAAAATACATGTAGAATAGGATACTCTGGAGATTTCATTCCAATTCACCAGTGTATAGGGTGCAAACCAAGTAATCCAAACATAATTAATTTCTCTAGTTAGAAGTGCCTGCTTTTGAAAGAAATACACCACACCTAGATTATAGTATACTTACTTTAAAAAATCACTCTATATAGAGTCTGATAGAGGTGGATCTACCAGATTCTACAACCTTGGGAAAATTGCTATTTTTCTCTAATCCTTCATTTTATGTTCATAAAATAGAGCCATCTACCTCATGGTATAAATGAGAGCATGCTTGTAAGACACTTTATCTTACTAACACCGTAAGAGTTATAGTAGTATTAGCACTGTTTCTGTGGTTATTATTATCTCTTGCTTCAGTAATTTATCAGTTCTAAGACACATTTTTTTTACCTTTTTTGTATTTCTGAAATCAGGATATATCTTACGGTCAGTCATAGTTTAATTGGCATCTTTTTCTTTTCTTAGTGCTACAAAAATGATGCATTATAACACATGGTATTATCATTGTTATTATTGTTACTATTATTACTATTTGGAAACCACATTAATCCTTTTAGGCCATGAAAGTGTTAACTAGAACCTTTAAGCAGTATATAACTAAATAGCACCTTAGTTGCTTAAAATTTCAAAGCAATCTGTTTCTGAATTTTATCGCTCATGTTTCATGCACTAAATTTTACTACGTATTGAGAAGACTAAGGTCCATCTCCTTACCATGAATTAAGTAAAATTTGGAAGGTATTTAATGAGTTTTATTGTTAGATGCTATGAGGAATACAAAATTTAGGCACATGCGTACGTATGACATACAAGCTAAACTAGTTTTATAATAACATTAGGCACTAAATCAAGATTTGTGAAAAATATACAAAGGGAGAAAGTAAAATTACCTACATGGGTGAATAACTTTGAAAAAGTTTAAACAGAGACTGTGTATGTTCATTAGAACCACGTAATTTTAAAGCTGGAAGGTATGCTAGAAACCAGCCATTGCATGAAGGCAATGGGCAAGGCATCTGGTCTATTCCCTGTCCTTCAAGATGATGCCTCTGAGGCCAGGAGAACTAGGTGAGATTCACTATGCCGTCTCCCTTAGATTTGACAGACCCAGAGAGCAAGCCCCTATGTTCTGACTCTGGATCCAGAGCAGAGCACAAAAGACATTAATGCTGCGTGTGGGTATGCTAGATGCCATGCTGGAGGAATAGAAGCAAAGCTAGTCTCTGTGTAGCTGTGTCTAATTAAAATTAAAGGGGGCTCAATTACTACAAGGAAGAATACAAAGAGAATGAACGGCGGAGGAATGTTAGGAATTAGCCACAGGGCCTCTGGGGTTCAGGCTCAAAGACAAGAAAGAGAATGTCATTATGTCAAAGCATGTGAAAATTGCTGATTGTTGTATGTAAACAGTGGCTGAGTATTGATGAATTTGTATGGTGGATCCTAGTACATTATTTCAGAAAGAAAAGAGTCAAGAAAAAAAATGGATTTATTAGTGCCTAGTCTCTCATCTGACCTCATTTATTTATTTATTTATTTATTTGTACGGGGTCCCTATAAACAGGGTAGTTAGAGAGAGAATCTTAAGGAGGTGTCTCCATGAATGACTGTGTGACTCACAGAGGCCAGGAGATCCCACATGGTCAGCTCCTGGTGACAACATAGACTACAGAGTGGGGGAGAGGAGTGGTCTTCCTAAATCCGCATGGAGCCAACATCAGGCAGGAACTCTTGGCACAGACACAGATATTCTCACGTTGGGCTGTATCAGTAGTGGCAACAGCAAAGTGGTTTTGAACAGAAACTATTTAAGACTGGGGAGCTGAAAACAACAGAGGAATCAAAGCAAATGCTAGTCGTTCCAAAAATAATGGGGACTCTGCAACAGGTGGAATGTCCTTGAAGATTATGAGGGAGCAGGAGACATTGCATTTGGATTATCAGTGTCATTGCCAACATATCCTCATCTACATATTGGAATATGCTCAAATTCTCTCTCTCTCTCTCTCCCTCTCTCTCTCTCTCTCTCTCTCTCTCTCTCACTCACACACACACACACATGCACATGCACCCCTACCTACACAAGACAGGAAGGAGACATACCCAAATGTTGCCAATGATTATTTTTTAATTGTAGGATTATAGGATTAAATCCTCTTGCTTGTCAGTGTTTTCTATATTTTATACAGTGACTCTATGGTACTTTTAATCTTAAACTATACATATTAACATTTTAATAGAGTTGTACCCACCATTACGGGATTTTTTTTTTTAATTCTATTTTTAAAATTACAAAGGCTATAAATACTAACATCTGAATTTTTGTTCAGATTTGAATGCCACTATATCCTGAGAACATTGAACACAGGGTATTATACCTGCCTAATACATTTACAATTTTATTGCTGATGTACATTCTCTATGCTAATCTGCAGGAGGCATTATTACCACCGCATTTTGTAAATAATGCTCTTATTTGTAGCATTGTTGAGCTGAAATATAAGAACTTGAAAAATGTTTTAGTTTTTAAATTTTTCTTCTTTTAATGCTGCTTTTGGTGCTTTATAAAGATCTCAACTGTGTTTTATTTTAGCATTCACTACACATAAATATGGAAAAGTGCAAGAAATCTAATTAGATGTGCTATGTTATATTTACAGAGTGCTTGCAGCTATAGTGTGCATGCTATAACAACACGTTGGTCAGGTAAATCATGAAAGTTTATGCAGTCATTCAACAAATATATACAGTGAACACCTACTATGAGCAAGCAATAATGACCTTCATTGAAAAAGAAGATTTATATTTAAATGGAATTCTAGCTGTCTAAAACAATGAGAAGCAGCATAGAATGCTAGTTAAGAGCACAGAACAGAAGAGTAAGTCTACGTAGCTTCCAAATATTAGTTACATCACTTACAGGTGATGTGTGAACATGAGCATAGTACCTAATCTCTATATGTCTCAGGTTATGTATATGTAAAATGAGGATAATAATATTATCTCCATGATTGGGTTGTATGATCAAATGAGATAAACTGTGTGTCTTGCATATAGTAAAAGCTATGCTATTGTCCTTTTTTTCCCTGATGGACTTAAGTTTTTGTTGAATTTCTATACAGACCTACCTATTATCCAGAAGAAATAATGATGCAGGGAGAAATGTAATTAGAGAGTCATGGCATTTCAGAGCTAGAAGAGAACTTATTAATTACGTACCTAAATCCCACCAAAGTACAACTGAGAACACAAGGGCACAGAGCTACAAAATCAAATAATTAGGAGGTTTCCAAGCATGATAAAATCCCAGCTTTGTAACTCCCTGATCAATATATCAATAAATGCCAACTGTAAGTCCATTCATTCATTCTGCAAACATTTATTAAACAGCACTTCCTCTATGCCAAGCACTATGGTAAATGCACATGACACTAGGACAAATCATATAGGTTACTTACCTTGTAAATAGCTACAGTCTAGTAAAGGAGAACATGTAAAAGTAATTGAGTTTCATCTCTGCTCTGATAAAATATTTGTTGGTACCAGTGGTAGTAGAGTGGAGACATTGAACAATTCTATCTAGTAGTTCTAGAAATGCTTTATACAAAATGAAAATCTTGATTATGAATGTTGAATAAGGATTCAGAAAGCAGGTCTATGTGTCTAAAGCATCAGGTGTGGAGTTGAAAGGATTCACTAAAAGATAAATGTAAAAGATAGTGAGTGACTGGATCATAAAAGATGTTGTATTCCATGATGTATAGTTTTGATTTTTTTTCTAAATAAGAATTAGGGAATAAATTAAGTGGAAAATAAATGAATATTTAAAGATATGGTAGAAGTAATGTCATATAAAGAGGAAAGAACTGTAGTTTAGATTAAAAAGACTCACTGTAGGGCTTCCTTGGTGGTGCAGTGGTTAAGAATCCACCTGCCAATGCAGGGGACATGGGTTCGAGCCCTGGTAAAGTACCGTAAAGGCATCAGGGCAGAAAACAAATATAAGGTTACTAACAACAACAGCAAAAAGTATAGGTTATCATGATTCTACAGCTCTGCAACAGTGATACTACAAAACAAGAGGCTAGGTGTTCAGGGTGAAGGCTGAAAGGTTGTATCAACAAAGGCTGTACTCAAACATTATTATTATAGTCTGAAGGCAGAACAAGACAAAACAAAAAATCTTGGATATATAAAAATGCAGGAAATAAACTAGGAAGAGCTCCTGATAAAAATTGCCCAGGGGCAAATTTCAAGTAATCCAAAAATGAATCAAAATAAAGAACACACAAAGAAGCAACTTAAATATAAAATTAACTGTAATGACTTGTATAATTATGGATATAAATTAGAACTCATCTTAATGAAAAAAGAAAAACATATTTAAGTATAAGATAATCAGATAAATATATAAACTGAACTGTGAATATCACACCAAAAAACTGGTAGTTCAACAAAAGTAGAGTGAAGACTGAGAGGGAAGAGGCCATTCATTCTGATACTGATAGGGATATATAATAGTAATAATTAGTAAAATTTACAACAGGCTTTATACTGTTAAAGGATGACACAACCATCACTGAGGAGCTAAAAAAAAATTCTGAAGATGATTTTATTGCTTATTACAGTATAGAAGAATGTTGATAATCAGGCACAGTCTCTCCAGGCAGAGCAGACTACTAATCATACATGAGAATTTTAAAAATCATAGAGTTCAGAGATTGGTGGAATCTCAGAGGTGCACGTGGGGTGACATCATCGGTAAAAGCATAGTTACTTGGATGAAACTGTTTTTGATTGCATGGCACTTAGTGGCATATGTATTAGAGTGAATGTGTTTCTGATTGACTGACTTTTGGAAGGAAGGGGCTGTCACAGATACATTGGCTTTTAATATATTATTGATCAATTGAACAGCTTTAAAATGATTATTATGCTACTTGGACCATGACTACCAAACAGTCCATCTTTTCCTTTTTTATTCTGTGTCTATCAAGTTATCAAAGGGAAATAATTAGATTGAAAAATATAAACATTATCAAAAAAGTGTATAAAACAGAAAATGTAAGATAAAGTAATAGATCAAATATTTTTGTTACTTTCACTGGTAATGAAATGAATATTCTTAGTGAAAGAAAATTTTTCTCATCAGTAGGGGAATGCCAGTTCTGAAAATGGCAGAAAAGGTTGTGTTACATTAATCCTGTGACCACTGTGTATAGATTCTGTACAAAATATTAAAATAAATACCTAAAGCTACCAATAAACAAACAGCCAGAAACTGTAGAGGACATAATTCTTGAGAGAAAGAATGCCATGTTTGAATAGCTTTTTCCTTAAAAGCATTTCCTAGTGTTCTACCACAGAGTGAGATTACAGTTCAAACAGAAATAGGCTGAAGAGAAAAAAGTTAGAGCTTAGTGCTATCAGAGTAGCTGGGAATTGGAGGAAACTCCTAGAAAGGAAGAAGCCAAAGAGGGGAAATTCTAAACTCTGCATGTAACTGCTTCAGATTCTTGAACAATATTTTAAAATATGTATGCAGAGGGAGGATTCAAGAAGCCTAGAAGAAAGCAGTATGCAAGAGGCAGAGATTTCAGCAGTTGCCTGCATCTAGGAAGACAGTTTACAAATCAAGTTCCAACAAGTTCGTTGAATAGCTTTTTGAATGCTGTGGGCTTTCCCTTAACACCTCAGTAGAACCATATCTTACAAGTTAGCTCAGGACTCAGAACTACATACCTTATGAGTAAAATTAAAACCAAAATTTACCCATTATAACTAAGCCTAAAACCAAGTCTCTCTAGGATCAAAGTGATCTACCAGTAGTTTAACTGCCTGCAAGTATAAAACCCTATGTTCTTTAGAGGCAGATAATATTCAGAGGCTCTACAGTATATCATTCATATTGCCCATGATATGCAGTGATAAAGAAATTACTACACATACAAAGCATAAGAAAAATGTGGCAAATAATTTGGACAAGAAAGCAGTCAATAGAAGATCAACACATGTCCCAGATGTATAACTTAGTAGGTATTATAAATAAGTTTAAAAATCTGTAAGAGGACAAAGCTAATAAAATGATGAGAAACACCATTAGAGAAATGACAGTATCAAAAAGCTAAATGAATCTTCTAGAATTTGAAAAAAAATTTGGATTGACCTAACAAAAAGCTGGTCACATCAGAAGAAAATATCATTGAATCCGAAGAGAAGTTATTATAAATTAAACACAGAAAATAAAGACTGAAAGAAAATAAAATTTCAGTGACATTTAGGACAGTATCAAACAATCTAACTGATGTGTAATTCGAATCACAGAAGGATAGAAAAAATGGGGCAGAAAAAAATATTTGAAGATACAATGGAGGAACATTTTCCAAATTCACTGAAAAATATGAATTTACAGATTTAATAACTTCAGTAAACCCCAAGCAGTTGAAATACATATGAAAGCACATCAAAAGTGAAAATACCAGAAAAAAAGAGAAAATGTTAAAGTCAGCCAGCATAAAAGAAACATATTTCTTTTGATCATATTGGAACAGGGATAAGAATAATGGTTGACTTCATGAGAAACAATAGAGTCCAGAAAATAGTATAATAACATCTTTAAAAAGTGCTGACAGAAAAAAAATATCTGTCAACCTAAAATTTTGTATGCAGTAAAAATAACCTTCAAGAAAAGGTGAAATTAATATACTGTAAGATAAATGAAAGCTGGAAGAATTTTCGCCAGCATAAAATAAATGTACAAAAAGAAATGCTAAATAAAATTTTTCAACCGGAAAACCTAATGATACCAGATGGAAATTTATAGCTGTAGGAGGGAATGAATAGCGTCAGAAAGAAACATTATACAAATTAAAATGACTAGTTATTTCTTTTCTTATACTGAAAAAATATATATATTCTGGGGTTTTGTAACACATAAAAGTAATATATATATGATAACAGTAGCACAGAGGAAGAAGGGAGAATAAATGAATAATAATCCAATTATATGGAAAGTGGTACAATCTTAATTCATGGTGGTCTATGATAAATTAAGCCATATCCCCCAAAATAGAAAGAATAGTTGAAAAGTCATTTGAAGAATTAAAATATAATCGTAAAAAAACACTCAGTTCATCCACAGAAGGCAAGAAACGAGGAACAAAGGGGACAAAAAGGCAAACTTACTATTTTTTATAATTGCATTTATTATAAATGGACAAAACATTTTTATCAAAGGCAGTGATTGTCGGACTAAATAGATGTATCAGGAAACATCTCTAAGGTACTTACAAGATATGCAGTTTAAATACATAGACACAAAAATGTTGGAAATATATGAAAAAGTATATACCATGAAAACATTAAGAAAGCTGGCGTGGTTTTACTTATAGCAGATGAAGGAAACTTCAGGACAATGAATATTGTGAGATAAAGAGAACCTTTTCATAATGATAAAAAGCATCAGTTCAACACGAAGGCATAACAATTCTAAACGTGTGCAATTCAGAAGAGAAACTCTTAAATGTATTAAACTGATAGAACTAGGGGAGACATAAACAAATTGAAAATTAAATGTGGAAGTTTTCATACTTCTCTCTTCATTTTTTTATAAAAGAAGTGGACAAAAAAGAAAATTTGAAAGCCTAGAGAACATGTAAATAACATTCCTAACAAAATAATCTAAGAAATATTTATGTAGGTCATAGACAGGACATGACATTTGAAGGTCTTGAGTGTGAGACTTTACAAGGTGTGTGAGGAAGAAAGGGTACTCAAAAGTACAGGAAGTGGGATTGGAAAGGTACAGAAGAATGAATGAGATGGCATGTTCTAGGAACAGCCCCAAATGCTCAGGTAGCAAAATTAGACATGAATCTGGAAAAGTAGGTAAAGATCCCCATAGAATTTGGCATTAGAGAGCCATGAACGATTTTTAAGGAAGGGTGGGTCATCATCAGACCTCTTTTAGGAAAGTGTGGAGTAATTACTGGAGGAAGGAGAGATGCAACCAAACAAGCAAATCTTCACAGTACACATTCTTTTTTTTAACATCTTCATTGGAGTATAAATGCTTTACAATGTTGTGTTAGTTGCTGCTGTATAACAAAGTTAATCAGCTATACATATACATATATCCCCATATCCCTTCCCTCTTGCATCTCCCTCCCACCCTCCCTATCCCACGCCTCTGGGTGGTCGCAAAGCACTGAGCTGATCTCCCTGTGCTATGTGGCTGCTTCCCACTAGCTAGCTATTTTACATTTAGTAGTGTATATATGTCCATGCCACTCTCTCACTTCGTCCCAGTTTACCCCTCCCTCCTCCCCGTGTCCTCAAGTCCATTCTCTACGTCTGCATCTTTATTCCTGTCCTGCCCACAGGTTCTTCAGAACCATTTTGTTTTTTTAGATTCTATATATATGTGTTACCATATGGTATTTTTCTCTTTCTGACTTACTTCACTTTGTATGACAGACTCTAGGTCCATCCACCTCACTATAAATAACTCAATTTTGTTTCTTCTAATGGCTGAGTAATATTTCATTGATATATGTGCCACATCTTCTTTATCCATTCATCTGTCGATGGACACTTAGGTTGCTTCCGTGTCCTGGCTATTGTAAATAGTGCTGCAATAAACATTGTGGTACATGACTCTTTTTGAATTATGGTTTTCTCAGGGTATTGTGCCCAGTAGTGGGATTGCTACGTCATATGGTAGTTCTACACAATCTTTTAAATTGAATATGGAACATTTATCTAGATAGACCATAGACAGGGCCGCAAAATAAGTCTCTATAAATTTGAAAGAGTGAAAATTTTACAGAATATGTTATCTGATGATAACATAAATCAATTAAAAATCAATGACATATATACAGTTGACCCTTGAACAACATGGATTTGAACTGCACTGATCCACTTACATGCAGATTCTTTTCAATAAATACGTACTACAGTACTACATGATCTGAGTTTGGTTGAATCTACAGATGCAGAACTGAGGATATGGAAGGCCAACTATAAAGTGGGAGGGGTTTGCACTCCTAACCCCTGCATTGTTCAAGAGTAAACTCTCTCTCTATATATAAATGTATATCTCAAATTCTTTTTAAATTAAGCAACACATTTTATGTGTTGATTAAGTCAAATAAAATATTACAAGGAATTAGAAGAAGCTGCATTTTTTTCAAAAAAGGCATATGGATTAACCAGTAAGGCACTCAACGTCACTGTCATCAAGGTAAGGCAAACTAAAACCACAATGAGATACTATTCTTTAGCCACTACAGTCGCAAAATTTTAAAAGATTGACCACAAATTTTGTAAAGGACGTAGAGCAGTGCTTTTCAAACTTTGTAGTCTCAGAATTACTTTACCCTCTTAAAAATTGTTGAAAACCCCAAAGAGCTTTCCATAATGTGGATTTTCATATCATATTTACCACATTAGAAAATAAAACAGAAAATTTTAAAAACACATAATTTATTACTGAATTTAAAATTATGATAATTTACCCAGTAAATGTTAAAAGAAACAACAAATATTCTTGAAAAATTACTATGTTTTCCAAAATAAAAATAATATTTGGTGACAAGTGTAGCATAGTTTTCTGGTTTTGTAAATTTTTTTTAATATTTGGCTTAATGGACGCTGCAGTCTTATATTTGTTGATTTGTTAATTCTGTTGTGACAAGTTGTATTTGCTGAGGTAGCTGAAGAAAATCCAGCGTCAAACAGAAATGTAACTATAAAAGGAAGGAGTATTTTTAAAAGAATTTTCAGCTAATGTGTATATTCTTTTATAATATACCAAACCTCAAAATGCGGTAGTGCCTTAAATGTTAGTTACAACATGGAATACAAAACCATCTGGTAGCGGGCTGAACGACGGCCTCCCTGAAAATATTCCCGTGTCCTAATCCCTGGAACCTGTGAATATTACTTTCTACGACAAAAGATGTGATTGAGTTAAGGATTTTGAGAGGAGGAGACTATCCTGGATTATCTAGGTGAGGCACTAACTCGATGGCTTAAAATAGCAGAAAGTTATTTTCCCCTAAAGTCTTGAAATGGAACTCCGCCTTGCCAACACCTTGGTGTTGGATTTATGGCCTCTAAAAATGTGGGAGAATAACTTTATGCTATTTTAAGCCATCAAGTTTTTGGTAGTTCTTTACAGAAGTTTTAGAAACTAAAACACGTATCAGTAAGCTTTTTGCATTCTGTTACATTAAAATCAAATGATCTATCAAACTTTGGATAGATCTTTCACTCAAGCATGATTTTATAACATTGTACATTGTTTATTTGCAAAATATTTGTTTTACTAAGTTATTGAGATCTTCTAAATGTTGACATATTTATTATGCAGTATCACATTCATTTATATCACCACCAAATTTATCAACTGCATCTTTAAATATTGGGAAGCCAGTGCATATAAGTTTTTTTTACATTCTAATTTTTGCTTAAAAGCTCAACTTTCATCACTGGTAACACGTACAATCAGTTGTTTTCCTTGGAGTGACAGACACAATTAGTTAATTTTTGAAAAATGTTTAACAAATATCCACTCTGAATAATCATAGACTGTCAGTCATTTTTTAAGTAAAAATGGTGTTCCATGGAAAAGGCAGCCAGTTTTCCTCACAATTAAGGTGCTGTTTGTCAAGATAGCCATTATACTTCAGAATACAGTAGTAGAAATTTATGTGTACTTCCTATTTCTCGCAAAGAATATTATAATTAAGTGTACTCATATATATGGAATCTAAAAAAAAAATGGCTCTGATGAACCTAGGGGCAGGACAGGAATAAAGATGCAGACATAGAGAGTGGACTTGAGGACATGGGGAGGGGCAAGAGCAAGCTGGGACAAAGTGAGAGGGTGGCATGTACATTTATACACTACCAAAAGTAAAATAGATGGCTAGTGGGAAGCAGCTGCATAGCACAGGGAGATCAGCTTCGTGGTTTGTGACCACCTAGAGGGGTGGGATAGAGAGGGTGGGAGGGAGACGCAAGAGGGAGGGGTTATGGGGATATATCTATACATTTAGCTGATTCACTTTGTTATACAGCAGAAACTAACACAACTCCAAGGCAATTATACTCCAATAAAGATTTTTTTAAAAAAACCTGTGTACTAAAGGGTGAAAATTTAGTAAAATTAGCGATTTTTACTGCTTCACCAAGGACATTCTTCTGTAGTACTGACATCTTTTCTTTCTTTTTTGTCTTCCTTCCTTCCTTCCTTCCTTCCTTCCTTCCTTTCTCTTTCTTTCTTTCTTTCTTTCTTTCTTTCTTTCTTTCTTATCTCTTTCTCTTAACTCTAAGTGTATGGCAGTGAAGAAAACAATGGCTATCTGTACAGTTTTGTGCTACTGCTCTAATTGTGCTATAATAAACATCAGATTTATTTTTACCTCCCCTCTTGCCTCCATTACTTTTCTTCCAAAAGTGCAGATACCAACATGGTAGAAACGACAAATACCATCTTAGTATTATTAGGAAAATAGTTTGAATTTTTCAAACCTCCTGAAAAGGTCTCAGGAACTCCAGGTGTGTACACACTCTGTTTCAACTACTGCTGTTGTAGAGCAACTTATTCCATTGCAGGTGGGGTTAAAAATGATATAATCACTTTGGAAACTTATGTGGCAATTTCATACATAAGCTTTAAATATGTATACTCATATCAAAAGACTCATCTAAGAATTTTCATAGTAGCTTCTTATTCATAATAAGTGAAAGGTGGCAGTAACCTAAATGACAATGGAAATAACCTAAATGACAGTGGAAACAACCTAAATAACACTGTAAATAACCTAAGTATTCTCCATCAAAAGGAGAATAGTATAGTATAAAAATTACGGTATATCTGTATAATGAAATGCTTCTCAGAAATGAGTAAAAGGAATTACTGATTCAAGCAATAAAATAGATGAGTCTTGAAAACACCATTTGGAGTAAAATAAGCCAGACTACATATCAGTATGTTAGGTATGGTCACATTTATAGAAAGGTTGATGACAGGAAAAAATAATCTGTGATTATAAAAATGAGAAGAGTGGTTCTTCTGGGAACAGAGTTTACTAGAGAAGGACGTGAGGGGGCTCTTTCTGCAGTAATGAAAATATTCTCTTTCTTGAATGATGCATTCATTACACACCAAAATCACCAAATTATATATTTAAGAAGTGTGTTTCACTACATGTAAATTATACTTCAATGAAAGCACTTAATCTTGAACATAGTCTAAAAAATAAGTAAGTAGACATATATATACATATACATAAATAAACTATATACTTTCAACAAGGTGCGGTGTGAAAAAAAGTACACCTGAAAGACTAAAAGGAAAAAGAAGGGCAAATATATATAATACAAATGCAATAAAAGTAAGGCAAGGATTCCAATAACAACATGAAAGTGGAGTTCAAGGTGAGCTTTTAAGCAGATAAAGGTTAAAAGCATACAATCCATGGTGAGCGTACAACTGTGATGAGACTTCAAAAAGTGATAACCTATTATCTAAATATATAAAATAAGTACTTAGACATAGGAGAAATAGAAACAATCATAGAATTTTTTGATATAACCTATCAGCCTTTGATGGATGAAATAATCCAAAAAAGAAAAGAATTACTATATTATATATGTAATTTTTATAGTTCACGTTTGTATGCTAAAAACACATGCCCCAGTGTACCGAAAGTAGAAATAGTAGTAAACTTTTAAGCATTTAACCTAGAATTTAAATACTTAAAACATATGCTAAGAACTATATAGAGAAATAGCCAGAGACACAAATTTAATTGAAAATTTTTAACATAGTCTTTGATAGAGCAAGTAAACAAAAAGAAAGGCCTGAGTAATATATTAACAGGATATGTTTTATGTATAACTGTATTTCAAATCCTAAATCCTATGTAAGTACTGCTTCTTCTTTTCAAGAGCCAATGGAACGTTTAAAATGATTGCTTATATATCAAGCCATAAAGAAAACACCAATAAATCCCTAAAAGTAGATATAAATCCAGCCACATTCACTGCAATGTACAACTATACAACTACAAACTAATAACAAAAGTTATATCTTAACTTGATTTATTTTAAGATATACACCTTCAAAGCAATTTTCAAAATAAAGAACATGCCCTTGCTCCAGTATATTGTAGTTACTGCAGAACACAAAATATGAATTTTGAAAATATACCTAAGAAACAAAAGGACTCAATTCAAGGTAGGAAAATAGGCATTCATCTCTGGGATTAAAATTATATCTCTTATTTTCTTAGTTGACTCTTTGCTCAAAAGCTTATTGTACCATTAAATAAAACTTATTTTTTACAGATAAAAATAATGGGGAAACTTAGCTAAGATGATTGGACTCTCTGACTCTGATGAATCTTCTACCCACTTTTGCCTGACTTTGAAGCCACAGGAAATAATTAATACTCAATTTTAAAATTTCTAAGAGAGGAAGTAAGTTTATTGCCAGGACCTAAAAGTTTGGTTTAGATCCAAATTCTAGTTCCAAAAGTTTGATAGGTCTAGGACAGGGGGTAAAATTATAATCATTTATGACCCAGCAATTCTATGATGTTCTGAGAGTAATAACAAGACTCTTGTGACTTTTGATAATGAATGTAAAATGGCAAGAACAGTACCTGATACAGAGCAGGAGCCCAGTAAGTATTTGGGGGAACTCCCTGGCAGTCCAGTGATTAGGACTCCATGCTTTCACTACCAAGGGCCCGGGCTCAATCCATGGTTGGGGAACTAAGATCCCACAAGCTGCCCAGTGTGGCCAAAATAAATAAATATAAATAAATAAATATTTGGGAACAAACAAAGAAAAAAGACTCTTGTGCCTTCCTTTACTACCTGTCCTTCTTAGTTAAAAAAATAAATCTATACCAACAGGCATATAGGACTTAGTTATCTCTCTAATATACAGACAACGATCTGGAGCATCTCCAAGCATTCAGTGACTAAACACAAAAAAAAAAAAAAAAAAAATTGTGCAAGGAGGGGAAAACTGTAAAGACAATTTGAATACTGGGAAGTGGAATCTTGTGAGCACATCCTGCAGGAAGAGTTAGAAAGTTCTCCCCATATAAAACATACCTCAGGTAGCCAGCATGAAGTAAAGGTACAGACCTCAACTCAGTCTAACATAGAAGCATTAGAATGATTAGGAGCACTGCACTAAGACAAATCTTCTATTAGCAAATGGCAGACTAGCTTGCCCTCTCATCCTTTTTGGATGAGTCAGCAGTTTCATAGGTGAGAATGAAAACAAAATACTGCAGTATATGACAAGAAAAGCATTATCTGAAAACTCACAGAAAGGAAAACCCCTGATAATGACTTACTAAGAAGTGTTAGATGAAGCTGGCATCTTCTTTTGGATGCAGGTAGAAAAAAACTCTAAGAAAAAGTAGGAGCAAGATTTTCAGAAAATAGGTTGAGCTGAAATATAAAATGATAACAGAGAGGTTTAGGGAAAGGATCTATGCAGTAGTAGAATCCTGAATTTTAACAGTGTGGAAATAAAATCAGTGATTTGGAGAACCATCTTGAAAAGAGCCACTAGAAGGCAGAAAGTTAGGGCAGAAATATTTTAAAATATATTCATTAAAAATGAAAGAGAGGGCTTCCCTGGTGGCGCAGTGGTTGAGAGTCCGCCTGCCGATGCAGGGGACACGGGTTCGTGCCCCGGTCCGGGAAGATCCCACATGCCGCGGAGCTGCTGGGCCCGTGAGCCATGGCCACTGAGCCTGTGCATCTGGAGCCTGCGCTCTGCAACGGGAGAGGCCACAACAGTGAGAGGCCCGTGTACCGTAAAAAAAATTTAAAAAAAAGAAAGAGAAGTATACAAAGTATGTGGGCTGGATAATGACATTAAAAATATAAGAAAAGTACTTTTTCCCATGGTGAAAAAGAAGCATGAGAACATTTGGAAAAGAGACATTAAAAAAACCTCCACGTGCTGAGGAAAGGCCCTAATCACTGATTAAGATCAATCCATTTATGAAGAGAATCTCTCCTAAGTAAACAGCAGAAAAAAATTACATTTAGATTAGTTATGTTTTTGAATTTTTCACTTTGAAAAAAAATTAAACCTTAAAAGTCACAAGAATAATTCAATTAATACCCATATATCCTTCAGAAATTGGTACCTTTCACTGCATTTGCTATATGCTTCTCTCTCTCTCTCAAAACAAGGTCATTAATTTTCTTACATAACCAAAGTGAAACAAATGATCACATTCAGAAAATTTGACATTAATAATACTAATAATAAAGTCCTTATTCAATTTCACTAATTGTCCTTAATAGGATTTTCACCCATTTATGAACTAATCTAGGATGATGCATGACATTCAGGTCTCATGGTTGTTTAGTCTTTAATCTGGAATAATTTCTCATTCTTTTCTTTTTTTTTTTTTTTTAATTTCATGACACTGACATTTGAAGAGTACAGGTCAGTTGTTTTATAGAATGTTCCTCAATTGGGTTTGTCTCATGTAAGACCATGTGAGTGATGCTGTGTCCTTTTCAGTGAATCACATGAAGAAGTGAATGTTATCAGTTTGTCCCATTACTGGTGATGTTTACTTTGATCTCTTGGTTAAAGGTAGAGTCTGCCAGATTCCTTCACTTTAAACTTACCATTGTTCATTCATAATTCATAAGTAACCTCAGCATATATATATGAGACCGTGTGAATATCCTCTCTTATTTAAATTTCACCCACAGATATTAGCACCTACTGATGGCTTGCCTACAATAATTATCCCTAAGATATCTGCAGAATAATGGGCCTCAATTTTATCACTACTTCTTCTTTTATTGGTTGCCATTCTACTATTAGAACCATGTTACTACCCCATGTACTTTATTTATTTACTTATTTATCAGTAGTTTCACAGATCATTTTTACTTAAACGATTATAATCCATTACTCATTAATTGTTAAGGTTCACATTGTCCCCAGTTAGGCCAGTGGGAGCCCATTCAAGCTAACTCTGTGTTGTTTAACTATTTATCTACTTACACTTTATAAATTTTATGCATGTTTTCATTTCAAAGTTGTGAGATTTTTTTTTTAATGAGGAGAAATATTTAGTTTTGAGGAAATGTAACTTTATCATTTTTTCTTTTATGGTTTTGATTCTTGTGTCCTAAGAAATCTTTGCTTACACCCAACTCACAAAGATTTTCTCCTGTATTTTTCTCTAAAAGCTCTATAGTTTTTCTATTTATATTTAATTATATAATAGATCTCAAATTAATATTTGTGTTAAGTGTAGGGTAGGTGTCTAGGTATATTGTTTTCTCTGGGGATATCCAGTTTTTCCAACACCATTTGTTGACTTTTATCTCCCATTGGATGGTTTTCATGTCTTTGTCTAAAAAAATAAAATAGACATATAAGTACATATCGAATTCTTAGCTCTCTATCCTATTAATTTAACACATTTATTGATCTTTGTGCCAGTAAAATAATTATTTGATCACCATATGTTAATCTTGAAATTATGTAGCATAATCTTCCAACTTTATCTTTCTCAAGTTTGCTCTGGATATTCTAGGTCCTCAACATTTCCATATGAATTTTAAAACCAGGTTTGCTGGAATTATGATAGGGAGACATAAAACATAGAGATCAATTTGTGGTAAGATTGATATCAACAATATTTGATATTGTCTTCTGAAATAATACCATGGTTATACTTCTGCATTTTTTTCAGTCTTGTTAATTCCTTTCAGTAGATGACTAAACTGAGCACTATGCATTTTTTTCTTAAACTCATTCCCCTAAGGGAAGCAACTAAAATGTCAGTTCCTTCATCCTTAGCTGAGTTTCTGGCAGTGTGGTCCACACAGGCACGTTTCAGAGGTCAGCCTAGGATGTCAGTAGAGTTAAATCACAGACTTGGGGCTCCCCTTTCTGAATATCTCCTTTGCAGGAAGGACTACTGTCTGACTTTCGAGGGGAAGTGGTTCCTCAAACTCTAACCCCCCAGTGCACCTTGCCAAAAACACCGAGTTTTCTTTTGGAGTTTTAATTGCCTGTTTATGACTTACCCTCAGACTAAAAACCATAGCCACCAGAAATTCACCTTGTGCTCTTTCCTCTTTCCAAGTGTCAGTTCCCCTCTAGAATATCATCACTTTTGCTCACTCCCCAGTGTCTTCTCATAGTTGTCTGTATTTTATCTGGAGTTCACGCTTAGTGTCTGCAAGATCATTAGTCCTACACAAGCTTACTTGGCCCTGCTGCTTGAATTCATTTTTGAATTATGACCCTATAAACACACAGGGAGGAAATGTAAGAGGTTATCTAACTACAAATGAAAACATAATCCAGTGTCCTCAGGCTTCTCTTCTACAAAACGGAAATGTCAGAAAAGAATGGACTTTCTAAAGAATTTTCAGAGAATAACACATAAACCTAAAAAATGCGTATCCAATCATGATGTCTTTCCTGGATAGAAGAAACATTGTGTTCTCGGATATGCATGGACTTTGAAATATTTCTACCACTCACACACTTAGGAAAAAATCACTAGCATCTTCCAATCAAAGTGTGGGGCAAGGATCAGCAGCATCAGCAGCACTTGCAACGTTATTAGAATGCAGAATCTCAGGCCCCATCTGATTCCTACCGAATCAGAATTTCACTTTTCAAAACAATCTCCAAATACTTCAAGCACACTTTAAATTTGATACATGCCACTCTAGCCATATGAGATTTTAAACTCTAGGATGTGATATCATTTTAAAAATATTAACCATTTATTTGCCCAACTTAGAAGTCAACTCTAAATCATCTGAAATGGAAAAATTATGCACCACGATACTCCTTGATACAATGTTCGTCATAATAATCAAGAAAAATGAATCCAGCATTAGGAGAAATGATGTGCAGTCATCAAAATTTTACTTATGAAGGTTGTGATGATATAGTAAAACATTGGTTTTGTCACATTGAACTGTAAAGCAGGAAACAGAAGAGTGTAGGCAGTAACATCTCAACCCCGGAAACAATAATCACACAAAAAAATAATGGTTGACAATCGGTAATGATATTTCCCCCTCGTTTCTTCATATATTTTTGTACTTTCCAAATATTAATGCATTTTGAAATAAGAGAATATATTTTGAATAAGTGAGGAAATATCATTGGAGAATTGCCGAGGATAGATAGCGTGAAGATATTTTATTAAGCCATTTACTTCATGCAGATTGTATTATTCTGCCTTAGATGCTATTTTCTTCCTTTCTAGCCCAAGGACAGTACATAAGTGACTCAGTTTTACACAGAATAATCAGTGAGAGCTAGTGACTAAAAGCATTCTTTGCATTTCATAATAGTTCTGTGATAAACAGTAAATTCTGTAACCATTCTGTGTGGCATTTCTCATGTTTAGGTAATAATAAAGTTTGATATGTACATCATAAGCACATTATAAAAATTAATGAGCCAGGGACCCATGAAACCCTTAGAGCTCAAAAATGGAAAAGAACTGTATGAACAAGTATCAAAACTGTGACAGAAGTCCTAGTGTTGTACAAATTTTCCTGTTTAAAATTATTTCTAAAATCTCTCCAAAACAAGAATAAGTTTGTGCTGTCCCAACGTGAGCACCAGTAGCATGTTCCTTATCCCTGGGAGTTTAAAATCTTAGGTATATATTAAGGATTATACTTATAATGGTTTACGCCCAATTTTCTAATCCTATTTTCTAAATTTACCCATTGTGTCTCATTTTTATTATGTTCATAATTACAGTCCAAGGCTTTTTCCTCTGTCTTCTACTCTCTTTTCCTTCAGAATCATGGACATCAGTTACAGCCTATTCCATTGTCAATTAAAATTATTGCTTGCTGCTATTCATGTACAAAAGATCTAATTGTTATCAGTTTTCAGTTCCAATTACCTGGCCATATCTTTGCCTTAAGGTACCTCATCTCACTGGCAACTATGAAGTTAGCAAGAAGGAGGGATTTTACAGGATATTTCTTAATATATAATAAATACT
The DNA here is from genome assembly GCF_003031525.2 of Neophocaena asiaeorientalis asiaeorientalis. Lineage (NCBI taxonomy): Eukaryota > Metazoa > Chordata > Mammalia > Artiodactyla > Phocoenidae > Neophocaena > Neophocaena asiaeorientalis. Next base: position 4,703,346 of record NW_020173397.1, on the reverse strand, counting down.
GCTACTAGATAATACTATTGCAATAATCCCAGATGTTCAACAGTTCAAGTCTTTAAATGTTTTCACGATATCACCAAAACCATACAGCTTTTTATCCTGAGAAGCTTCCTGGTGTGTCCTATGGATTTTAACTGTAGAGCTGCCAAACCCATTTCAAAGGGAAGCCATATTGCTTAGTGTTTAAGAGAAACAGATTTGGAATCAGGCAAACCTGGGTTACGTTTGGCACTTCCATATACTAGCTGTAAGAAAACAAACTATCTGTGCCTCAGGTTCTTAATTATTTCTGTTTTCAAGAAATGCCAAGTTCTTTCATGCCAAGGGAATTTCAATCATTTTCTCCAGGAGCATTCCCCTCTCATTACACAGATCTCAGCTCAAGTGTTCTCTACTCAGATTTTTCCCAACAACTCTCTCAAATGTAACTTTTCTTCTCCTCCAACTCCACCCTCACCATGCTCTATTCCACTGCCCTCTTTATTTTTTTTTAGAGATATCTGAATATCTTTAGTAAGAGTGATGAACTATCTCTATCTAAAAGTATATTTTCTAATATTTATTTATTTATTTGGTTGCACTGGGTCTTAGCTGCGGCAAGCAGGCTCCTTAGTTGCAGCACGTGGGCTTCTCAGTTGTGGCATGTGAACTCTTAAATGCTGCCTGCATGTGGGATCTAGTCCCCTGACCAGGGGTCAAACTCAGGCCCCCTGCATGGGGAGCACAGAATCTTATCCATGCGCAACCAGGGAAATCCCTCAAAGTATATTATGAATTTATTTATCTGTTTTTTATTCTGTCCCCACCACTCAATTCTCATATTACTGCCATGAAAGCATGGAGTTTGTATGTCTTTATTTTCATATTCATTGCCCATTCCATTGAATGTTAAGAAGGATATATAGATGCCCAATAAACATTTTGACTGAAGAGATATAAAAAGGAAAGAGAATTGTATCTACTTTATAGTGCTGCTGTATTTTATCAGTTTTTAAAAAAATTCTTAGTAAAATACATGGTAAAAGTTAGGTAACTGCAGATATGTCAACATCACACACACACATCAAACACTTACGAGAATATTTATTTATTTTTTCTGTTTAGTAGAATACATACATGAGGTTTCTAGATACAGAACAATACAGGACCAGCTTACTATTGCAATTCCTGTTACTATAAAGGTTATTATAACTCTTTTTCTACCAATTCTTGACTAAACAATCCAGATTCTTAACAATGCTTAAAGGGTTTTTAACAACTTACTATAAAGCTAAGATGGAGAGAAACACACTGCTGTCTTTTCTGGTTATAGACCAGCCTATCTCAAGAAGACGTAAGAAAACTTAGAGATATTCTCCCCGATTGTGTGGTGTGTGTGTGTGTGTGTGTTTGTAAGCTACAGACACACTCTTCAAATGTTAAGCCTAATATTTAAAATAAATTAATCTTGTTCTTAATGAGTTAGAAACTAGAGGTACTAAGCCTGCCTACTGCACACATACTCTAATCCTATCCTGTTCTCGAAAATATCTGCAGAGCAAGGACATTTTGTAAATCACTGATTTAAATCTAATCATTCCATTTTGCAGAAGAAGAACTGAAGTTCTGAAAAGGTTATGACTTGCCAAGGTCACACATAATTAGTGAATAGATAAGGATTATACCTAGAACACCTAAATCCCACACTAGGGCTCTTTCTATTATAATTAGATACGAGCCTTATGTGTGTGTATGTGTGTGTATATGATTTGAGCATTCATTCATTAAACAATTATTTACTGAACATTCATTATGCACCAGATACTCTGCTTGGCTTAGGGATAGAGTGTTAAACAGGCAACCATAATTCTTCCTCTCAAGGTGCTTTCAGTCTTTTGGGGAGTGAGTCATTAAAAATATAATTACATAAAATAATTTAATTAAATTCATGAGAAAGAAAGTATCAGGAGATTCAAGGTCAATGGCACTCTAAAGTTAATTGCTGAATCCACCTTCCTCTCACTACCATTAGGCACCAAAAAAGTGATCATGATTCCCATTGACACCTCTAGGTAACCCCAATACAGTGATATGTAGAATTCTATTGTTTGTAGTGCTACGGGGAGCACAGGGTAGTTTAAAGGCCCCAAATTTGTTTTTGTTTTTCTCTTTGTTTTGTGGACAAAAGCCCATACAGGTCTCTGCAGGTTCATTGACTTCTTTTTTTTTTTTTTCCTTTATTCCCTCAAATCTTTTTGTTCTTATTGTTTTGTCTTGTTTTGTTTTTGTTTTTTTAATTTTATATATTATTTTGTACCGCAGGTTCTTATTAGTTATCTATTTTATACGTATTAGTGTATATATGTCAATCCCAATCTCTCAATTCATCCCACCACCACCATCACCACCCCTGCTTTCCCCCTTTGGTGTCCATAGGTTTGTTCTATACATCTGTATCTCTATTTCTGCCTTGAAAACTGGTTCATCTGTACCATTTTTCTAGATTCCACATACATGAGTTAATATACGATATTTGTTTTTCTCTTTCTGACTTACTTCACTCTGTATGAGAGTCTCTAGGTCCATACATGTCTACAAATGACCCAATTTCATTCCTTTTTATGGCTGAGTAATATTCCATTTTATATACGTACCACATCTTTTTTTTTTTTTTTTTGAAGTTGGCTCTCCCACCTCAGAGGCACAGCACTGACTCCTGGCTGCAGCACCAAGAGCCTTTCATCCATACGGCTCAGAATAAAAGGGAGAAAAAGTAAAAAGAAAGAAAGAAAGAAAGAGAGAGGATAAAAGAAAATAATATAAAGTAAGGTAAAATAAAGTTATTAAAATAAAAAAAATGTATTAAGAAAAAAACATTTTTAAGTAAAAAACAAAACAAAAAATGGACAGATAGAGCACTAGGACAAATGGTGAAAGCAAAGCTATACAGACAAAATCTCACACAGAAGCATACACATACTCGTCCACGCTGTTAGCCGCGGCTCGCGCCCATCTCTGGAGCTCCTTTAAGCAGCGCTCTTAATCCCCTCTCCTCGCGCACCAAGAAACAAAGAGGGAAGAAAAAGTCTCTTGCCTCTTCGGCAGGTCCAGACTTTTTCCCGGACTCCCTCCCAGCTAGACGTGGTGCACTAACCCCTTCAGGCTGTTTTCTCGCCGCCAGTCCTTTTCCTGTGCTCCGACCGAAGCCCGAGCCTCAGCTCCCAGCCCTGCCTGCCCCGGCGGGTGAGCAGACAAGCCTCTGGCTGGTGAGTGCTGGTCGGCACCACTCCTCTGTGTGGGAATCTCTCCGCTTTGCCCGCCGCACCCCTGTTACTGTGCTCTCCTCTGCGATTCCGAGCTCTCCCCATCCACCACCCGCAGTCTCCACCCGCGAATGGGCTTCCTAGTGTGTGGAAACCTTTCCTCCTTCACGGCTCCCTCCCACTGGTGCAGGTCCCCTCCCTATTCTCTTGTCTCTGTTTATTCTTTTTTCCTTTTGCCCTACCCAGGGACGTGGGGAGTTTCTTGCCTTTTGGGAGGTCTGAGGTCTTCTGCCAGTGTTCAGTAGGTGTTCTGTAGGAGTTGTTCCACATGTAGATGTATTTCTGATGTATCTGTGGGGAGGAAGGTGATCTCCGCATCTTACTCTTCCGACATCTTCCCCCTCCTCCTGATTCACTTTTTAATCTAGTCTTTACGATGGTAAAATCATGCGAGAAATCACATTGTAATTTGACATCAATACATTTTTTTCTAACAGGTAGTTTAAATTACATATTTTATTAAATATTTGCTCATGTGTCATCTAAAATGATGCTACATACCAGGCTTTGCAAAAAACTGGGCTACAGTGTAGATAAAAAAAATATGCATGGTTTTTCTGTCACTGGTCCATGACACCACAGTTGAGAATTGTTAAGATAAAAATCAGCAGAATTTTTGACTAGACAGCTCCCTTGGGGTGTTTAAAAATTCCGTATTTCTTTTTGGATGGTTTTGTCCAGATTGGAAGTGTCCATTTTGAGTTATGAGCACCTACCCAGAAGGAACCCTATCTAGCATTCTTTCATATTAGCATCCAGTTCAGTGGCACCCCTAAAGAGAGAGGTAAATGAGGTGATAATAACAATAATTGGAACTCATTTTATGTCCATGGAATTTCCTTCAGAATGTATAAGATACACAAAGCAGAGAATGCTGCTATTTTGGGTTCATTGTCAAAGGACAAAAAATTTATTCTGTTGCTGTCTAGCAAATGTTTTTTTCATTTATTTGGAAAAAAGTGTTCTGTGTCTTAAAAGATATTGGTCCTCAGAACACAACTCCTGACCTAAAGCTCATAAATCACTTTTCAAAAGAACATTAATAAGTATCTCATTGTTTTCTAAAGAAGCTCTCCAAATTTCTTTTAAGCGGGAAAATTTTATTCTCAGGGATTTAATTGTCATTACTAATTTGTAAACCACATGTTGCTTGTTACTAACAAATACAATCTATCTTATTCATGAAAGAGTCTGTGGCTCTATTCCTGGAGACGTGTGTGTGTGTGTGTGTGTGTGTGTGTGTGTTAGAGACAGAGAGAGATCTAATAGAATCAGCAGCAGCATCCAGTGAAGTCACTGTGTGTGCAGACCTACAGAGACATGTGCAGACAGGATATAAAATTGTATAGATTATGAACATCTCTGGTTGATGAAATGGAATTGAAATACATTTTCCCTTTCATATTGGAAGAGGCTTAACATTAAAAAACTAATCTTTTTTGAGATAAATTTCATTAACACAATGATTATTCATTTGGCTTTTATAATGATATTGCTGCTTAATCATCAGAACATTGCTTCCTGTGCTCTGTGGGAACCAGCAGGAAACATTTGAAGAGCAAGTCTTGCTGCTAATGTGACGGTAGAGGGAATTATATTCTCACTGCTCTTCATTTCAGAAGTACAGCACGTTTCTGCTCAGAAGTCTAAAACCTCTTGTCCGACAGCATGAGCTTTAAACCCCACATTAAACATAGTATAAAGTTATATAACCCTGAAGGCTAAATCTTTGCCTCAGGTCTGCTCTTTCTCTTTGGATTATACATAAAGTCTCTCCAGGGGGATATTTTTTGTTATAAATCAAGATTTGAAGTGGTTTTATCTTGGTAGTGGCAATACTATGGTAATGAATTTGATTCTTCATTTGACTATTTAGCTCAGTAAACAAACACATGAACAAGCTAGAACCAAATTATAAATCTTTAAAACTATATCCTCCCTGATGCAAGTTCAGCCCATGGTGCACCACTAAATCTAAAGACTGGGATCTCTGCAGTGGAATCAAGATGAAAATATAATAATAGAATGTCATAAAAAAGAAAATGGTGATTTTTTTTTTAATTCACTAAAGATTCCTGTCAATGTAGCAATTGATAAACGCCCTGTAGGGAGCTAAATTATCAACAAAATGTAAAATGCATAGTTATCCACTAATATGTATGGCACAGTATAACAACAGTACTCAGGGCTGTAAATTGCAAGCAGTAGAAACCAAATTTGGATGATTTAAGCAGACAGTGAATGTATTGGAAGGATAGTGGCTAATTCACAAATTGTCCAGTCAATCAGCTTCAAAACCTGTGCATGAACAAGGAATACTGGTAATGGTCAGGGCCAACACCAACATCATACCATGGAACCATTTAAATGGGGATAGCTTGCACTAGGTGCCCAGCTAGAACGACCCTAGAAATGTGACATGACTGCTACCAAGACAGCCGCTAGCCACCAAAATGGGTTCTCTACTGCCTCTGCTTCTTCAATTCAAAAGCTGGAGAGTCCAATTCTCAAGTCGGTGCGTCTGCCCAACTGGACTCTGTAATATGCTCAGGTTTTTCCAGTGAAGGGACCAAGTCATCTCTGGCTTTGCCAAGACTCTCAAGATGGTGAATTTCTCCAAAATATAAAATTATTACAAATCTCAGTCAGCCAAAATGTGGCATGCCCATTATCCACCATTAGATAGGGTCTGATACAAATACAGATTCATAACATGGAGATGCTTAGAACATATATTTACATGACTGAGGACCTATAGCTAATTTAATCGGATTATTCAAAATCTGGTTTACAACTTCGCAAGCAGCATAACTTTTTGGTCAAGAACCTAGCTATATGTTCTTGACAGAAGCCAAACAATGTTCTTTAACCACGTAACTCTTTTGGCCTCCTTCAGTTGTCCCACAGCCTTGAGGTAAACAGAGCTGTAGAAAGAAAGAAAAGAAAAAGGAGATTATTAAATGTCCTTTAATAATCTCATATGCTACCTCGTATGTAGGTAGCATACCAGATTATGAACGGACATTTCCAAGGCCTTAAGTGTGCCTTTACAATGTTAATTCACATTTCTAAAGAGAGGGGCATTTTAGAAAGTGAGCATTTAAAAAGGAGTAAGTGTCTGTGAGTGTACTGATCCCCATTTAATCACATCCAAGGCACCTCTAAACCTCAGTCACTGAACTAAATGATTTTGGAATTCATAAAGAAACCTGACACCAGGGATGTACACTTTCATTACAGTGTTCCATTTCATTATTTTGCAAAACCCTGGTGAATATATCTGACTCCCACAGAGATCAGATCTGAAAAACTCACACAGAGATGAGAGTGCATAGGCTGAAAATCAGAGACAGGTCGCTGGTGGAAAGTGAGAATCTACGTTTTGACATTCATCAAATGTTAACAAAAACAATCCGCATTAATCTCACATCTATGGATAGTAAAAGTTAACAGCAGGAGCCGATGGAGCATGGATAATCCAAAGCATGAGCTAATGTAAAATTAATTTACATTTGATTAGTGGAGACATTATGTAATGTTTGCAGCATCTATTTGCTCTTATGTTTTCTTCTGCTTATGTTATAATTGGGCTCAACTGCCCGAGTACATCCTAGTTGGGTGATGCACAATTAAACCTTTTCCATGAATAATGATTAGAAACACTTTCATAAGCAGCAGAAGTCTTATCCAGGCACAAATATGTCAGAGTATATACCATGTGAAATCATAGAAACTCTCTTGACTAAGAGAATCTTTTGAGCAAGGACATATGCAAAATAAACAGCCAGCAGTATTGGAAAAACGTATGTGCATTAGAAGATTTGGGAACATAGTGTTTGGTGATAAGGAATCACTAAATTTAAAAGGAATTTTGATGAGAATTTTAGCTGGGAAACAAGATGTTACTTGGTTGGGACACAGCCACCAAGCCAGTCTGAGGCAAACATCTCAAGCAGAAATTGCAGCCCTGGCCCTGGGGCCAGACTGTGAAAGAGGCTGCTGTGCAGAGCATTTACTTCAACACCACATTTACAGAGGATGCTCAATAACTTTGGAAGATGATGAGGTTCCATATTGATTTTTCAGTCATATCCAGACCCCCAGATAATAAGAAATGGAGTAGTGCCATTGCCTGACCTTAAAGGACAAATTTGAACTGACTGCTGCAGGATTTACATGTTACATTTGTTTTCCCCTTTTACATGGAATCTCCCTTTGAAATGTTATCCATAGTAAATGTTCTGCCCATGATTTCAGATTGGCTACACTTCAGTGTAACTTAGATAGGCACTTTGAAATAAGGAACACATATCTACATTCTGTCTCTGACTCGCATGGAAAACTTGTACCACCCCAGGTCAAGTCACTTAATCTTTCTTGGTCTCAATTACTTCATTTGCTTGATGAATGGAGAGTGGGAGAAAATGTCATCTATAATTCCCTTCAGCCATATGAATTGGAGCAGAAACACTCTGTCACCTCACATAATATGAGTCCCTCATTACATTAGAGCATGATATTCTGGACTTGAACTATAAGAAGAGTTATAGATCAGACCAAAGAAAGGGCTTTATTATTTTTTTTCTTCCAGTTCTATTGAGATTATAATCAACATACAGCACTAAGTTTAAGGTGTACTGCATAATGATTTATTTACATACATCATGAGATGATTATCACAATAAGTTTAGTGAACATTCCTCATCTCATATAAATACAAAATTAAGTAAATAGAAACATTTTTTTCCTTGTGGTGAGAACTCTTGGGATTCACTCTCTTAACATCCTTCACATGTAACACACAGCAGTGTTAACCATACTCACCATGCCACACACTACATCCCTGGCACTCTTCCATCAGACACCTGTAAGTTTGTAACTTTTGACCACTTTCATCCAGTTCCCCTCCCCACACCACCTGCCTCTGGTAACTACAAATCTGATCTCTTTTTCTGTGAGTTTGTTTGTTTTTGATGTATAATTGACCTACAACACTATATTTCCTATGACACAATATAGTGATTTGTTATTTCCATACATTTCAAAAGGATCACTGTGATAAAGTCTACTTATGGTATGTCACCATACAGATATATTACATAGTTATTGACTATATTGCCCACACTATACATTTCATACCAGTGACTCATTTATTTAACAACTGGAAGTTTGTACCTCTTAATCTGCCTCACCTGTTTCTTTCCTTCTGCCACCCTCCTTCCCTCTGACAACCACCTGCTTGTTCTCTATATATAACCATATTTGTTTTGTTATGTTTATTCATTTGTTTTGTTTTTTAGATTCCACATATAAGTGAAATCATACAGTGTTTGTCTCTGTCTGACTCACTTCACTTAGCGTAATACCCTCTGTCCATCCATGTTGTCACAAAAGGCAAGATTTCATTCTTTTTTATGGCTTAGTAATATTCCATTGTGTGTATATATATATATATATGTATTTATCCATCTTTTGATGGGCACTTGGGTTCTTTCCATATCTTGGCTGTTATAAGTAATGAAACAATGAACATAGGAGAGCATATATCTTTTTGAATTAGTGGTGTGTTCTTCAGATAAGTACCCAGGAATGGAATTGCTGCATCATATGGTAGTTCTGTTTTTAATTTTTTGAGGAATGTCCATACTGTTTTCCATAGGGGTTGCACCAATTTACATTCCCACCAATAAGAAGCATTCATAAGTATGTAACTAAAGGTAAGGCTTCTAAGGCAAATGACAGAATCACCACCCCCAAATATTACATGAATATCTCTACCCTGAAAAGCTGGTAACTAATCTAGATAAACTTCTGAGATACAAACAAGATCTTGATATCTCAGTGTTGCTTTTATTTCTGGAAAGGGAGATGTTTATCTGCTCCGAATTCTGCATTTAAAAGTATTTGGGGCTAGTATCTGTCAATGCAAAAAAAAAAAAAAAATATATATATATATAAGCTGTGAGTTAAGTTTATTCAGTGTCTTACTGATGACTATAGCCAGAGAGACAGCCTCTCAGATAGCTCTGACAAACTGTTCTGAAGAGATGGCGGGAAGGTCAGTATTATATATGATTTTGGCAAAGGGATATGTGCAATCAAGCACACATCTTAATAGAAGGTTGCTGCTAATCACGAGGAACAGATAATCTTAGTTAATGGTTTTAGTGCTTTTCTAAGTATGAGATACAAGGATCCAGGTTCATAAAAAGATTTCTCCTGAAGTATTTCTAACTATCTAAGAGCCTGTTTTGCCGGTATTCTCAGAACACAGAAAGCCTCATCTCGATCTTTGCCTTGAATTCCTTTCAGGGTGTATTGTAGGTTAGCACTGTAGTGGTTTATAGAACTGGATGGTGGGCAACATTCTTTGTTTTATATATCCTTCCATTGCTATTATGAAGCATTAGAAATTAAGTTTTTTTTCCTTTTAAATTTTATATGTGGAATAATTCAATAAACACTATTGACATTAAAGAATGTTTAATAATAGATATGGACAACTTCATGTATTTAATAGGTGGACTACTTGATGTATTATCATAGCCATTTGAACTGTGCATATCTAAAGCCATCATCCTGTCCCTAGCCCCTTTTGTATAATCATGGTGAAGGAGAAATGCAATACGGCAAATCTTGTGTCTTGGGAAAGCTGGTGTTTCTGGTAATAACCCAAAAGTTAAAGTTGCTTCATTCTCAGCTAATAGATAAAAGTCTCCTGAGGAAGTTAAAGACTGTCATTATGTATACTCTCTAAGATTAACTAGGAAAACTCAACTTTCATTTGTATAAACCAAAACATAATAACATATATAAACTGTGAGAGATTTGGAAAGTGTACTTAAATATCAGATGTATTAGACCATTGTTACATAGAAAATGTATTCCTCACAGCAGCATTCAGTATGAGAGGTTAAAATCTCAGGTGTCAGATTACAAATATGCTACGTGCAACACACTATGATAGGAAGGATATTGTGTTGGTATCAGAGAAATAGACAGGTTTGGAGAAGCTTAGAGTCTAGTAGAAAAGAATAGTAGAAATTCAAGTCAAGATTTGAGGAGATCTTTTCCGTCTAACCCTGACATGATCCTGCCTCCTTTGATTCCTAATACATGAGGCTGTCACATAGGTTTATGTTGTTGTTTTACTTTCTCTAAATTATTAAGTCATTCGTAGTGGGAGCGTCAGTCTCTTCAGGCCTCTTCCTCAGTCATCTGAATAAAGAGGCCTTCCCTGATCACCCCGTGTAAATTAGCAAGACTCATTACTTGACTAGCCCTGCTTTTTCTTCAAGGCTTCTATCATCATCAATCGAACTACAAATTTGCTTGCCGATTTTTTTTTCTGTCTCCTCGCTCTGGAATATAAATCCTACCAGTCCATGGTCTTTTCTGTTTTTGTTGTTTTTTTTTTCCACTATCCTCAATGACTAGAATATGGACTGATACCCAGAATTGCATTATAAGCATTTGCTGAAGGAATAAATGTACGCATATCACAACTTAAACAAAAACACACCATGTAAACGTTGTGGGTTATGTTTTATTCAGGGATCTTTCTAAGGACTATAGCCCAGGAAACAGCCTGTCAGTAGCTCTGAAGAGGTTGGAGAGGAGCCAGTATATATACGATTTTTGCGGGGGGGGGCGGTGCTTGGAAATACATGTAGTCAAGCATACATCTTGGTAAAAGATTACTGCTAATCACAGAAAAAAAAACAGATATCTCAAATTAATGATTTTAATGTTTTTCCATATATGGGAAGATGCAAGAATCTGGGGTCACTGAAATTCTTCCTTAGATTTGTATCTTAACTATCTAGGGGCCTTATGCAAAACACCTAATTTTTCATACTGTTTTTCTCCATCCTGAATTTCCCTCAGGGTGCAATGCTGGTGGGCAATTACAGTGGATCATGACTTAACCCTCTGTATAATAGGATAATGAGCAACATTCTTCATGTTTTTTTTTGTTGTTGTTGTTTACATATGGAGTAATGAATGAATTAATGAATATACTTGTATTTTGGCACATGGATGAAATGCACTAAAATATTCAAAGTAGTACTCTAATATAGAATTCCAAGTTTGCTTTACTTTCTTTTCAATTTCTTTTCTATTATAATTTTATAAGTACATTTTATTTCTATAAGCACAAAGTTTTAAGTATTTCCATTAAAAAATAAAAATCACTGCCCTTCCTTGAAATAGAATGACATAGACGACCCACAGAGAGATTCACACATGTCCTATTTCTAATCATTTTCAGAGAAAATAATTCCAACTTTATCACCAAAGTAACCTGTTCCAGCATTCAGCATTTCTTGTTATAAAAAATTTGCTTTTATCTCATGTACAGTTTCTGTTTTATTTTCCATATAGTCTGTCTTTTTGATCTTTGGTAATAGAGATAGTTTCATCACAAGAAAAGATTCCAACCATTTACTCCCAAAAAACTGACAGAATATGAGATATGTAAACATTAAAACCATGGAACAGCCCATATGTGTCCAAAGTATCATACATATGACACGTAAAATATTTTTTTTAGGTTCTGTGAATTAAGGAGCAAGAAGTTGTTGGATTTTCTCAAAAGTCTAAGTACTAATCCACATTTCAGCAGGTAAGACTTTTCATACAAGTTATTTAACAATACAGATGTATGTGTGTTTATAAAATTTAAAAGATAATGGCTGTATCTTTGCCTCTACTTCAGGGAATATAATGGTGATTATTTATAATACTATTTTATTTAAAGCAGAACAAAGATATTATTTATACAATTATCATGTTTTCACCACTCGTTTTTCTAAAGTAATGACAGCTTAGAGTTAGTTGAATTGTACATATATTCAAATCAAAACAAAATATTGCTCAAAGAAATTACATCATTTTTTCCTTCCTTAATAGAATAATTTCATTTTAATTGGTATATTCCATATGGAATGGTAAACCGCTATGATAGGAAGGACAAAGTTAGATAGATTGGTAGATAGATAGATATTAGATAGATCTCCAGTTGATTTTAATATCTTGTGAAAAGAAAAGAAATGTCCTAGTAGCCAAGATCAGGACATATATCTATATGTATATATCCATATGTATATATAAATATCCATATTGTTACCAAACTCAGGTTTGGCTGCTTGCCCCTCAAAAGCCAATAATCAAGAAGCAATGTCAGTAGAAAGGAAAGATGCTTTAATCCGAAAAGCTAGCAATCTGGGGAGAAGGTGGACTCATGTCCTGAGACATGGATTCTGCTTCAAGGATTCTGCTCAGCCATGACAGTTTTTAAAAGAAAAAAGGGGGAAGAATCTCAGTGAATCATCAAGGTAGGAGGTTGGGTTCTGCATCATTCTCCATTGCGTGCAGACCAATTCTTTCTTCAGATGTTATCTTGCCCACATGATCTGCCTGCAGGATTGCTAAGGGGACAGTTGGGAGTAGAGAGCTAGTCATTCCTTAACTACTTAATCCTTCATTCTTACTTATTTTAATCTAGGAAAAGAATCAACAGGTTAGGCAAGTTGGGGTGCTCATTCAGGAGAGCATAAGTCACGAGTTAGGTTAAACTGCCTAGTGATCTCATTCCTTTAATTAGGTTCTTTCAAGGTTACAGGGGAACAGAAATGGGCAAACAAAAAAAGGGCAAAAGAGCTGCTATCAATATGTGTATATTCATATATATACAGTTATATATCCATATAGATATATAAAATCCATTTTAGGGCTTCCCTGGTGGCGCAGTGGTTGGGAGTCCGCCTGCCGATGCAGGGGACACGGGTTCGTGCCCCGGTCCAGGAAGATCCCACATGCCGCGGAGCGGCTGGGCCCGTGAGCCATGGCCGCTGGGCCTGCGCGTCCGGAGCCTGTGCTCTGCAACGGGAGAGGCCACAACAGTGAGAGGCGCGCGTACCACACACACACAAAAAAAATCCATTTTAGATTTCCAAGAAGAAAACAACTTATGACTAATAAAAGCATTGTTGTATTATCTTAAGTATCTTAATCAAATGGAGAAAAATATTTTAAGCTCAGTCACTGGAATAGATAGTGAATTAATGCTGGAGAGAAGATATGGGGAAATTATACGATTATATGTAAATAGTTGATATGGCTCAACTCTAAAATAAAAGATTTCACGCTGTGCTATGCCTAGCAACCTAATAACTGAAACTCTACATCAGAGATTCAAATGCAAATTATCCATGATGCTTTTTGCTTTTGTATTAAAAAGTGAGAACTGCATGAGTCAAACTTTTAAAATAGCAAAATTTTTCTCATCAAACATTAAGATAAAATAGCAAAAATTATTCCACTATCTTGAAAATTATTTACATATGAAGAAATTATTCCAAAAATCTATTCCTACCAATGAGTGCTTTAATTTTTTTCTTTATCTTTTCTTTTGCTGATAGGCTTTAAAAATAGGAATTGACTGGATGACAAGAGACTATTTCCTGCTAAATGGTTAGAATTAAGATTTGCAAGTAATTTTTTAAAACATTGACTTTACATAGTTTTCACTGACCAAAATCGCTTTTAACATAGTCCTCTTCCCAACTATAATATTTTACACCTCTATCACTAAGACTTACCCTTGTGAATTTTTCATTAGTAATAACAAAATGCACATAAGAATATTGAATCATTATTTCAACTAGTCATTGTGTTGTAGTCAGAAATGGGTTTGCCTCCTCACTCACTTCCTGTTAATTAGCTGTGTTACCCTTGGCAATTTGTTCTCTTTCTCTAAAATTGGATTTGTATCCTGTGAATGGGGACAGCCAATAAGATCTCCTTTAACTGTTGCTGTGAGAATTAAATAAAATAGCATATGTAAAGCATCTAGCATAGTGCTTACAATAGCAGTCATGCAAAAATTTTTAATCATTTTCTCTTCCAAGTCTTCTCCTCCAACCATACTTGTGAGCGGTGTGGATCTTGGCCAAATTACTCAAAATTTTATGAGTCTCAATTTGTTTATTGGTAAAATGAGGATCATTTTATATGTCTTTCTATGTGATATAGGGAGTCAAATGAGAAAACGTACATATGTATACACTCGTCTGTGTGTGTGTATACAAATGAAAATGCTCTGAAGAGTATAACAACAAATCGTGCAACTATTTGGGATGTTGAATGAGATGCTTTTTAAGGTCATTTAAAATTTTAGATTATTTAATTCTATAAAATGTATATTTTTATAAACCTTGCTGTTCTTAGAAATTTATTTTTAAATAGATTAACTGTTTTCTGTAACTTTAAATTTATTTCAGGATATGATTAGTTTGTGCGTTATAAATGACTCCACCTTATGACATCTTTGGAGCACTTAGGTATCTTGTCAACTATATTAGAACTTCATGACCATAGGGTTAATATTGATATCTTGAGAGTTTTCTTTCTTTGGCTCCTCCCACACTCTCAGTTAATATGAGTAATTCCAGTCAGATGACCTGAAAATGTATGTACCATGTAGATGCATCAGCATACGTTTGTTTAAACTTCTAGAAATGAAGTGCACTTTGGTAAATACATGGCTGTGTATGTGTTCCTATAAATGTATGAACATATTGTATAAATGTGTATGTTCCTATGTGTTAATTCTTTCATTAATTTCTTCAGCCCACATTCATTGTGCTATTGTCTTCTAGACCCAGAAGTTATGGGTTGAAGTCCTAGTTCTGTTACCTGTTGTATAACTTTAGGCAAATGCCTAGCCTCTCTGTTCCTCAGTTTTCTCGTCTGCAAAGTGGGAACGATAATAGTACCTGTTTTAGTCCATTCTAGCTACTATAACATAATACCATAGACTGGTTGGCTTATGAAGAACAAAAGTTTATTGCTCACAGTTTTGGATTCTGAGAAGTTCAAGATCAAGTCACCAGCATATTCCAGGTATGGTGAGGTCATGCTTAATCATAGACAGCTATCTTCTCACTGTAATCACACATGGCAGAAGGGACAGTCTAGCTCTCTGGGGTCTCTTTCATAAGGCACTAATCCCAAACAAGAGGGTTCTACCCTCATGAGCTAATCACCATCCAAAGATCCCACCTCCCAAAGCCATCACCTTGAGGGTTAGGATTCCAACATATGAACTTGATGGGAACACACATATTCAGCCTGTAGCAGTACCTAACTCACAGGGTTGTTGTGAGGAGTAAATATATTAATACACATGAGGCAGTGAGGGCAATGTGTGCCTGGCTTACGGGTCTAGGCAGTATTAAGTATTATAATTATCATGCACGTAATTTTTTCCAGGATCTCTCCTCATACAGTGAGCAAAACAGATAAACTCTCTGCTCTTACGGAGCTTACAGTCTAGTAGTCTAGTGGTCAGAGTGGAGGGATACATCAAACATAAACATGAACAAATAATTTCAGATGTTAATAAGTACTATGAGAAAGAAATGAAACAGTTCTACAGCTGCATTGAAGGCCACCTCTAGCTACCATGATCAGTGAAGGCTCCTCTGAGGAGAGGACCCTTGAGTTGAATTTGCATGATAAGAAGGACCCAGTCATGAAACAATCTGGTGGAGAAGCAATCCAGGGAAAGGGAAAGCATATTGAGAAGTCCAAAAGCATGCATAAGTCTCAGAGTTAAAGAATCAGAAAGGCTGAACCACGTAATCAATGGATAAACTAATAAGAAAAGAATGAGTCTTGCTGAGACATAGGAGCCACGGTTAGAAATTTTGAATATATTCTAAGTGGAATCACTTGTGTATTTGCATGGGACTATCTGTAAATGCTTTTCCTTGTAATGGGAAAACTTGTATTAAGTAGTATCCAACATAGATCTGTTGTGTATCTGCATGTGACAATGACCTTGTCATAATGAGATTCCTGTGTAGTGTTGTTGCTGTTGTTGTTTCTAGACTGTGGGATGTCTTTTAAGTGAGCCATCTGGGGAATGTGACAGTGGTGCTTTGCATGCAAAGCTGAATCTCCTGCAGCACATTTTCCCAGCATCCTAAGACACTATAGTGTGAATGTGATTTAAACCATTTTTTCATACTTGTAGATCGACAGTCGTCATTTTCAGCTCCTTGGGGTTCAGGCCATTTGACAAGATGAAAATAGCATTACACTTATCACTATTATTGGTATTAATAGCTCTAATAATATCTGCCTGATGCCTTCAGTGCTGAATTACCGCAGGGCTAGTGAGAAGTAATGGGCTGAAATGATCATAAAGCCCTTTTCAAATATCTCAGGTAATACTAAATTATTACAAGTGGAAGAGCACATGTTGCACATTCCTATGAAACACTTGGTGTCATCCAGATGAGAAGAGGAGCAACGCTAGCTTTGAAAGAAATCCAGGGGCTCAGACTCTCCCTGAGGTTTATTTTCAAAATCAGTGTCACTAGCTCCACTTTTGAAAATGAAATGGGAATCATTTCTCCAAGGATGAGGGAGCAAGAAGATGTGGCCATTCCAAACCGGAACAATGCCTTATTAGGTTTCTCTGGCTGCTCTTACTACCTTTAACAATTCTTCTCAGCTGCCAAATAGCATGGCTCAGGTGTCATCACCAAATGCTTTCAAATAGGCCAAATGCTTGCTAACAGCTCAGCAGCCAGCTAGCTACTAAAGGTAAAGCAAAATAGTGCCTGGTTTAAAGATAGTAACAAAAAGCTCTTGGCCTGCTAGATATGGGAAGGATACAAATAAGCTGCCAGAAACTAAGGCAATAGAAATATGAAGATTTGGTCTTAGCAAAACCAATTCCTGGCTGTGGGAACACTCTAAAGCTGCCTGTCAGATGGAACTATTAATACCTACCTCATGCATTCAGTTCTGATGCAAATCAATATGTCATGTATGTAAACCTGTATAAGGAAAAACTTGTTGTTGCTCTTTACTCTCACACTCAAAACACTTCTGACACCACGTGTGTGGACTTTCCCACACCAAGCAACTCTGACACTAACTGCCTGGAGTTAGTGCAGATCCCACAGGTTGTGGGCTCAGTCCTATAAAACTGCCCCCACTTCAGGGGCCAAGCATAAATAGTGGGTCCCCAGGCTGCCCACACTTTTGACTGACTTGGCTACAGATCAGAAATTCCCATGACCCCTCCTCAGGTTCAGTCATTTGCTGGAACAGCTCACAGATATCAGGGAAACATGGACCTGCATTTACCAGTTTATTATGTAATAAAAGGATACTGTCAGGGAAGGGGAAATTTCCTCCTCCACCTCTCTTGAGTTCTTATGGCTAGACTAATAGTAAAACTGAAACTACAAAGCTTAACAGGAGAAAAAGAAATTTTAATTTGTGCACGTGGAGGTCTCATAGAAATAGGACCTAAAAATTGGCCAAAGAAGGAAGATTTTTAGACAAAGAAACAATAAATTTGTGAGGAATTGTGAGGACAAAGAAACTTAGGCTTTTGGGTTTTTAATTAGTGAAGAATCTAAACAGAATTTGGTCTTGGGGTAAAGTACCAAGACCAAGTCAACTGAAGTACCAAGGGTTGTTCATACAGGCTTCTTGGCCCCAGATTCCCTGTCTCTGGCAATAAGGATGTCCTTCTAACTACAGGTGCAGGGGGTGCACCTCTCACATGAGTTTATTTTCTGCTTTCAGGGAGACAGAAAGGAGGGTAAGAGTGTTCACATTGTATTGGCCATTTTTAAGTAACTTTAAGTCAAAATAATGAATGTGCCTTGAGGCACATTTTGGGGCAGCCTCCCCTGGGCCCCAACAATGTGATAAAGGATACAGATGAACAGCCAGATGAAAATATATGTAAGGCAAGGTCTGCAAGGATCCCAAGCACAGGAGCTTCTGTCCCCGTGGAGTTGGGGTGCATCACCCTCCTGGTAAAAGGACGTGTTCATCAAACTGGAAACACTCCAAACCCCATACTTTAGGGATTTTTATGGAAACTTCATCATGTAGGCATGCTCGTCATTAACTCATCTTCCAGCACCTCTCCCCTGGGAGGGAGGTGCTGCTGAAAGTTCCAAACTTCTAATCATGACTTTGTCTTTCTGGTGACCAGCGCACATCTACGAGCCCACCAGGAGTCACCTCATTAGAACAAAAGACACCTCTCACTAAGGAAATTACAAAGGTTGTAGCTTAGCGCATATATGTGGAATCTACAAAGGTGGTAGGAACTTGTATCAGGAATCAGGGTTAAAGACCAAATATTAGCAGGAAATTGGGACAGATATGTGTGTGTATATATATATATATATATATATATATATAAGAGAGAGAGAAAGATAATTTCATAAAGCTCTTCTTAATAAATTGCCAAGTATTTTAAAATGTGAGCTGTTTATGTGGAGTATAGCATTTAAGGGTATGGTTTCGGGAGTCTTGCAGTCCCTGGTCCCAGTGTCACCTCTCCTGTGGATTAGCTCTGAGACATTGGACGGGTCCTACAGCTCTTCTCGGTGTCAGTTTTCTTGCCTGTAAATGAGAAAAAAAATTGGCTATAGTGTTGTAAGAATTCAGAGGAACATATAGCACTTAGCATATACCTATCTGGCCTATAGTATGCAATGGAAAAA
Organism: Neophocaena asiaeorientalis asiaeorientalis; assembly: GCF_003031525.2. Lineage (NCBI taxonomy): Eukaryota > Metazoa > Chordata > Mammalia > Artiodactyla > Phocoenidae > Neophocaena > Neophocaena asiaeorientalis. The sequence goes on along the minus strand of NW_020173397.1, from coordinate 4,684,499 downwards.
AATCTGACAACTTCTGTTGCTGTTTTTGTTGTTTTAATGAATAGTCTAACAGAAAGGCAAAACATGGCATCCTGATGGCTGCCTTACACTGTTCACAAAAAGCAGTGTTAATAATATGCATCAACTGTCAGTGCAGGGGAGCTCAAATTTGAGTATGCATTAAAAATGCAAAAATTCCCAGAAATCATGATTCATTTGTCTGGAGGAACCTAAGAATTTTCACTTTTAACACATACTGCAGGTGATTCTGGTGTTTAAGAAATAATGTCTTGGAGTTAATGCCAAACTTCACTTCCTGCATCCTTCCTAAGGCTTTCAAAGCAGACTCCTTACCATCAAAATGTATTTTAGAAAAAGGGCTTGGCAATGAGGTTTGAGTGTGAATGGCATCCTCACTATTAACTCCAGTAACTTCATCTAGAGTCTGTTTCTGCAGTCTGTACACATTTTTAGCTTGTGGCTATCATGACTGAAGTACAAAACCGACCAACTTAAGAGCTTCTTGAATTTCTCTGAAGACAAGTCCCCCTGTTCATTAGAAGGTAAAAAGTGATGGCTCTTTGACTAAAGGGGACTGGGAGAGAGGCCAAGAGGGACATATATTTGTGTGGAGTTTGGTTTAAAGGAAAAGAGAAAGAGACCAAAAATAATGAGTTTCAGCCTCATGTGTTCCTCACCCATACAGCTTAAGCCATGCTCTGTTTTCTGGTAACAAGAATGCCTGTGACAGGAAAGAACTGCATATAGTAATCTGCTTGGCATGAACACAGTAAGGTTTTACCATGGTTTACCCAGTCAGGGTTACAATTTTACATTGCATATACCATAACAAGGGGTAGTAGTGGACCCTCAATTTCTTTCAGTTTTTCTCTTTACCACACCATAATGGATTAAAGATGAGCATTGTGTAAGTGTTTACATAGGATTAAAATCTCTTAGTGGCATCTAGTGTTCAGATAAAGTTTTTTTCTTTTACTTCTTTTTTTCCCATAGCCAACATTCGTCACTTAATAATCTTTTTTGGTACACTATTTTCGAGTTTCCATCAGTGACTTATGTGTTCATGAACCTCCACTGAGCACACTCACTAACCAGGAGTCAGCATGGGACTACACCCATGGAATAAAGATTGGCACTGAGCCTCAGCCATTCTGAGGCTGTTCACTGCTGCCACAGCACTGCTCTATCTGCTGTGAGGAATTCCCAAGTCTGTGGCTTTGCCTCCTGAAATTAAGGCGGCAGGCTAGCACAAAGCTGGGTTCACTGTTGGACAGAACTGGGTTAGCATCCTAAATCTGCCTCTTGCTGGCTAGATGACCAAGAACAAAACATGGATTTCTCCAAGTCTCAGGTTACTCACCATACAATGTAATAATAGTACCTGATTCATAGGGTTATGGCAAGGAATAAGTGAGATAATGGCAGATACATTTTTAATATTACTAGTAATGTCTGTTAGTGTCTGTTAGAAGTCCTAATAGCTCTAAGCACCTAGAAGTGTTTATTAAACATGTGTCTTCCTGAGCCCAGTCCAGACAACAGGATCAGGACCTCTGTGAGTGATTTCTATGCATACCATCAGAGCAGGAGGTCATGATTTCTACACACACTATAGGTTCAGGCCAACTCTGTTTAAATATTTTGTTTCACTGATGTATCCCCTCTGCTTAGAACAGTGCTTGGCATATAGTAAGCACTCAACAAATAATGGATAAATAATAAGCAATGAATGAGCATTTGTCTAGTATTTCTTTTTCCTTCTTGTTCGTGATTGCCCCATTACAGTTTCCTGGTTCATGAGAATTCACCATCCTCTGTGTGTGTGTGTGTGTGTGTTGTACATATTACATATGTCTTAAAAACAGCAGAGGTGAATTCTTCTGTGTTTTTCCAACTCTTTCACTGCAGTCATATTTATCTCATTTACAACCACCCAGAGCCCTGGCTGTTAGTACTTTTATCATCCCATTTCACATATAAAGACCCCAAGGCTTGGAAATGAATTTTCCTGTCTAGACTTACACATCACTGAAGTTCACAACCAGGATTCTAACCCAGGCAGCCTCTCTTCAGGATCTGTGTCCTTAGCCATTGTGCAAATCACGATCAGTATTGTCTCCCTCACGAGGGCAGCCATAGACTAAGGATTGCTTTTTGCTACCTAAATAAAAACAAAAACATTCTAAGTACAGATTCACCTACTGTCAAGTCGTTTGATCCTTAAGCATTTCATGAGGAAGTATTATTTATCTCGCCATTCACAGATCTATTTAAGTTTAGCAGGTATTTATTGAGCCCAGATAGAAGTGTACAAGATATACAGGGTTTCTGCCTTCACAGAAACTTTAAGATTATGTAAAATCCCATTACTCATACCACTTTTACCCCCTGGTTTTAGCATCTATTGGCAGTTCTTCCCTGAATTGATTTTATCATGGTAGTTGTCACACAGTGATTTTCTAATTCTGTTATTTATTCTAAATACATTTATTAGTTGGCATCCTATTCAAAGGAAGAACTTTCTCTTCATCCCCTTTATTCAATTTATATAAAGGGGGATTTATAGTTTTGATTTGCATTTCTCTACTAATTAGTGATGTTGAGCATCCTTTCATGTATTTGTTGACAAACTTTATATCTTCTTTGGAGAAATGTCTGTTTAGTTCTTCTGACCATTTTTGGATTGGGTTGCTTGTTTTTTTTGATATTGAGCTGCAATGAGCTGCTTGTATATTTTGGAGATTAATCCTTTGTTCATTGATTTGTTTGCAAATATTTTCTCCCATTCTGAGGGTTGCCTTTTCATCTTGCTTGTAGTTTCCTTTGCTTTGCAAAAGCTTTTAACTTACATTAGGTCCATTTGTTTATTTTTGGTTTTATTTCCATTACTCTAGGAGGTGGAACAAAAAAGATCTTGCTGTGATTTATGTCAAAGAGTGTTATTCTTATGTTTTCCTCTGAGTGTTTTATAGTATCCGGTTTTACATTTAGGTCTCTAATCCATTTTGAGTTTATATTTGTGTGTGGTGTTAGGGAGTGTTCTAATTTCATTCTTTTACATGTAGCTGTCCAGTTTTCCCAGCACCACTTATTGAAGAAACTCTCTTTTCTCCATTGTATATCCTTGCTTCCTTTGTCATAGATTCGTTGACCAAAGGTGTGTGGGTTTATCTCTGGGCTTTCTATCCTGTTCCATTGATCTATATTTCTGTTTTTTGTGCCAGTGCTGTATTGTCTTGATTACTGTAGCTTTGTAGTATAGTCTGAAGTCAGGGAGTCTGATTCCTCCAGCTCCATTTTTTTTCTTCAAGTCCGCTTTGGCTCTTCGGGGTCTTTTGTGTCTCCATACAAATTTTAAGATTTTTTTCTTCTAATTCTGTAAAAAAATATCATTAGTAATTTGATAGGGATTGCACTGAATCTATAGATTTCTTTGGGTAGTATAGTCATTTTAACAATATTGATTCTTCCAATCCAAGAACATGGTATATCTCTCCATCTGTTTGTATCATCTTTTATTTCTTTCAATAGTGTTTTATAGTTTTCTGCATACAGATCTTTTGTCTCCCTAGGTAGGTTTATTCCTAGGTATTTTATTCTTTTTGTTGCAATGGTAAATGGGAATGTTTCCTTAACTTCTCTTTCAGATTTTTCATCATTAGTGTGTAGGAATGCAAGAGATTTCTTTGCATTAATATTGTACCTTGCAACTTTACCAATTTCATTGATTAGCTCTAATGTTTTCTGGTGGCATCTTTAGGATTCTCTATGTGTAGTATCATGTCATCTGCAAACAGTGACTGTTTTACTTCTTGTTTTCCAATTTGGATTCCTTTTATTTCTTTTTCTTCTCTGATTGCCGTGGCTAGGACTTCCAAAGCTATGTTGAATAATAGTGGTGAGAGTGGACATCCTTGTCTTGTTCCTGATCTTAGAGGAAATGCTTTCAGTTTTTCACAATTGAGAATGATATTTGCTGTGGGCTTGTCGTATATGACCTTTATTACGTTGAGGTAGGTTCCATCTATGCCCACTTTCTGGAGAGTTTTTATCATAAATCAGTATTGAGTTTTGTCAAAAGTTTTTTTCTGCATCTTCTGATATGATCATATGGTTTTTCTTCTTCAATTTTTTAATATATTGTATCACATTGATTGATTTGCTTATACTGAAGAATCCTTGTATCCCTGGATAAATCCCACTTGATCATGGTGTATGATCCTTTTAATGTGTTGTTGGATTCTGTTTGCTAGTATTTTGTTGAGGATTTTTGCATCTATATTCATGAGTGATATTGGTATGTAATTTTATTTTTGTAGTATCTTTGTCTGGTTTTGGTATCAGGGTGATGGTGGCCTCATAAAATGAGTTTAGGAGTGTTCCTTCCTCTGTAAATTTTTGGAAGAATTTGAGAAGGATGGGTGTTAGCTCTTCTTTAAATGTTTGATAGAATTCACCTGTGAAGTCATCTGGTCCTAGGCTTTTGTTTTGTGGAAGATTTTTAATCACAGTTTCAATTTCATTACTTGTGATTGGTCTGTTCATATTTTCTATTTCTTCCTGTTTCAGTCTTGGAATGTTATACCTTTCTAAGAATTTGTCCATTTCTTCTAGGCTGTCCATTTTTTTTGGCATAGAGTTGCTTGTCGTAGTCTCTCAGGATGTTTTGTATTTCTGCAGTGACTGTTGTAACTTCTTTTTCATTTCAAATTTTATTGATTTGAGTCCTCTCCCTCTTTTCCTTGACGAGTCTGGCTAATGGTTTATCAATTTTGTTTATCTCCTCTAACAACCAGCTTTTAGTTTTATTGATCTTTGCTACTGCTTTCTTTGTTTCTATTTCATGTGCTTCTGCTCTGATCTTTATGATTTCTTTCCTTCTACTAACTTTGGGTTTTGTTTGTTCTTCTTTCTCTAGTTCCTTTAGGCGTAACGTTAGATATTTTATTTGAGATTTTTTTGTTTCTTGAGGTAGGCTTGTATAGCTATAAACTTCCCTCTTAGAACTGCTTTTGTTGCATCCCATAGGTTTTGGATTGTCATGTTTTCATTGTCATTTGTGTCTAGGTATTTTTTGATTTCCTCTTTGATTTCTTCAGTGATGTCTTGGTTATTTAGTAACATATTGTTTGGCCTCCATGTGTTTGTGTTTTTTACATTTTTTCCCCCCTGTAATTGATTTCTGGTCTCATAGTGTTGTAGTCAGAAAAGATGCTTGATATGATTTTAATTTTCTTAAATTTACCAAGGCTTGTTTTGTGACCCAAGATGTGACCTATCCTGGGGATTGTTCCGTGTGCACTTGAGAAGAAAGTGTAATCTGCTGGTTTTGGATGAAATGTCCTATAAATATCAATTAAATCTATCTGGTCTATTGTGTCATTTAAAGCTTCTTTTTCCTTATTTATTTTCTTTTTGGATGATCTGTCCATTGGTGTAAGTGAGGTGTTAAAGTCCCCCACTATTACTGTGTTACTGTCGATTTCCTCTCTTTTGGCTGTTAGCTGTTGCCTTATGTATTGAGGTGCTCCTATGTTGGGTGCATATAAATTTATAATTGTTATATCTTCTTCTTGGCTTGATCCCTTGATCGTTATGTAGTGTCCTTCCTTGTCTCTTGTAACATTCTTTATTTTAAAGTCTATTTTATCTGATACAGGTATTGCTACTCCAGCTTTCTTTTGATTTCCATTTGCATGGAATATGTTTTTCCATCCCCTCACTTTCAGTCTGTATGTGTCCCTAGGTCTGAAATGGGTCTCTTATAGACAGCATATAGATGGGTCTTGTTTTTTTATCCATTCAGGAAGCCTGTGTCTGTTGGTTGGAGCATTTAGTCCATTCACATTTAAGGTAATTATTGATATGTATGTTCCTATGACCATTTTCTCAATTGTTTTGGGTGTGTTTTTGTAGGTGCTTTTCTTCTCTTGTGTTTCCCACTTAGAGAAGTTCCTTTAGCATTTGTTGTAGAGCTGGTTTGGTGGTGCTGAATTCTTTTATCTTTTCCTTGTCTGTAAAGGTTTTGATTTCTCCATCGAATCTGAATGAGATCCTTGCCAGGTAGAGTAATCTTGGTTGTAGGTTCTTCCCTTTCATCACTTTAAGTATGTCATGGCACTCCCTTCTGGCTTGTAGAGTTTCTGCTGAGAAATCAGCTGTTACCCTTATGAGACTTCCCTTGCATGTTATTTGTCATTTTTCCGTTGCTGCTCTCAATAATTTTTCCTTGTCTTTAATTTTTACCAATTTGATTACTATCTGTCTGAGCATGTTTCTCCTTGTGTTTATCCTGTATGGGATCCCTGCACTTCCTGGACTTGGGTGGCTCTTTCCTTTCCCATGTTAGGAAAGTTTTTGACTATAATCTTCAAATATCTTCTCTGGTCCTTTCTCTCTTCTCCTTCTGGGACCCCTATAATGTGAATGTTGATGCATTTAATGTTGTCCCAGAGGTCTCTTAGGCTGTCTTTATTTCTTTTCATTCTTTTTTTCTTTATTCTGTTCTGCAGCAGTGAATTCCACCATTCTGTTTTCCAGGTCACTTATCCATTCTTCCACCTCAGTTATTCTGCTATTGATTCCTTCTTGTCTATTTTTCATTTCAGTTATTGTATTGTTCATCTCTGTTTGTTTGTTCTTTAATTTTTCTAGGTCTTTGTTAAACATTCCTTGCATCTTCTTGATCTTTGCCTCCATTCTTTTTCCAAGGTCCTGGATCATCTTCACTATCATTTTTCTGAATTCTTTTTCTGGAAGGTTGCCTATCTCTACTTCATTTAGTTGTTTTTCTGAGGTTTGATGTTGTTCCTTCATCTGGTACATAGGCCTCTGCCTTTTCATCTTGTCTGTCTTTCTGTGAATGTGATTTTTGTTCCACAGGCTGCAGGATTATAGTTCTTCTTGCTTCCGGCCTCTGCCCTCTGGTAGATGAGGCTATCTAAGATGCTTGAGCAAGTTTCCTGATGGGAGGGACTGGTGTTGGGTAGAGCTGGCTGTTGCTCTGGTGGGCAGAGCTCAGTAAAACTTTAATCTACTTGTCTGCTGATGGGTGGGGCTGGGTTCCCTCCCTGTTGGTTGTTTGGCCTGAGGTGGTCCAACAGAGGAGCCTACCCAGGCTCTCTGCTGGGGCTAATGGCAGACTCTGTGAGGGTTCATGCCATGGCGTACTTTCTAGAACTTCTGCTGCCAATGTCTTTGTCTTCATGGTGAGACACAGACACCCCCCACCTCTGCAGGAGACCCTCCAACACTAGCAGGTAGGTCTGGTTCAGTCTCCTCTGGGGTCACTGCTCCTTCCCCTGGGTCCTGATGTGCACACTGCTTTGTGTGTGCCCTCCAAGAGTGGAGTCTCTGTTTCCCCCAGTCCTGTTGAAGTCCTGCAATCAAATCCTGCTAGCCTTCAAAGTCTGATTTTCTAGTAATTCCTCCTCCCATTGCCAGACCCTGAGGTTGTGAAGCCAGATGTGGGGCACAGAACCTTCACTCCACTGGGTGCACTTCTGTGGTATAAGTGTTCTCCAGTTTGAGAGTCATCCACCCAGCAGTTATTGGATTTGATTTTATTGTGATTGCGCCCCTCCACCGTCTCATTGTAGTTTCGCCTTTGTTTTTGGATATGGGGTACCTTTTTTGGTGAGTTCCAGTGTCTTCCTGTTGTCGATTGTTCAGCAGTTGGAAACAATAGCTTTAAATGACACATTAGACAAGATGGACTTAATTGATATTTATAGGACATTCCATCCAAAAAAAACAGAATACACTTTCTTCTCAAGTGCTCATGGAATATTCTCCAAGATAGATCATATGTTGGGTCACAAATCAAGCCCTGGTAAATTTAAGAAAATTGAAATCATATCAAGCATCTTTTCCGACCACAAGGTTATGACACTAGATATCAATTACAGGAAGAAAACTGTAAAAACTACAAATACCTGGAAGCTAAACAATACGCTACTAAATAATCAAGAGATCACTGAAGAAATTTAGAGGAAATCAAAAAATACCCAGAAACAAATGACAATGAAAGCAAGACGACCCAAAACCTATGGGTTACAACAAAATGCAAAAGTTCTAAGAGAGAAGTTTATAACAATACAATACTACCTCAAGAAACAAGACACATCTCAAATAAACAACCTAACCTTACATCTAAAGCAATTAGAGAAAGAACAAAAAAAGCCAAAGTTAGAAGGAAAGAAATTATAAAGATCTAATCAGAAATAAATGAAAAAGAAATGAAGGAAATGATAGCAAAGATCAGTGAAACTAAAACCTGGCTCTTTGAGAAGATAAACATAATTGATAAACCATTAGCTAGACTCATCAAGATAAAAAGGGAGAAGTCTCAAATCAAGAGAATTAGAAATCAAAAAGGATAAGTAACTGGCACTGCAGAAATACAAAGGATCATGAGAGATTACTATAAGCTACTATAGGCCAATAAAATGGACAACTTGGAAGAAATGGACAAATTCTTAGTAAACCACAACCTTCTGAGACTGAACCTGGAAGAAATAGAAAATATAAACAGACCAATCACAAGCACTGAAATTGAAACTGTGAATAAAAATCTTCCAAAAGCCCAGGACCAGATGACTTCACAGGTGAATTCAATCAAACATTTAGAGAAGAGCTAACACCTATCCTTCTCAAACTCTTCCAAAATATAGCAGAGGGAGGAACACTCCCAAACTCATTCTACAAGGCCACCATCCCCCTGATGCCAAAACCAGTCAAAGATGTCACAAAGAAAGAAATCTACAGACCAATGTCATGGATCAACATAGATGCAAAAAATCCTCAACAAAATGCTAGCAGACAGAATCCAACACCACATTAAAAGGATCATACACCATGATCAAGTGGGGTTTATCCTAGGAATGCAAGTATTCTTCAATATATGCAAATCAATCAATGTGATAAACCATATAAACAATCTGAAGTATAAAAACCATATGATCATCTCAATAGCTGCAGAAAAAGCTTTTGAGAAAATTCAACACCCATTTATGATAAAAACTCTCCAGAAAGTAGGCATAGAGGGAACTTACCTCAACATAATAAAGGCCATATATGAGAAACTCACAGCCAACATCGTCCTCAATGGTGAAAAACTGAAAGCATTTCCACTAAGATCAGGAAAAAGCTTGCCCATTCTCACCACTATATTACTCAACATAGTTTTGGAAGTTTTAGCCACAGCAATCAGAGAAAAAAAAAGAAATAAAAGAAAAGAAATCAGATCAGAAAAGAAGAAGTAAAACTGTCACTGTTTGCAGATGACATGATACTATGCATAGAGAATCCTAAAGATGCTACAGAAAACTACTAGAGCTAATCAATGAATTTGTTGAAGTAGCAGGATACAAAATTATTGCACAGAAATCTCTTGCATTCGTATACACTAATGATGAAAAATCTGAAAGAGAAATTAAGGAAACACTCCCATTTACCATTGCAACAAAAAGAATAAAATACCTAGGAATAAGCCTACCTAAGGAGACAAAAGACCTGTATGCAGAAAACTGTAAGACACTGATGAAAGAAATTAAAGATGATACAAACAGATGGAGACATATACCATGTTCTTGAATGGGAAGAATCAACATTGTGAAAATGACTATACTACCCAAAGCAATCTACAGATTCAAGTGATCCCTATCAAACTACCACTGGCATTTTTCACAGAACTAGAACAAAAAATTTCACAATCTGTATGGAAACACAAAAGACCGGGAATAAACAAAGCAATATTGAGAAAGAAACATGGAGCTGGAGGTATCTGGCTTCTGAATTCATACTATACTACAAAACTACAGTAATCAAGTCAGTATGGTACTGGAACAAAAACAGAAATATAGATCAATGGAACTGGATAGAAAGCCGAGAGATAAACCCCCGCACATATGGTCACCTTATCTTTGATAAAGGAGGCCAGAACATACAATGGAGAAAAGACAGCCTCTTCAATAAGTGATACTGGGAAAACTGGACAGCTACATGTAAAAGAATGAAATTAGAACACTCCCTAACACCATACACAAAAATAAACTCAAAATGGAATAACGACCTAAATGTAAGGCCAGAGACTATAAAACTCTTAGAGGAAAACTTAGGCAGAACACTCTTTGACATAAATCACAGCAAGAACCTTTGTGACCCACCTCCTAGGGAAATGGAAATAAAAACAAAAATAAACAAATGACACCAAATGAAACTTAAAAGCCTTTGCACAGCAAAGGAAACCATAAGCAAGATGAAAAGACAACCCTCAGAATGGGAGAAAATATTTGCAACTGAAGCAACTGACAAAGGATTAATCTCCAAAATATACTAGCAGCTCATTGCAGCTCAATATCAAAAAAACAAGTAACCCAATCCAAAAATGGGCAGAAGACCTAAATAGACATTTCTCCAAAGAAGATATAAAGATTGTCAACAAATACATGAAAGGATGCTCAGCATCACTAATCAGTAGAGGAATGCAAATCAAAACTACAATGAGATATCACCTCACACCAGTCAGAATGGCCATCATCAAAAAATCTGCAAACAATAAATGCTGGAGAGGGTGTGGAGAAAAGGGTACCTTCTTGCACTGTTGGTGGGAATGTAAATTGATACAGCCACTATGGAGAACAGTACGGAGGTTCCTTAAAAAACTAAAAATAGAGCTACCATATGACCCAGCAATCCCACTACTGGGCATATCCCTTGAAATAAAAGCATATTTCAAGAAGAGTCCACAATGTTCATAGCAGCACTATTTACAATAGCCAAGGACATGGAAGCAACCTAAGTGTCCATCAACAGATGAATGGATAAAGAAGATGTGGCACATGTATACAATGGAATATTACTCAGCCATAGAAAGAAATGAAATTGAGTTATTTGTAGTGAGGTGGATTAACCTAGAGTTTATCCTACAGAGTGAAGTAAGTCAGAAAGAGAAAAACAAATATCGTATGCTAACACATATATATGGAATTAAAAAAAAAAGTCATGAAGAACCTAGGGGCAAGATGGGAATAAAGACACAGACCTACTAGAGAATGGACTTGAGGACACGGGGAGGGGGAAGGATAAGCTGGGACGAAGTGAGAGAGTGGCGTGGACATATATACACTACCAAATATAAAATAGATAGCTAGTGGGAAGCAGCCGCATAGCACAGGGAGATCAGCTCTGTGCTTTGTGACCACCTAGAGGGGTGGGATAGGGAAGGTGGGAGGGAGGAGAAATGGAGACATATGTATATGTATGGCTGATTCACTTTGTTATACAGCAGAATCTGACCCACGATTTTAAAGCAATTCTACTTTAATAAAGACGTTAAAATAAAAAATGCTATTATTCAATACTTCCTGTTAGGCAGACAAGCAAAAACCCTAAGAGGCAATACTTTTATGACTGCTAATCTGGCCCACCACAGACATCTCCTAGAAGTCAGTAATCCCCTCTTTGTTTTGTAGGCCCTGTAAGATTTATGTGGGATGACTAATGTGAAAACAATGTATATTATTGTCCCAGGAGTTCCCCATATTCTTAAATCACAAATGGTGGGGAAGGGTAAATTGCAAATCAAATTCGTTATGATCTGGTGTATCATCTGATTTGAAACTACTAATTATATGAAAATCAATATGTTGCAATAATTTTCAATAATGCCTTTAAAGGACAGAGGGCAGAGAGAATATCAGGGATTGCCTTTAGGGGTATAACTGGGCGGCAGTAATTAATTACACTCCACACAAAGGGTCCCTTCATTACATAATTATGTTTGCAGTTACTCCTCCTGCTTTTTAAGTGAGACAGTACAAATGTTGGAAAGCAAGGTGGTAAACATGAAAGTTAGACTTGGAAAATGAGTTTGGGATTTACGATGTTTGGGGAGTAGGTAGTTAGGTAGAGAATTTTTTAAGAAAACAACACGAACCTTATACTCTCCTTGTCAACTAATTGGCCCAAATTAAAAGATAATCTGCTTAAGTTGTGTGTCTGCTTACAAAACACCTTGTTTTCCCTCTTATTTTTTAAATGAGATAAGTATCTCACATTTAATGTGAACCAGACAGCTCCCAGGTGCAATTGTCTCCTGAGAGAAGAGAAATGAGATTCTTCATGAAAATAAAAATGTTTCATGCCTCCCTTTCATCTTGTGAAAGGTTACTTTTAAAAGTTAACTCCTGAAGAGGAACAGATGTGGCCAGAAATTAAGTATTCAAAGCCAGGCCAGGAGAAATTCTCTGTGATCGGTATAGAAATGGAAGAGGTGGCTTTAGTTCCTTCAACAATCTCCAAGAATTATTTTTAAGGGGGAAATGGGGGAGGGAGGGATAGGCCTCTTCTGCGTGGTTTTGTTTTCAGTCACGGTGACCCTGACAGACTGTTAGGTGTATTAGGACAAAACACCTGCTTCCTCTTGTTGATATTCCCATCATGACACACTCTGATGAATGTATAGAACAAATGCAGCTTCTTTCTTTTTCTTTCTTTTTTTTTTTTCTTAAGCAAATGGGGTTTATTGCAAATGTATCTTCTTTTTTTTCGGGTGATGTTTCCTCATTTTTAGCCAGTATTCTCCTGGAAATCAGACCACAATTTTCACTGGAAAATTGGGTCATTTTCAGATGAAATACTTTGAGAGCTAATTTAGAAGTGTGCATGTGTGACAAAATAATCAGAAAAATACCTGAATCAAGAATCTGAATGATTATGCATGATGATTTTCTGTCTTAACAAAAACATCCATGTTTAATCCACTTCATCATGCATGAGATGTCATAGAAAAAGGGAAGCAATAATTCACCCAATAACATATTTAAGGATCTTCTTTCACCTATCCCTTTATACATAAACATTCCCAAATGTCCCCGGTTCTCCATTTCCTGGGTTCTTTCCTCCATTCTGCATCTCTTGTTCCACACTTGAGCTCATACCTATTCACTGGCTTTTACCTCCACACTGGTCATTTCTGTATTACAGTGACCTTTCACCTGAGTCCAAACATTCCCAATGGATGCCCCCCCCCCCCCGAGAAAAATGCATTTTCTCCTGTATTCACCAAGTTTGCATTCAGCAAGAATGTAAACCTCCAGGTCAGGTTGGATTTTCTTTGCAAGTCCTGTCAATTCCTACAAAATTTTCCAAAACTTCCTTCAGCTTTCTTAGATTATTCCCACTGATATTGTAACCCTAATCATCTCAAAGATACTTACTGTTGCATCTCCTCTATCTTATTTCTGCTTACTACCTGTGTGATGTAGGGGAAGTAATTGAAACACTCTGTGCCACAGTTTTCTCATGGGTAAAAACGGACTCCATAGTAGCCCTCTATAACATTTAGGCATGTAAACAGCTCTAAGAAAACCATTTGTTTAAACAAACATGGTGGTTATTGTTCCCACATCTCATCTCTCAGCTGGTAAACTCCTCACATTTGCTGCCTCAGGTTTGTTTGTTTGTTTTTCCTAAAAGATGAATGTGGTTATATTCCTCAACTGCCAAAAGAATCCTAATTTTATACTAAAGTAAGACTCTTCTTCTTAACTTTCCCAAGAGTGTAAACTAGTGCATCTTTCCAAACATTCTACAATTTAGCTTCAACAAACAATGAACACTTGCTAAGCATTCTCCATCCCTTGTTTGTACAATATACTATGCGTTTCATGCCTATCTTTTCTCTGTTAACATCAATTTGTGCATAATATACCCTTCAACCTCCAGCTCAAAAGAGAACACCTCTCTAAGAACTTTTACTACCCCTGAGCATAGTTGATCACTCACTTTTCTGAATTCCCATAATGCATCAATTATATCTTTATTTAAATCTTCCTGATATTAAAACTAAACAGATCTGAATCTTATATAAAAGTAAAACATATGGTATGAACATACTATAACACATACTATCTCCTACTTGGCTCAGAGATTCTTCAGGGAAGAAATACTGTCTAATTCATCTAGCTTCTATCCATAAGATTTCATACATATAGGCATTCAGTAAATACTTGTTGAATCATCAGTGCTTTAGATTCTACCAAGGTAATATGTATCATTAAATATGGCATTATAATCATACGATCTTGTGTGAAATTTTGAAATGAAGATACTTCCAAGTTATTTAGTTTCTTAAACTTAAACCCAGTCAACTGACTGAATAACAAATATGGACTCTGTGTGTGTGTGTGTGTTTGTGTGTGTGTTGTGTGTTTATGCATGCAATGTTGTTTTTCACCTGAATCTTTGTTCCTGTTATTAGTCAATAAAAGATTTCCATACAAATGCACTCTAGCAGAGGACTTTGTTTAACCCACAGACAGCCAGTTTGGTTTGCTTGAAGACTGCACGGTATTTTCATGATTATCATTATTATATCAGTAACAACTAATTTTACTGAATGTTTTATACATGCCAGCTATGCACTATGTTCTTTTCATGTATTATGTCATTAAAATATGAACCATAGTCCAACAACCAAGTAAATAAAGGCTATCTAAATCCGTACCCCACTCTCTCTGAAAGAAATGCCAAAGGGAAAACATGTTTACAAGAGAAAGCAAAATTTCTTAAAAATCTTATTTCCCCACAATACCACTCTCGGTAACTCACATAATCTCTAGAGATGCTCTCCAAACACTTTTCTCACCCAGTGCAAGCTCTAAAATCCATCTCTTCAAGTCAGCCCAGATAAGCCCCCTCATCAATCCTATCTCTGCTTTCTACCTGTGTGAACTTGGGCAAATTATTTAAATTGACTGTCACACAATTTTCTCAGCTGTGTAGTGAGAATGGCTACCAGTAGTAGTTAACAATGAACTCAGCTGCAAGGAAAGGTAATCCATTGCTTATACAAGTCTGCTTATCTTTTTCTCATACAAGAAGTGTGATAATAGTTGGTGGTTGGCCTTGGTTTGGGAACTCAACAATGTCAGGGTCTATGCTTTGTAATTTTCTGGGCCATTCTCTCATGTTCACAAGATGGTTATTGCGTCTTCAGCCATCATGTCTGTATTTAAGGCAAGAGAAGGAAAGAAGAAGCAAGGAGTTACACTGGTATCTAATGTAAAAGCTCTCCCCAAAGTCCCCAGCTGATGTTCATTTACACCTCATTGTCCAGAACTGCTGCAAGGGAAGCTTGTACAGTGAGTAATTTTCACTGGAATATTGCACCCCAAACAGAACTGAAGCACTGTTAATGAGAAAGAAGGGGGGAATAGAATATTGGGTGTAACTAATATTGCCATGTACCCTACCTTTAGGCTTGTCTTGAAAGTAAATGAACTGATACCTGTACAGTATTTACAAGCATGCCAGGTAAATGGTAGTTGCTCAAAAAGTGTCAGCTCCTTTTAATAATATCCACTTTCTTCCTCCTCCTTTCTCTTACCCTCAATTTTCTGCCACAAATTACCTACTACTGTTGCAAATGTGATCTCACCCCTGGTCTGTTTCCCTTTTTCAGCCCTCGTTCCTTCCTGGTGTGCACAGTTAAGGCCTAGGGTAGACAGGATATGATACAGAGAATCCTGCAAATAATCTTTTACCAGGAAGAGCAAAGGAGTTTTTGAAAACTCCTGTTATTTTTTGTTGTTGTTGTTCCTGTCACACACTCAAAAAAAAAAAGTGGCCTAGGAACCATCCGTTTAAAATGCTCGTTTATTTAATACCTTTAGCTAGCAGATCAGAGTTAAAATTTGTTCTTCCCCAGTGAAGGTAAAGATGTGCATAATAAGACATGTTAAGGTCATCAGTGGTGCTTCTAAACTTTGAAAATAAAAGCTTTTTGAAGTCTGTAATTAATAAGCGCTATGTTAATTACTTGAATGAATTTACTTCTTTACTTGAGTGAATCTTTGATGTGGAGGAGCAGGGGAATTCTCCTTGACCACTTTTTATTGTAAATTCCAGTTCAGCAAAACGGTTGTCTGTCGCTACAACGATCAGCTTATTATTCAAATCTCTCTCTCTTAGTAAAATCAGACTACCTGGTGTCATCAACAAAAAGCACATCTCCTATACATTTCCATGGCCATGCCTCCTTGATCACTGAGCACTAATGCCACTTGATACCCACCTGTGGAAACAATGTCATGCCAGGCCTTAGCACCATCCCTGTGCTTACAGGGAATTAAAGAACCTCCAGCTAAATACATGAATGACTCGCAATCAATCATAATATGCTGGTAACTCAGCATGTTCACATGCAGATAATTGGGTTTTGGTCTCATTCCTGAGTCTAAACCCTGCCCCATAACAGATCTCTAAAAACTAGGTCATTTTTGATATTTCTCTGATTCATGAGTCATAGTTTTGCTAACTTGCTTAGAAAAAAAAAAAAAAAAAAAATTTGTTTGGGTTTTGGCTTTTTTGGTTTGTTTGCTTTTATTTTTGTTTTCTGAGAACTATGTCCAGTCCTTGTATCTACCAGTTTAGCCATAGGACTAAAATTCTTCCATTCAACACCACCCCTGCAACCTGCTGGTAAATATCTCAGAGGCCAAGATCTAGCTTATAGATTTTGTCTGGCTTTGACAGAGGAGGTGATTCAAACTCATCACATCACTATAAGCAAATTTTAAAACTGTAAATATCTATAGAATGACTATTTGCAGGTATTGGACAGCAAGAAATGCAAGATTATAAATTCTTGTTAAGAAAAATGAACTAGTTTATCTGACTAGAACTCTCATATGCTTATGCCACAATTATTGTCACTATATCATGGTAACTTGCTGGGAAACATGTTTTGTCTCTTTTTGGCTTCTTGGTGTAGCAGATGTGCCTACCTTAATTATCTGTACTCTGTGTGCTGTGTCCTTCATTATTTATTAAACAACTTCCTATAACCTGTACCAGGGTTTATCCCCAAGCCTAAGCTACCTTGAGCAGTCCTTCTTCTCCACTTGGATGGCAATAAGAATCCTTAAGGGGTATATATCAAATATATAGATTACCCCTAGCAATTCATATTCAGTAGGTCTCAAGTGCAGCCAGTATTTTTTTTTTCCTATTAAATGCTCTAGGTGATTCTTATCTTTAGCCGAATTTGGAAGCAGTGCCCTAGGTGGCATGATTAATTACTGATATGATTAATTGCCATATCCTGACTTGTCCCACTTCTTCACCTCCTTTCTGACTAGGTCTACCAGGCATCCTACTTAGTTTCAAGGCTGAAAGTTTAAAAAAGAGGTCAGAGAAAACATTGAAGATAATTTCAGTTAAGGGAAAGTTAAGGGAAAAGTTAAGGGAAATTGTTCTGTTGAAGAATTGATGTGGTTTTTCACCTTCAATGGAGAAAGAGCCATGATATGAAGAATTAAGCCTCTTTGATGTTCTTAGTGTTAAAAAAGAAAATTGATACACAGCCACTTTGTTGGCTAAGCATATTATCAAGTATTTAAGTCTGTTTTCTCAGATTTAGAGACAATTGTTACCACTATTATAGCTACATGTATGTAATGGTGTTATGTGTTAGCAGAGGGTCTTCTAACATCTATGCTGATGTTCTCAAGACTTTGCAAGTGTCTGATTTTTTGCCACTCCATTTTCATGTAGAAATGAAGGTGGAAAAGGAAAAAATGTATGTAAAAAGGAACCATATTGGTAATATTTTGTTAAGGACACACTTTATTTATTCATTTGACAAACACATATTGAACATGTTATGTGAAAGGCACTGTATGAGGCTGTGGTTTCACAATAGTAAATAAGAAAAAAACATAATCATCTCCTTACTAGAATCTCTATTAGAATTTATGCTCTCATATGGAAGAGAGCCTTTTTAAGGTTTACTTAACTTTTTTATATCAATGTGGTAAAGTATATTAAGGAGAATTTCAAGACACAATGATATGATATTTAATGGAGGGAAATGAGGTAGTTTAGGAGTGAATTAAGGCTCCTAACTGAGAGTTGGAACATATATTTTACCTTTTCAGAGCACCTAGCTCTTTTCTTCCTTCTGTTTTGAAACAAATGTCCAACGGCAGTTGGCTTCTTTGCAGACAGACAATAGAAATAGACATGAAAACTTTAAAAAGAGAGAATGAGTGGATCTAAGTAGGCGTAGGTGTGACTTTTTCTTTTTTTTTTTTTTTTTCATTTTTATTGGCTCTGTTCTAGATACGTGACTCTGGAGAGCATCAGAAATAGCACAGTTGATCAGACAGTACCGTTTCCATTTTCTACGTGGACCCAAGGAGATGAGTTGTATATTCTTACATCTCCAGCTAGACACAGTGCCTCTATAAAAGCCTATGTTTATAAATAATATTCAGGAAGAAATAAAGGGTTGTTAGTATTTTCTCATGTGCAATGGCTGCTGGTATCATTTTATCAGGCAGTTTTGGACTAGGTCATACATCATAACCAAGATATTTGATCATTTTTTATAACTATTAAGATTTATTTTTTTAACTACCACCTCCATCAGAAGAAACCTCATTCCAAAGACAATTCTTTTGGGGAAAGAAGAGATATATACCCTAACTGCTAAATTTAATTTCCAAAGTCAAAACTCTAACATGACTTAGAATGTGGGCGTGGACCTGGAAACTTGTGATAGCTCTCCTGACAAGTTCAATTCTAACTTACACAGCTACTACCTATCAAAGGCAGAGGATGGTGACTTGAAAACTTGTTTTCTATTCTCTAGGGGGATAGAGTGATTCCAAGTGCATACATGACTGGGCTGTTATGTTAATACATTAATTTAGTTAGTTAATTTAGTTATTCACCAATTAAAGGCTGCTGTCTTTCAGACATTGTGTTAGGAAATGTGAATACAATTGAGAGTAAGACAAGGTTAGGTCTCTGACATGATAAATGTACATGTCAGTGAGTGAGATGGATAATAATATACTAAACAAAAAATAAATATATTATAAGAATTTGGGTGCAATCCAGCATAGACACCATTGGGAAGTTTGGAGGGGCCACATAGAAAGAAAGGGAAGGGAAGGAAATTTCTCTCGTAAGGGGTGATATTTAAGTAAATATTCGAAAAGTGAGAAAGGAAGCCAGCCATGTAAATAACAGGAGGAAAGTGTCACATTGCCAACATCATGAGATGGAAGAGAGTGCCATTTAAGGAGGTTTGAGGCTCATTGAGGAGATCAGTATGTTTGGAATTTAGGCTGGGAGTGGAAGAAGATAAAAAGTCAAGTGAGGAAGTAGCTAGGAGTCAGATCTTAGCACCTCTTGATTTTATATAATGTACTGAAAATATACTATATAAAATCTTCTTAGCTGTTGGGGATATGTAGAAGAGAAAGTGAGAAAAGATTGTAGAGGTGTGGCTTATAAATAGCTAAGAAACATGATGCTAGCTGTTATCAGTTGGGCTTTAAGCAAAGAAGTGACATCATCGTGATGTCATGGGATGGAGTTACTAAAAAGATTAGACCTTGGGCAATTATTGGAAACTGGTTAAGAGAACTACGTAAGGTTGTTGCCTTTGTAGTTGGTGTTGAGCTGGCAATGAGGGAGAGGAAGGGCCAACTGGGACCGTTCCCACTTGTATCTCACTGCCTTCACCTTTGATGATGTGAGTAGTCTGTCAGTTGCGAGCACATCTGGCCCAGAGCTCAGAAAAACCAAAGGAGAAGAGGTTTAGGAGCTGGTTAGCTGTGAGTCTGGGTGCTGCCTTACACCATCAATGTGAGCTGGTAAATCAGCCACAGTATCCGTGGGTTGCTTCAGTGGCCTGTACCCTACGCTGACCTGCACAGTGTAAAACTGGCTGCTGCTCCATTTCCACTTCCTAAATCTCCTATAAATTTCTCTTATTCCAATCTGGAAATCACACAAGGAAGGGAATTTTGAGAAAGTAGCTGCTGTTTAATTAAATTGGAACAGAACAAAGCCATTGCACTAACTGTAGCAAAAAAAAAAAAAAAAAAAGCTTATATGGAAAGCACTTGTAATGATATGGCTAAATCTTTTGGTGGTGGTAGTTTTGTATGAGTTTGTGTGTTTGGAGGAGCTTGTTTTGATAAAAAAATAAAACAAAAAAAAACTGATTCTCACATACTCTTTGTTCTCTCCTCAAATTTTTTTACAAGACAAATTCTCATATGTAAACTTTTGTTTTGGTAATGTATGGTACTGTTAATAATCTAAAACTTGACTTTTATAAAATCCTCACTTTGAGCTACATACAGCTCCAAGATATTGAAGCTAAAACTTTAAACGTGATATTCAGGAACACACGAAACAAGGTCTCAAAATTATCATAGTTGGAGCAATCTGTAGACCCAGTGGTTTTCAAATAATGTCTGTCCTCATAGATGAGAGGGCTCTTTTATGTACAACATAAAAATAAGAGGAGAGAAAAGCCTAATAATAGCTCTGATTGAGGCAAGGGTAGGAGACTGAGGGGCACCTGCCCTTTCCCCTTCTGTAGCCCATGAAAGGACTCTTACAGAATAAACAGAATGCGAATATGAGATCTCTCAAGGCTGCCTCTGTCTCATTCTCCCTCCATTTGAAGCAAGACTCAGCACCTCTATTGTAGCCACAAGATACAGGCAACTACACAGCCCGTAAATGGGAAATGGAAGTTTCATTGAAGATTCTGAGTGGAGAGAGGGAAAATTGTTAGTTCTGCACACCAACACCAATGTTGCATTAAAATACTCTTTAAGCGGGGAGGGGCAAAAGAGGGGTAGGGGTTTATGAGGTACAAACTACTATGTATAAAATAAATAAGCTACAAGGATATATTGTATGACACAGGGAATACAGCCAATACTTTCTAATAACTGTAAATGGAGAATAATCTATAAAAGTATTGAATCACTATGTTATACATCTGAAACTAGTATAATCAACTATACTTCAGTTTAAAAAATACTCTTTAAACTTTTTTCCTCCAGTTTCTCTGCCATATACCCCTTTCATCACTTCTAACATACCTTCTATCAAAATCCCTTTTATTGCCCTGAATAACAACTATGCTTATTAAGAACTTAGTGAAATAAATACTTAGAGTTAGTTTAAGCTATCCTTCTAAATAATAATATCAATCGTTACTGAGTGCTTAGTATATTCCAGGCACTGTGCTAATTGCTTTACATGAATGATCCCTTTTTATTCTCAAAACAACTCCATTAAGTAGTTACTGTTATTATCTCCTATTTTATAGGCAGGGAAGCTGAGGCAAAGAAAGGTTAAGTAATTTGTCCAAGGTTATTCAGGTAATAAGTGGTAGAGGCAGGATGCGAATCCCATGCTGACCTCAGGCTAACTTCTTCCTAAGAAAGATAATTACCAAGAGATGTATTTTTATCAACCAGAGTTTTTGAAAACCTTACGCCCCACCAATCCAAAAAGATAATTGAAGTATACTCCAAAGAAAACCAGTCACCTCCTAGGTGTTAGGGAGGAAGGGAATCATAGTGTTTCTTGAAGAAATACAGTTATTTCCTGTGATGCTACAGCTGCTTGGAAACCACGAATCTTCTGATCTTCATTTTTAAAAGTCAAAACTTTTCTTCACCAACCATTTATTAAACATATTAACTGTATTTTTCAAAGATGTTTGCAACATCTCCCATCTCACAGCTCCTATTACAATGTGACTTTCACATTCCTTCCATAAAGAGATGGGGTTCATGTTTTACCATCCAGAATCTAGGTAGACTTGTGTGACTGTGATTAAAGTAATATTATGCATCTTTCATGGCCAACTTTGACTTGGCTTTTGGGATGCTCGCTCTTGGAACTCAGCTGCTATTCTGTGAAAAAAACCAGACTGATCCACCTAGAGAGGCCATATGGAGAGGCCATACATAGGTGTTCTGGTTAGTAGCTGTGCTGACAGCCCAGTCGCCAGCCAGTGTCAACCACCAGACATATGACTAAACATGCCTCTGGAAGATTCCTGTCCTGAGTGTTCAAGTCATCCCTAGGCTTTGAGACTGCCCAGCTGAGACTTCTGGTACGGAGACAAGTTATACAGGCTATATTTTGTCCAAACTCCTGACCCATGTCTGAGAGCAGGATGCCATGGTGTTTTATGCCACAAAGTGGTGTTGGGGTGGCTTGATACACAACAATAGTCACTGGAACCTACAATGAGAAAAGAGGTTCAAGGAAGAAGTAAGGCTCTCCTAAGCCCTAGAACACATACTCAGTATGCTCTCAAAAACGTTCAGTGAATTTAACCGCAACAAAGCCAGTACATCTCGACAGCACCCTGTCTGCTGTACTACACTGCTTCCTCCAGCTAGACTTAAAAGTAATAAAACATAAAAAGGGAGATTTTGCTATACCAGTTATTAAAATCCATGGTAACCAGGACTTTTAAAAATATATAATACATGCTGCTAAAGTTCTTGAAAATAGTTTTCTCTCATGAATAATTTAAATACTCTTCCAGACATTTAATTTATACTTTCAAAGTATTTCTTGACTTTTTGTTCCCACTCTACATGCCTTCTACATTGATTTCTTACTCTAGATTCTATATATTCCATCTCTCCCAGTCAGGAAGTTTTATCCAGCTTTTCTTTCTGGCTTATGTAAGAAATAAGTGTAGTGAATATACTTTTTCAAACCTGGCATGCTTCTGGGTAACAGATTCTGCTCTAGCTCCCTGTCCCCACTGAGAATCACTGCTTCATGGCACTGCTTCAGAAATCATTTTTATACTTGTAAAACGATAAATACTAACTTACTCCCCATCCAAATTGTGATGATATTCTAATTAGTTGAGTCCAAATTAGCCATCTATTATTCTATCCCAGATTCCCTGCCATCCTCTACTATTTCTGAACAAACATCAATTGTGCCAGTGTCTTGAGTAGTGTCGATCTAAACTGAAATGGTTCCAGCTTCCTTAATATCATCACCAACTCTCTTATTAATTAATTAATGATGTTGTGAATAATAAAGTACTAGTGTTGTTAAACCAGGCAAAAAGTACTAGGCAGGCAACAGCAGCAACCCCTCTAGCTTACCAGAGCATCTCTCCACTAGCTAGAAGGAGAAGGTTGACTTTCTCACCAGGCATTAGAACACCGGAAGCAGGAACATAAAGTAATAATTCACCACAATTGGGGGCAACATCCCTGATTAAATTCTTTGGAGGTGATATGCTTCTCAAGTTACTAGAGTGGACTGTCTTCAAGTGAAGGCTAAGGTTTCTACCTAACGGTGATCTAATGAGGGATATGCGGGTTCCTCTTGTGTTTGTTTAGAGCACCTTCCTGAATTTGGGAATAAATATAATTCACTGGACAAGCCACACAATAAATAGGTTTTACCATATGCTCTGTCAGCTTTATGATGCTGAAAGTAAAGGTAGAACAAGAAGAGTGAGTATTGAGGATAAGATAGAGTGAGTAATAAGAGAACAACGACGCCATCCCTGTTGAAAAGGGCTTTTACTCAAGAGTATTGAATGGAAGACTTATTTATTTTCCTCCTCTAGTCAGGTGAACACAGTCTGAGGAGACAGTCATTGCTCGAAGTGATTGATGTTATTTCTTTGAGTTTGTCACCATTACCACAAGTATGATCAGGATTACTTTGTTTGCTCAGCTGTTCCTGGCCCTGCTCCTCTTGCCTCAAACAAAGCAAAATGAGAGGTGCACGGGTCATAGGATCCATCAACTGCCTGATGGAGCCCTGTATTCAGGCCTCCCCCTCCTCTCCTCATCAATCTCCATTGTCCTGGCAAGAAGGTATCCATCTGCAACAGTATATGCCACCCTCAAGCTGTACAATACAGCAGTGTTTTCTGAGGACGCTGGCTTACTGTGATTAAAGATCTCTTTGTTCATTCAAGGAGAGGGGTGAGGGATGCTAGGGAACGCAGCTGGCATTTTTTAGTATCTGTTCTGCAAAAGGCACAATGCTTTTTCTTTACATATATGATTGCTCTATTTAAATCTTGCAATAAATCTGTGATGTAGGCTTTTTTACAAATAAAGAAACTCAGGCTCAGAGATGATAAATAATTTGTCAAAGGCTAATTAGGTCCTAGTAACTGAACTCTAAGCTCCAAGAACACAGGCATCTTGCCTTTTTCTGCTCACCATTGTGTACCCAGTGTCTAGACTGATACGTGGCACACGGTAGGCACTAATATATGTTGAGTGATATATAATAATGAATGAATAAATAAAGGAAAAACTGAAGTGGCAAAACAAGCATTTGTACCCAGGGCCCTGATCCCAAATCCCATGGTAGATTCACGTGACTGCAAAGAAAGCAAAAGCAACAACAGCACAAGCTACATAATTAACGTACATTGGGGTGGGGGGGGGAAGAAATAGAATTCATTATGAGACGAACCCATTTAATGAATTTTTTGAGATTTACATCTTTGCGATGTGCGGAATAAGTATATGATTCATCAGTCTTGTTCTTTTTTCTCTTGCGTTGTTTTTCTATATGTGGTACTGTGGCTTGATGTTAGACATCTGGGCAGAAGAGTTTAGCTAATGTTGTAAGTAAAATACTTAAATTAAAACTTCAGATATCTCCTCAACTTATAATTAAATGTACCATATGGTCCTATTTTACTGAAAGTCAGAGCCTAATTTAATGTTTTCCGTTTCAGCAACAAATTTTATTGGCTCATTCACTATCATTTTTATGTCAAGAAAACAATTACAACCAAGGCAATATTTTGAGATTATTAGACAGAAACAATCTCTTACCTCGGGATAAAAATATTGTTTTTGGTGTGGATTTATCATTATTTAAGTTCATAAAAAATTACTTGCTTAGCTTTACCAAGTGTTATGTCACTGTAAGAAAGGTTCACACTTTTCTCCAGTTTTCATCATCCTACTTTCTATTTAATTTGAATACAATCTGAAACAAAATGCTGATTTTTGCAGAATTTAACAAATATGGTTGAGCATTACTTGGGGTGTCTTAAAAATGTCCAGTGAGCAAGTTACAAACAAAAGTGTAACTCTTATCATCTGAAAAAATTTGTCTGCTCTTGTTAACTTTCCTAAATGAGGAAAGTGGGATGTACAGAGTATTAATTAATATTTAAAGATAATAGCATTTGAAAGAGGCAATTCCAGTTTTCTGTCCACCTTGTTCTAGATCTGCAGATATGTTCAGCAACTATAGTCGACAATTCTAAGCCATCTGGCAAAAAAAAAAAAAAAAAAGTCATAGTTTTTATGACTATGTAATAAAAGTCATAGTAATCTTCCCCACCAAATATATTTTATGTACAACTGTTCCTCCAGACATCAGTCACCAACTAAGTAGATATTGTGTCAATGTGCCTTATTGCCTAAACTTCACAGTTACTCATGTTTTAATGTCTGTTAGGCTTTCTCTGTTACAAGGATAGCTTTTCTTTCAAAGTAAGTGACACAGTCTCTTCCCTTCAGAAACACATAATCTAAGGCAAACACTTCCAGGGGTCTAATAACCCCAAAAGATACCATGTAAATGAGGGACAAAATGTATTGTGAGATACAATAAGAAGACATTATGCACAGAGGAGGATTCATTCAAAGGAGATGCTTGAACTTCAGAGTAAAAAACAGGATTTAGAGTGGTTAAGTAATTTATCTTACAAGCACATTGTAGAATCCTATGCACATGTGTGAAAAAATGAATAAAGTGGATCCAACTCCAGGTACTGACATGGGAGTCACCAAGGCAGTAAGTTGAAAAAGCGAGTTATAGTCACCCAACAAATATTTAAGGAGCGCTTGCTATGTACCAAGCACTCCTCTGACTTCTGGATATATCAAGAGCGAATAAAGTCCATGCCTTCATGGAACTTACATTCTACTAGAATCCAATTTATGTAAAAAAAATAAAAAGGTTGTGTATGTACCTATGAGTAAATTTATTCATGTAACTGAGTACTGAGGGCCCTGGAGGACACAGATTATACAGCTAAGTGGTGGTCTCTGGACAGCAAAGTAGGAGTGAGGAGGTGGTGATGGGAACTTTGACATTGTTTGTATATTGATGTATTGTTTGAATATTTTAAAGGAATAATATATTCTTGTCTCAATCGTACTTGAAAATAAAACAATAAGGAGGAAAGTAAAGCAAAAAAAGAAGCAGAGGGGGGCATTTTGTGCATAGGGAACAATTTGATTTGAAGATGGAAATGAGGGCTAGCAGCTTGTCAGAGTTTTCAAGGGATATGTCCTGAAACTCCATAATCCCCAAATTGCTAACACAGTTAAGTTTATCCTGATTCATGGATCCATAGAGAGACACGTGCCATCCACAGTGTGTAACATCATACCCCTAGCTTGCTGCCATTTCAGTTTTCATTGTTTTACATCTCACTTGATGGACCTTTAAAAAAAAAAAAAAAAGGGAAGGAAGACTATCATCTTAAAAGGGTGACAACACAGGCAGTGAGAGAAGCAGCCAACATTGCTGCACTGAGAGGATGTTTTTCAGGCTATTGACCAGGTTTGCTGCTGGATAAATGACTGGCTTGGAACACATGCCTTGTAAGAAGTAACAGGAATGATTCAGATTTATACTGTGTATCAGTGATCATTCAAGAATTGTTGAAATGATGCATGTTAAATTTGCCAAGTCACATGTCCACTCTGTTAAAAAAAAAAGAAGACAGATTGTGTCTGAAAGGCCTGACAATAGGGTGCAAGCATGCAGGCACAATCAATAGATAGCCCAGTGCAAAAGCAAGTTAAAAAATTTAAAAAAAATGTCAATCACCCAGATGATATTGCTAGACCACACCATCTGTGGAAACACCTTCATGTCAGTGTTGGAAAGGAAAACCTGTGGATTTCTGGCTTTATGATGTTCCATTTTGACTTTTTGTTCTGGCATTATTGAAGTGAAGCGTAAGATATAAGATTAGATGGCAGTGATAAGCTTTCTATGTTCCTGATTAATACAGAATTCTTTCCAGCAGGCCAGTGGTCAATATGTGGAACTTGCCACAGTATGAGGGGTGGAATAGTCTCTCCACAGTAAGGAAGGTCTATGTCAGGGCTCATTCCTAAGTGATTTGAATGCAGGAGAATGGAGCAGCCCTGGTAGGAAGTGGTCTAATTCATGAGGCCAGCCCAGGACACCGAGCACTGTGATGTACTCAGTGAGTAAAGTTCCAGTTCACTTTTACTCTGTGTGTGTGGAGGACCTAATATGAATATCCAAAATACAACATGTTCCTAGTTGTCTTGTGTCAACATACAGGTATTTGAACTGTTTCCAAAGCTCAAAGTTACCATTTAGCCACCTTGCACATTTTCCTTTACAGGAGTCAAGGGTTTATGTTTATTTCCTCACTTAAACCATCATAATAGATGCATTATAATTGTTGAGGAGATACTTTTGAACTGTGGGAAAAGTTTAAGAACATTTTTTAAATTGATTTTACAATGGTACCTCACGTATAGTATATGGACAATTGGAAAACTGAAAGGAAAGCATTTGAAAGGCACTTGGGGTTGTTGGAAAATGAGGGGAAAAATGGCAGTTTAAATACTCACTCAGTGTATTCTCAAAACTGATTGGTACTTCATGAAATGTTCACCAAATTTTAAAACATTATTTATTTCCTCATTTGGTCCTCTCAGTTCTTCTGCCCTGTTCCCAGAGTATAAGGCATTTCTTTACCAGTGATGTGTTATTTGAATATGCAATATTTTTTTAATTCACATTATCAGCTCCAGCAATTCAATTCCTCACCAGCCACATGTAAATGGCTGAGATAAGAGAATTGGAACACCTATTACGTGCTTTTTTAGTGTGTAAAGTGCAGATGTATAAGTCCATAATCAAAATAGACTGGAAAGTCACAGCAGTGCACCATTGTGAAAGCCTCGAATATTCCATTAAAATACTTCTTGTGGCTCAATCGGCCTATTTGCCTTCTCTTTCCAGATCAGATTTCAGACCATTTATATACAAAAGCACTTCACACAGCACACTTTATTCTAGACACAGAAAACGTTACTCACCTTATACATTTTCTTACCTCCATGGTAATTTTTGAAATGGTTTCAATCTTTTTTTGTTGTCATTGTCCTAGTAGAGAAAAAATTTTATAGCATGTGAAAAATAACAAGTTGATGTAATTATGAAAAGGCCTTTAAAATTTGATGGTGCAAGACCTCAAGAAAAAAAAAGTCTCCTTAATATGATAAATATATAATATGTATAAATATATAAACTAGCAAGATCATACTACTGGTGAGAAAATGACCATAAATCCTACTGAATATTTCTAAGATGTGACAGAATGTTAATAGGATATTTTATTTCATTTGTTTAAAAATCAGAACATTGAGCGATAGAGTTTCCTCTTCAACTGCTAAAATGTTTCAATGGCTTGAAGATGTTACTGCTCTTATGTAAAGTAGAATTTTAAAGCACTTTATCTTTGCATTTATACAAGATAATATGCTCACTAATGAGCAAAGTGATGCAGAAAATGAAACCCACTACATTTTCTTAATTTGACTGGGTTACTGAGAACAGTAATAAATATTTGTTGCAAATGATAAAACAGATTATCTTTGTTAAAAATTTCGCATGGACTAAAGTGAATTAACCTAAATATCTGCGTGTTGAATCAAGCTGAGAGATCAAACAATTTTCTCAAAACCTGGGGCCCTTGCTAAAATGAGGATATTCACTTTGGGCATTTATTGATTAAAATTGCCAGAGTATCTTTCACAACTGTTATTTTGGTGAGTCCATAAAAGTAGATATAAGTATACAAAGCAGAACAAGCATGTCAGGAGTCTTGACAAGTGAACTGGGTTGAGCTATTTTCTTTTTCCATAAGGTCTTCTGATTTAATTTAATCACTGGAAAAAAGTTGTGTTTGTCAAGGGAATTTTGTGCATAATTATGTTTAAGTATCAAATAGTTCCTTTTTAGAGACACACAAAGATTATTTAATATTTTATTTTCATACTTAAAATGGATTAGCACATCAAAAGGGCAGTCTTGCTGTACAGTGATTTTCCAGGAGCATTTTTAATGCCATTTTGTTAAAATTTATTTTATTTATTTATTTATTTGTTTGTTTGTTTATTTATTTATTTATGGCTTCATTGGGTGTTGGTTGCTGCGCGCAGGCTTTTTCTAGCTGCGGTGAGCGGGGGCTACTTTTCGTTGAGGTGCGCGGGCTTCTCATTGTGGTGGCTTCTCTTCTTGCGGAGCAAAGGCTCTAGGCACACAGGCTTCAGTAGCTGTGGCACGTGGGCTCAGTAGTTGTGGCTCGTGGTCTCTAGAGCTCAGGCTCAGTAGTTGTGGCACACGGGCTTAGTTGCTCTGTGGCATGTGGGATCTTCCCAGACCAGGGCTCGAACCGGTATCCCCTTCATTGTCAGGTGGATTCTTTTTTTTTTTTTTTTTGATTTAATAAGCTTTTGCCAAATGTTGGGCAGGTGGATTCTTAACCACTGCGCCATCAGGGAAGCCCCAATGCCATTTTATCAATTAAACAGGCATGTATCATAAGCACTTATTGTGTGTAACAGACATGCCATGATCATATGAAAAGAAGGAAGGAATAGCTATAAAGGTGGATAAGACCTAGCACTGGTCCCAACATAAAGAATGTTTTAAGAATAGGACAGTTCTAAGAAGAACCACCGTGGTTGCAAACTCAATTCTTATTATGAAACAATTTCAAAATGTAAATTCAGTTTCCTTTGAGCTGTATGTATACTTAACAATTTGCGAAGAACCCTGCTAGTTCTGTGGCTTGTTAGCTAACTTTCTTGAAATGAAGGCTTTGTGAAAGCACATTTGCACTCTCTCTTTAGTCTCTGAAGTGCTTCCCATGATATATGTAGTGAAAGTATTAATACAGAAGAAGGGATGCTTGCAACACATATTTATTGAGCACCTACTGTGTTCCGGGAACATGGTGTTCAGTTTTCAATGAAATCATTTGCAACCTGGAATCTCTCTACCACTAACTGTTTGAAATTAAAAATAAATCAGCACACACAGGATATCCTGTTGTCGCTAGTTTCATTCTCTTCAAATTAATGAATATTTGAATATAGCTAGATATCACTGAAATAATAAATTCCAGTTCTTAACGCTATTGCAAATTACATAATTTGATCAAGCAATCTTTGGGGGAGATGTGAATAAGATTAAGCTGGGGAATGCATCTGTTTGCAATAGGCAGCTCAAGATTATTTGAATACATCATTGACATTGTTTCCAATCAAATAGTTGTGATGATTACATTGGACAGTTGGAACTGTTCCAGTGCTGTTATCTTATTAACTTTACTGTGTCCAAATCTAGTTACTCTGCAGTATTTTCTTTAATACACTATAATGTATCTTTTCCTCTTTTTCAGCAGCTATGTTTTGTACAAGTGTGAACATGATCTACGGATCAATTTTATTAATCGAGCCCCTTTCCCATTTTAACTACTTAATTAAATCATCATGAAGTGCACTGCTTTCCTCTAAGAATAAGATCCCTTTCCTTAGCCTTTCTCCTCAACATACTAGATCTCTTCAACAGTCACCTTCATGGTGTTCCCTAAATGGTATATTTTCCAAATCTGTTTTCTTTTCCTTAAGGAATTCCATAATGACCAATCCAGTACCTCCTCTAGGTCAGGTCAAATTGATAACAATGCCCTGAGTTTGATTTATTATCTATTTTGCTAGAAACACAGCCAAGAATTCTCCTTTCTTTGTTCCTGCCACCTCAAGCTGCCTTGCAAACTTTGGAAATTTCCCCACTATTTGGTTTTATGTTACCTTTCTTTTTCTTTTTTTGCATGTGTTGACTTTCCAGTTAAATATCTTGCTCTAAGCCTGTTTACACTGCATTATAAATATGTTTGTTGCTTCTTGGTCCAATAACCGAGTGACACATATTTGTGGCTCCCCTGAAGCCACCATTTCTCATTAAGAAAAAAGAATAACCTAAGCCAAATTAGATGACAGTATAGAAACAAAGGCTTAGTTTCACTTCAGAAATGACAGTTTGTTCTTTTTTTTAGACTCTTTAATTCTTAAGCTTTCTTTTCATAAACTGAATCACTGACTCAGTTTAAAAACAAGTTAACAGGGCTTCTCTGGTCGCGCAGTGGTTGAGAGTCCGCCTGCCGATGCAGGGGACACGGGTTCGTGCCCCGGTCCGGGAAGATCCCACATGCCACGGAGCGGCTAGGCCCGTGACCCATGGCCTCTGAGCCTGCGTGTCCAGAGCCTGTGCTCCGCAACGGGAGAGGCCATAACAGTGAGAGGCCCACGTACTGCAAAAAGAAACACAAAAAACAAGTTAACAGCAACAAAAATCAGTCATTTCAGGAAGAAAACTGGAACTAACCAGTAATTACAACATCTGTAAATATAGTACAATATTTTTGTCCTATATTTATCAACAATAATTTTTATCTATATGGTCAAGAGCAATGATGGAAATATTCTATGTCTGCCCTGGTCAATGTGGTAACCACTGCCCATATGTAGCTACTGAGCAATTGAAATGTGGCTTGTGTACATGAGGAACCAAATTTTAATTATATGTGATTTTAATTAATTTAAATTTAAACGGCCACATGTGGCTAGTGACTACTATGTTGGACAACACAGGTCTAGAATATGAACATAATGGGTAATTTTGAAATCATTATTCAAATTATAATTTTGAGTGTTATTTTTGTTTGTCTTTTGAATAGAAAGTCTCGTAATCATTCTTTAATTTAATCACAATAGTCCCTTTACCCTAAACATTCCTATGTGTCTTAAAACGGCAAATGCTTAAACATTTATAATAATAGAGCTTCACTCTATCACTAAATTCTCACAACACTCTAAGGTAAGAACTCCTTTAAGCCTATTTTACAGATAAGGAGACTAAAACTTCAAAAAGTATTTTTCCTAAAGTCACACAGCTTTAATGTAGTAGGATCTACTTGGAATCCTTATGTTTCCGACTCCAAGTTGTAAGATCTTAACAACTCTAATGTGAATGTTTACTGCCTGCCATTTTCCAGACTTTGCTTTGCAGACAATCAACAGAATTGAAAAAAGAAATTTTAATTTCCCCTGACACTAAGATGAGGTAATATGTAAATACTACTGCTCTTTTACAGCAAGCCCATCCAAAGGTCTAAATCTAAACAAATACACAAATTCAAATTCTCCACACATACAGCTAGACACAAAGTCTAAAAAAATAAGTATTTTTTTAGAACTTCATTCCTTAAAAAATCTTCTTAGTAGAAAACACTTAAACCTGCTCAGTTTTAAAAGATTTTTAAACATCCTTTTAGTGCATTCATGAGCTGGCAAGAAAGTAAGG
This sequence comes from Neophocaena asiaeorientalis asiaeorientalis, assembly GCF_003031525.2. Taxonomy (NCBI): domain Eukaryota; kingdom Metazoa; phylum Chordata; class Mammalia; order Artiodactyla; family Phocoenidae; genus Neophocaena; species Neophocaena asiaeorientalis. The sequence goes on along the minus strand of NW_020173397.1, from coordinate 4,652,225 downwards.
AAAATCTCCCACTGCTCAAAAACACAGAAGTGCAAATCAGCAGAGACTAGCAAGCATGGGGGTGGGGTGGCAGTGCAGCTTTGCTAGTCACATACGTTAATCCCTTGAGGTCCAGAGCTTTGCTACTCAAAATGTGGTGTACAGAACAGCAGCATCAACACCCATTGGCAGCGTGTTAGAAATTAAAAATCTCAGACCTTACTGGAGACCTACAGAATCAGAATCTGCATTTTTCACAAGAACTCCTGGGAATTTGATAGGCTCTTCTGTTTGGAATGTATACTTTAGGAATGACTGCTTTTAAAATGCCTCAAAATGGTTACTGGAGATATAGCCTAGAGTCCATGCAAGGTGCAAGGTAGGGTCAGGTATTCAAACTGGAAAACCCAAAGAACCAAATGCACTGATGAAGGGTGAACCAGGAAATGCTCACCAATTAAAGAGAACTGTTAGAAAAATATGTTCATCTTAGTTTTGGGTAAGGTGTTAGAGAATGGGGAAACTTTCCTGAAATTTTCAACCAAAAATCAAGACTCAGTGTGTCTTAGTGCCAGAATAAATATCACGCTTTGAAGTCTGAAAAGTCCTAAGCAGAGAATTCAGACGAAAGTGGTTTTAGGTTGTTGGTGCCTATAGGAAACTGGCATAATGGGGAAATGCACTTTATCTATTTTTATTGAAATATAATGGACTTACAACATTATATTACTTTCAGGTGTATAACATAGTGATTCAATATTTTTATTTGTTACAAAATGTTCACCATGATAAATCTAGTTACCACCTGTCACCATACAGAGTTATTACAATATTATTGACTATATTCCCTATGCTATAAATTACATTCCCATGAATCATTTATTTTAAAACTGGAAGCTTGTTCCTCTTTATCTCCCCCACCTATCTTTCTCCTTCCCCAACCTTCCTCCCCTCTGGCAGCCATCAATTTGTTCTCTGTATCTATGAGTCTGTTTATGTTTCGTTATATTTGTTCCCGTGATTTTTTTTTTTAGATTCCACACACAAGGGAAATCATACAGTATGTGTCTTTCTCTGTTTGACTTATTTCACTTAGCAAAATACCTTCCAGATCCATCTATGTTATTGCAAATGGCAATATTTCATTCATTTTACTGCTGAGTAATATTCCACTGTATTCACGTACCACATATTCTTTATCCACTTATCTATTAATGGGCACATAGATTGCTACCATATCTTGGCTATTGTACATAATGCTGCAATGAACATAGGGTGCATATATCTTTTTGAATTAGTGTTTTTGTTTTCTTTGGAAAAAAATACCCAGGAGTAGAATTGTTGGATCATATGGTAATTCTATTTTTAGTTTTTCGAGGACACTCCTTACTCTTTTTCCATTGTGGTTGTAGCAGTTAACATTCCCATCAAAAGTGCACAAAGGTACCCTTTTCTCCACATCCTTGCCAATATTTGTTATTTGTTGTTTTTTGATAATAGCCATTCTGACAGGTATGAGGTGATACCTCATTGTGGTTTTGATTTGCATTTCCCTAATAATTAGTGCTGTTGAGCACCTTCTCATGTGTCTTTTGGCCATCTGTATGTCTTCTTTGGAAAAATATGTATTTGGGTCCTCTGTCCATTTTCTAATCAGATTGTCTGGGTTTTTTTGATGATGAGTTGTGTGAGTTCTTTGTATATTTTGGATATTAATCCCTTATCAGATATATCATTTGCAGTATCTCCTCCCATTCTGTCTTTTTGTTATGTTAATAGTTTCCTTCACTGTACAAAAGTTTTTTAGTTTGAGGTAGTCTCAATGTTTATATTTGCTTTTGTTTCCCTTGCTTGAGGAGAAGTACACACCAGAAAAATATTGCTAAGACCACACACTAGAGAGTGCACTGCCTATGTCTTCTTTCTGTTTTCTTCTAGGAGTTTTATGGGTTTAGGTCTTACATTTATCTTTAATTAATTTTTTTTTTTTTTTTTTTCCGGTATGCGGGCCTCTCAGTGTTGTGGCCTCTCCCGTTGCGGAGCACAGGCTCCGGACGCGCAGGCTCAGCGGCCATGGCTCACGGGCCTAGCTGCTCCGTGGCATGTGGGATCTTCCCAGACCGGGACACAAACCCGTGTCCCCTACATCAGCAGGCGGACTCTCAACCACTGTGCCTCCAAGGAAGCCCCTTTAATTTATTTTGAGTTTATTTATGTATATGATGTGAGAAGGTAGTTCAGTTTGATTATTTGCATGTAGCTGTCCAGTTCTCCCAACACCATTTATTGAAGAGGCTATCTTTCCCCATTGTAAATTCTTGCCTCCTTTGTCATATACTAATTGATTATATAAACATAATCATAAACATAGCTTTCTGGGGGCTCTCTATTCTGTTTTTTGCCAGCACCACACTGTTTTGATAACTGTAGTTTTGTACAATTGTTTGAAATTAGGGAGTCTGTTATCTCCTGCTTTGGTTTTGGCTATTCATCGTCTTTTGTGGTGCCATACAAATTTTAGAATTATTTCCTCTAGTTCTGTGGAAAATGTCATTGGTATTTTGATAGGAATTACATTGAATCTGTAGATTGCCTTGGGAAATATGATCATTTTAACAATATTAATTCTTCCAATCCATGAGAACAGTGTATCTTTCCATTTGTTTGTGTCATCTTCAATTTCCTTCATCAATATCTTATAGTTTTCAGAGTAAAAGTCTTTGATCTCCTTGTTTAGATTTATCCCTAGGCATTTTATTCTTTTTTGATACAATTGTAAATGGGATTTTTTCCCTTAATTTCTTTTTCTGAGAGTTTGTTGTTAGTGTATACAAACCCAACAGATTTCTGTATATTAATTTTCTATCCTGCCACTTTACTGAATTCATGCATAGTTCTAGTCACTTTTGTTGGTGTATTTAGGATTTTCTATATACAGTATCATGTCATCTGCAAACAGTGACAGTTTTACTTCTTTTCCAATTTAGATTCCTTTTGTTTCTTTTTCTTGTTTGATTGCTGTGGCTAGGACCTTCAGTACTATGTTGAATAAAAGTGGTGAGAGTGGGCATGCTTGTCTAGTTCCTGATATTAGAGGAAATGCTTTCTGCTTATCAGCATTGAGTATGATGTTGGCTGTAGGTTTGTCTTATATGGCTTTCATTATGTAGAGGTATGCTCCCTCCATACTCACTTTGTTGAGGTTTTTTATTATAAATTGATATTGAATTTTGTCAAATGCTTGTCCTGCATCTATTGGGATAATCATATGGGTCTTATTGTTTATTTTGTTAATGTGGTATATCACGTTGATTGATATACAGATATTGAACAATCCTTGCATTCCTGGGATAAATCCCAATTGATCATGATCTTTGTAATGTATTTGTTGAATTTGGTTTGCTGATATTTGTTGAGGATTTCTATGTTTATGTTAATCAACGATATTGGCCTATAATTTTCCTTTTTTTGTCATTTTATTTTTTGTTTTGAAATCAGGGTGGTGCTCATAGAATGAGTTCAGAAGCTTTCCTTTCTCTTCAATTTTCTAAAATAGTTTAAGAAGGATAGGTGTAAAATCTTCTTTAAATGTTTGCTAGAACACACCTATGAAGCCATCTGGTCGTGGACTTTTGTTATTGAGAGATTTTTTAATCACTGTTTTAATTTCATTCCTGGTAATCAGTCAGCTCATATTTTCTGTTTCTTCCTGATTCAAACTTGGGAGACTGTACTTTCTAAGATTTTTTCCTTTTTTCTAGGTTGTCCATTTTATTGGCATGTGATTGTTCATAATAATATCTTATGACCCTTTATATGTTTTTGGTGTCAGTTGTAACTTTTCCTCTTTCATTTCTGGCTTTATTTGGGCCCTCTCTCTTTTTCTCTTGGTGAGTCTGACTAATGATCTATTAATTTTGTTTATATTTTCAAAGAATCTGCTCTTAGTTTCAGTGATCTTTTCTATTATCTTTTAGTCTCTATTTCATTATTTTTCCACTGTGATATTTATTATTCCCTTGCTTCTCCTAAATTTGGGCTTTATTTGTTCCTTTCTTTCTGGTTTCTTAGATGTAAGTTTACATTGTTTATTTGAGATTTTTCTTATTTCTTGAGGTAGGTTGTAACTCTATAAACTTCCCTCTTAGAACAGCTGTTGTTACAACCCACAGATTTTTGAACATTGTGTTTCCATTTTCATTTGTCTCCAGGTATTTTTTATTTTCTCTTTGATGTTTTCCATGACCCATTGTTTGTTAAGGAGCATACTGTTTAGCCTCCAAGTATGTGTTTTTTTGCAAGTTTTTGTTCTTGTTTTGTTGATGTGCAGTCTTATAGCTTGGCATGGTTGGAAAAGAGGCTTGCTATGAATTCAGTCTTCTTAAATTTACTGTGACTTGTTAGTGGCCTAGGATGTGATCTATCCTGGAGAATGTTCTATGTGCACTTGAAAAAAATGTGTATTCTGCTGCTTTGAAATGGAATGTTCTACATGTATCTATTGAGTCTATCTAGTCTAATATGTAGTTTAAAGCCATTGTTTCCTTATTGATTTTCTGTCTGGATGGTCTAACCATTGATGTAGATGTGATGTTAAAGTCCCCTACTACTGTATTACTGACAATTTCTCCCTTTATGTCTGTTAATATTTGCTTAATGTATTAAGATGCACCTATGTTGGGTGCATACATATTTACAATTGATATATCTTCTTGTTGGATTGGTCCCTTTATCATTATGTCATGTCCTTCTTTTTCTCTTGTTACAGCCTTTGTTTTAAAGTCTATTTTGCCTGATATAAGTATTGCTACCCTGGCTTTCTCTTTGTTTCCATTTTCATGGAATTCTTTTTTCCATCCCCTCACTTTCAGTATGTGTGTGCATTTAAATCTGAAGTGAGTCTATTGGAGGCAGTGTATATAAATATATATATATATATATATGTATATAAAATCTTTTCTTTTTTAAAATATTTATTTATTTATTTATTTTATTTTATTTTATTTATTTTGGCTGTGTCAGGTCTTAGTTGTGGCATGCAGGATCTCTTTAGTTGTGGCATGCAGGCTTCTTAGTTGCTGCATGCGGACTTCTTTGTTGCACCATGTGAACTCTTAGATGGGGCATGCATGTGGGATTTAGTTCCCCAACCACGGATCAAACCCAGGCCCGCTGCATTGGGAGCACAGAGTCTTACCCACTGGGCCACCAGGGAAGTCCCAAGTCTTATTTTCATATTCATTCAGCCACTCTATATTTTTAGACTGGAGCATTTTACTCCATTTACTTTTTGTCCAATAAATTTATTTTTTTATTTATTTATGGCTGCGTTGTGTCTTCGTTGTGGTGTGCGGGCTTCTCATTGCAGTGGCTTCTCTTGTTGTGGAACATGGGCTCTAGGTGCATGTTCTTCAGTAGTTGTAGCACACGGGCCCAGTAGTTGTGGCTCGTGGGCTGAAGAGCACAGGCTCAGTAGTTGTGTCACACGAGCTTAGTTGCTCCACGGCATGTGGGATCTTCCCAGACCAGGGATCAAATCTGTGTCCCCTGCATTGGCAGGCTGTTTCTTAACCACTGTGCCACCAGGGAAGTCCCCTTACTCCATTTACTTTTAAAGTAATTATTGACAGTTATGTACTTATGACCATTTTGTTCATTCTTTTCTGGTTATTTTTGTAGGTCTTTTTGTTTCTTTCTTCTTCTTTTGCTATCTTACATTGTCATTTGATGACTATCTTTAGTCTTATGTTTGGAATTCTTTCTCTTTGTTCTGTGTGTATCTATTGTAGTATTTGTTTTGTAGTTACCATGATATATATATATATGGTATAGGTATAGATATAGATGACCATTTTAAGGTAATGATCTGTTTAGTTCATATGCATTCTAACAATCTTCAATTTTTACCACCACCTCCTATGTTTAAAGTTTTTGACATCATATTTTACATCTGTTTTGTGTATCCCTTAACTACTTATTGTGGATATAGGTGATTTTACTCTTTTGTCTTTTAACCTTCCTCCTAGCTTTGTAAGTGGTGTTGTCACAAAGGTCTCTTAAACTAGCCTTATTTTTTTTAATTCTTTTTTCTGTTGTGCTTTCTTTCCACTACTCTTGTAGATCATGGATCTACTCATCTGTATCATCAAATCTACTGTTGATTCTTTCTAGTATATTTTTTATTTCATTTATTGTATTCTTCAGCTTTGGTTCTTTATATTTTCTCTTTGCTAAAATTTTCACTTTGTTCATCCATTCTTCTCCTTAGTTCATTGAGCATCTTTTTAATCATCACTTTCAACTCTTTCTCAGGTAGATTGCTTATCTCCACTTCACTTAGTTCTTCTCCTGGAGTTTTGTCTTGTTCCATTATTTGGAACATATGCCTCTGACTCGTCATTTTGCCTAATTCTCTGTGTTTATTTCTATGTATTAGGTAGGTCAGTTACATTTCCCTGTGTTAAAAAAGTGGCCTTTCATCCTATGGGACCCAGTAGCACACTCCCCTATGGTCACCAGAGCTATATGCTCTTGGAGTGCCCCTTCTGTGCCTTACATGAGCCCTTCTGATGTGGTGGAGTCAACTACTATGCGCAAACTTGTAGGTGGGGCTGGTCCCTGGCCCAGTTGGCCCTGCCTGGTTTGCTGGCTGCAGATCCAGTGATGGACATGGCCCAGGGGGCCCAGGGCTGGTGCCAGCCCACTGCTGGCTGGGGACTGGTCCCAGCACAGCTGGCCATTCAGCCTGGGGGGTTCTAGAACTGGTGCTGGCTGGCTGTTGGGTGGGTAAGTCACTGACACTAATAGGCTAGAGAGAGGACTCCAAAATGGTGCTTGCCAGCACCATGTCCTCATGGTAGAATGAGTTCCCAAAAATGATTGCTGCCAGTATTTATATCCCCAGGGGTAATCCCAGTTTTCTCCTGCTGCTCCCAGAGGCTCTCTAAGATTAGCAAATGGGTCTGACCCAGGATACTTTCAAACTATTAATACTTCCTCTGTGCTGGGACTAGGCGGCATGTGAGATTTTGCATGCATCCTTTGTCTTGTCTTCCTTGTGCAGACCCCCAGCCTGGGGAGCCCAAAATGGGGCTTGAACCCCTCCTTCCTTGGGAGGAATCTCTGCAGTTGTTATTATCCTCCTCTTTGTTTGTTGATCACCTGCCTGGGGGTGCGGGTCTTGATTATACCATGTCTCTGCCCTTCCTACCAACTTTTTTGTGGTTCCTTATTTATATCTTTAGTTGTGGAAAATCTCTCTTGCAAGTTTGCAGATCATTCTCATAGATAGGTACTCTGTAAATAGTCATAATTTTAGTGTGCCCATGACAGGAGGTGAGTTCAGGGTCTTCCTACTCTGGCATCTTGGCCACACCTCTGAAGCAATGCACTTTAAATCCAACCATCAAACATTTCCCAAACATAAAGTCCCACTAAATATGAACTCAAAATTTAAAAAAAAAATTAAAAATTAGATTTACCAACCATCCCAGCAAGAATCAACAGAAAGAGTACAACAGAATTATATCTACTCACACTGCAGACATTGAATTATTAAGTACATGATATGAGAAACATATTTAAGATGTTCTGAAAAAGAAAAATGTAATTAAAATTAAAATGCTAATTATAGTGGCAATAACGATAGCAAAATATACCCAGGCTACTAATATTTTTTTACTTCCCAGAAAATTTTAGTAAAAAATTATGAAAAGTTTTCTTTAAAGACTTTAAAAAGAACCAATAAAAATTGTGACATAACATCTTCATTGATCATAATATTCAATATGCCTAAATTAAACTATATATCACGGCAATACCAGTTAAAATCACAATAAATTTTTCATGAAACAGTTGGTAAATTTATATAAAAGGGTACAGGGACAAAAATAGCCCAGGTAATTCTGAAGAAAACATACAAGTTGGAGAGACTTGCTAATCAAATCAAGTTATTATAAAGTTGTAGTAATTAAGATATGTGGTATTCTTGCAGGGAAAAACAAATTCACCAACTGAGAGAGATTCCAAAGTTAAACCAATGCTATATTTGGAAACCTGAGAAAAAGACAGGATGGTGTTGCAGATTAAAAGGAAAATGGTACTGAAGGGGAAAAAAGTGGTGTGTGTGGGGGAAAGATATTAGATTGCTACCTCGAATGTACATAAACTCAGTTTTAGATAACTTACACGTCTTAGACATAAAAGGCCAAGTACAAAATGCTCAGAGAAAAATGAAGAAAATATTTATGACTTTGGGCTAGGGAAATACTTATTGAATGGTACAAAAAGCAGTAAATATTAAGGACAAATTTGAAAACATTTACATCACTAAAACTAAGAACTCTGTTCATCCCCAAAATACCATAATTTCAAAAACTGGGAGAACAACACATCTAAGCAACAAAGTGTTGGTATCTAGGATATGTAAAGAACTACAACTCAGTGACAAAAATACAACCCCATAGAAAAACAGGCAAATGCTACTATTAGAAGTTGAAGACACAGAGGGGGATAAACATGAGTAAGGGGTGAACATATGAAAGCATGCCTAATCTCATTTATAATCATGAAAATTCAAATCAATCCCATAGTAAGTTATCGTGTATACTCACTGTTGGTAGAGATGAAGAACTTTGCCAATAGAGAAGATATTAATCAATAGCAATTATTTCTGGAGGGAGGGTAAGTTAGTACAACTACATTGTAGAAAAATTTGGTTTTAAATTGTGATGTTGAATATTCACATTTCTGTCAGCAATTTCACTCATAGCTATATGTATACCCAAGAGAAATTTGTGCTCCTATGTACCTGTTCATATCATTAGGTATTTCATTAAAGATTTTAATGGGAATTGTGAGAAGGGTTTATTGAATGACTAGGTAAAAAAAAAGCATCAAAGGTTTTATCTAGTTTTGCCAAAATTTTGTGGTACATTTCAGTAAATTGTTGTGTTTTGGCAAATATTCTAATCTTTTGCAGAGATAAGGGGCATACTTATTCACTGTCCACCATAGGACACTATATCTTGCTACCGGATAAATATCAACCTGAACTTTCTGGAGCCATCAATCTATTGCCTTTGCAATTCAACTTTTTTTTTTTTTTTTTTAAGGGATCAGTGCTCTCCTTTATAGATTAAAAGATTCAATGGCAACATTTGAAAGTGTCACAAAATTAGTTACTTTCACTAAACTCTCTGACACTGTTTTTTCCCAAATATTACAGCACGCGTGGTACATGTTTGTTCTAGAGTAATTTTTTAAAGTTCAGGTGCACAAAAAGGAAAACCAAAGAAAAAGTTCCCCTAATTCTACAATTTTGATAAGCATATTTTTCTACACAAGCATGTCGATGCACATGTTTCTACATAGCATTGATATCAAAACTGGAATTGAATTAAAACAGGAAGAGCCGAGGCACAATGGTTAGGAGAAGGGGCCTACAGAAAACTTTCTCCCACACCAAGCTGAAGAAGCATTTGCACTGCTCTTGGCCCCAACCTGCTATTTTTTTTTTAACATCTTTATGCAATTCAACTTTTAAATGTAAAAAATCATGATATTACGTTAAAGGAAATTATCCCAGAAATTGCACATGCCAAGGAGAGGGAGTGGGTTAAGACACTAGGGGAAGAAAAGGAAATTATAAATTTTGTGATGTTGGCAGTGGCCTAAGAGATCTTAGAGCAGCCAATGAACAAGACAAATAAAGCTTAATTTTACTTCTTGGGGCAACAAAATGATTATCATGGGAACAGAGAGGAGGCAAGTAGGAGAACAGATGAAGAACAATGCCAGCTACAGGTATTTGTTGAAATTAAGAGAGGTGAGAAAGTGAGTGTGAGCACTTTGCATCATTCCCAAGCCACCGGAAAGCAGTAAGCCATGTGACTGCTGAGTTTGTTTTTTTTTTTTTTTAACTTCCCCTCACCCTCACTTTATATAGGAAAACAAAAATACTCCTTTGTTTAAGAAGCTTGAAACTTGTAGTTTCACTAGAGTAAGAAGTTCTAAGAAGAGAGGGTGACAGACCCCCTTATATTCAAAATATTGTGATCTAACTTCTAAATATGATGTAACTAACTTAAATGTAAAATTATTTGTATCTAAAGTGTGTACATATCAGAAATTATAAAAGATGCAGGAGAATAATGTGGACTACTTTTAAGATAGTGGTTACTCTGAGGTTTTTGGAAAAGAGAGTGATAGAACTCTAACATTTAGGGTACATACACACATGTGTACTCATGAAGGAAGGAAGGAAAGAAGGGAAGGGGGCGGTGCGAGGGAGGGAAAAGGGAAGGGAGAGAGTTAACAGTAGGGGGAAGAAAACAGAAATGAAAAGGTGTCTACTGCAAGAAAATAAAAGTTCAGTTGGAGGTGCGGGATATTTTGTAGTGACCTGACTCTTAGAAACCACAATAACTTCCAATTTTAGTTATGTGTCTTGGCTTCCTAGTAATTAAAACTGATGAACCTTCAGTATGTTTTTGTAATCAATGTAATACAAAGATTAATGAAACAATCTAATCTAGAAGACTGAATGGCTTAAATATTTATCCATCCCCTGTACAATTCCCCTAATTTCATTCCCTTTTCCCTAAATAATTCAACAATATTGGCTTATTTTTTAGTATAAAGAGTTTACTGCCTTTGTCAACTCAGTAATGTGCTCCACTCTTAAAAACATGATGAAATACCCAAATTAAACAACCTTGAGAAAGCTCTTCCACTGTCGTATGAACATATGAGCATTTTTCAATATCAGTAGGATTCAAAATCATTGAAAACATTTTGCATGTTTCTAAAAAAATACCATGTAATTTTGTTATTTAGGTTTGCCCCTCTAAATTTATAATTAATATATCTTTCTCCTTATTTTTAATTGTAAAGATAAATAGTTTAAATTTAGTAATTGGATATCTCTTGACTTTTGTACATTGATTCATAATATTTACCTATCAGGATTTTTCCTTCCTTTTTTACTTTCCAGATATTTCATATGATTCAAGGTGTACTTCAAGCCCCCACTTCTCAGACTGAAATGACGTTTCTGTGGTCTGAACTCTTATTAATATGCACAATATATGTTATATTTGGTCTTATACGTAATATACTGCATAGAGACATCCTTTCCACTGTCCTCTTTTCTGGTGGGTTTTAGTTTTAACGTCATCTTTTCTGGTGAGTTTTAGTGTCCATATCTCATCTCCTTCAATAGATATGATTTTTAAATGCACAGTCCTCTTAATGTGCTCTGAACTGAAACAAAATGTATAAGTTCTTCACTCAGTTCTTACAGGTAAATGATGTATAATTCCACACTTTTGCATAATAGAACTAAGGAGTTCTTACCATTAACCTAATCAATGTACTCTTAAATGTAACTAAGATTTGGTATTCTTAATCTGAAATTGACATACTGCTAGAGCTTATTGAAGACTCCAATTCAGTATTCTGCTAAGAACTTTGGCTGCCACATGACATTTGGCAACCCTCTAAACAAGAAAAGTTGGAATTCCAGCAATTCTGTAGTATGCTTGTTACCATTATACTACCAATGTTGTCTTGAGTTAGTTGATGTTTTCATTTTCTATTTTTCACTTTTCATTATATATCGTTATAAGTACATCAGTATCAATTTAGTTACGATATTTTAGATTAATGAGTCATGTTCCATTTTAGCATTAATGGGATTTTAGCAGATTACTCCCCAATAACTATACTTTAAGACATATAATACATTGCAATTCAAAATAGAACGTATAAAACCCAGTTTTTGGACAGTTGTACATATAATGTCATCCCCCTTTCCAAATTATATTGAATGGAGACACTTCATTGTACATTCTGCAAATTTGATCTATTTTAATATCTTCCAATATACTATCTAGGTAAGGATAACAAAAAGTACTGGTCTATAATTATCTTTATAGGCTTAATTTATATTCAAAAATGTGTAAGTGTACATTTTTCTCTCATTGAGGTATAAAAGAAGATTCCTATACGTTGCTAGCAACAAATTTACAATTTATTTTTTTCTTCTCCTGTTCTTGGCTACCCATGAGCATAGTTTTCACTGAAAAGCTCCCAAGATCTTTTGCTCTGTCTGAAGTGGAGGTGACCAAAGATCTTTTAGAGCCTTGTATTTTAAATTACAAGAAAGGATTATACTACAGGACAAGGACTAAGTTCAAGGTGTTTTTGTTTTGTTTTTCTTATGTCTAAAACTATACCATGACATATTAGGTGCTCCATAAATTCTTACTGTAGATTCAATTTGATCCCAAGTACAGGAATAATACCTATCCATATATTGTCATTATTTCTAAATTAACTCTGTATTTGAAGGACTTAGAATCAAATATAATTGTTCACAGTTATCCAGCACACTTGCTGTACAGTAAAATTGTAAATTTGGATGGACTTGTTTAGATAGGTCAGATGTGGCAGATGAAAAGTGGTCTAATTTTCTCTACAGAAGTAAGAAATAATAATTGTTTAGATCATCCTCATTTTCTTTGTGCAGATTATTGACATATATTCTAAATGTATACTATATGTATATTCCAAGGAATTTAAGGTGTAATCTTCTACAAAAAAAGAAAAAAATCTGGGTTTCCCTGGTGGCGCAGTGGTTGAGAGTTCACTTGCCAATGCAGGGGACACGGGTTCGTGCCCCGGTCCAGGAAGATCCCACATGCTGCGGAGCTGCTGGGCCCGTGAGCCTGTGCTCCGCAACGGGAGAGGCCACAACAGTGAGAGGGTCGCATATCGCAAAAAAAAAAAATCTTTATATTCAAAACATTATCAGGTCCCTTGTTTTATACATATCAAAGTCACAGATCTACTTAAGAGTTGTAGTAGAAGGAAAGAGAATCATATGTTTATTCACTCACAAAAATGGGCATCAGAAACATTTTAAATATTGCAGGTTAGTCCCAATCTTCATATTAAAATGAAATAAAGAGTAAAGATGCATCATCCCATAGAAAAGGGTACGTTTGTCCTGGTGTGTTTTAGCAATTAATGTTAATTGGATTCATTAAACCACTGCAGTGCTTCTCATACCCTGGCATGCTTAAGAATCACCTGGCCAGCTTGTTAATACAGATTCCTGTCCCCAATCCCAGAAATTCAAAAGGGGTTGGGTGTAGCCCAAAATTTGCACTTATAACGAGCTCCAAAGTGATGCTGATGCTGCTGGTAAAAGGACCACAACAAAGTAACATCTGAAGTCCACAGACCTGCAAGATGTCATAAATTATAGATGTTATGGAAGAAAACCTGCTTTGGTCATGAGATTAGATGATGATTAATTAATAGCGATTGATGTTATCAAAGGCATTATTTTTGTGTAACTCAAAAGCAAGTGATGACCATTTATAGGTACATGAAATGATAAGGACAGAAATATAATAGTACGGTTCTCATTTCAGAATTCAATGATATTAAAATTAATTTTTTCTACCAACATGCTCTCAACATATGTTATTAAGTATTTATTAACTACGATAGCTAGTTAGCGGTGGAACGTGTATATATTTTCCACAAAGGTATAAACTATAAAGAAGTAGAGAGCCAGATAATTTTGGATAGGTTTTAGGGACAGTTTGGTAAATGTGCTACTTTTTAGAATTTAACAATGCAATTTCTCAAGAAAAAAGAAAAAAAAATAAAAATATCTGAGTATTAAACAGCTGTCCCTGGCATCTATTTCACTTTTTTTTCCTGGGAAATGGCACCAATAGCTGTTTCCCCAGTATTACATTAGGGCTTTAAGATTTGTACAATAGATAGAAAGAAAGAGCGCCACCTACTGAATAAGCCAAATGCTTCCTCCAGCATAGTGGTCACATCTTGGCTGCCCTGACTTAACCTTAATACCTTAGAAAAAAATTGGTGCAAATTGGTCCATCAGACATTAAGATCAAAAAGCTCTGGGGCTTCCCTGGTGGCGCAGTGGATGAGAGTCCGCCTGCCGATGCAGGGGACACGGGTTCGTGCCCCGGTCTGCGAAGATCCCACATTCCACGGGGCAGCTGGGCCCGTGAGCCATGGCTGCTGAGCCTGCGCATCCGGAGCCTGTGCTCCGCAGTGGGAGAGGCCACAACAGTGAGAGGCCCGTGTACTGCAAAAAAAAAAAAAAGCTCTGAAGTAACAGCCATTTGGGTTTTCACTTCTAAACCAAAGAACTTCAAGTTGTTAATTTGTTTAAATTACTGTGGAGTAGTTATGTGTTATAATTATACAAGAATATTGGGATGTCCCACCTGTTGTTGAATCCAAGGCCAGATGAGATATGAAAATTATGACCATATTCTCTTGAATCTTCAGAAGAAGGGTAAGAGAAAACACCCTAACCAAAATAAATTCTGTTTATTTTCTTAATTTGAAATTGTAAAATCACCTCATCTCCCTAGCCAGGTGAGAGTTTGTAGTATTCTATTTAAATTTAAAGCCAATTCAGTCTCTCAAATTCTCCAAATCTATTCTTAGTTCCATTAATTAATGGGATCTAGTCAACAAAAAAAAAGGTTTTTCACCTAAAAATCTGATTAAATATATGTCAAAGGTAGTATAGAATAGCTTTCAAGAGCACAGATTCTGGAAACAATCCATGAATTCAAATCTAAGAGCTGCTATTTACTAGCTATGTGATCTCACACACTTATTTATACCTTAGCTTGCTAATCTGTAAAATGTGGATCATAATCTCATAGTTATTAGGAGGAAAACCAGATAATAAAATAAGTGCAAGTACCTTGAGTACGTACTCAATAAAAGTAAGTTGCCACTAACATTCATTGGAAATCTCTTAAAAGTTATGTAACACTGAGGAAATTCCTAAGGGAGTAGAGCTAACTAGCAGAGTAACTGAAAGTCAAACTCAGGTATAATTAAATTTTGAAAATAGAATAAAATTTTTAAAAGCTTTTCTCCACATTACATACAAAGTTACTAACACTAAATTCAATAGTATTTTCATAAAAGCTTTGCCGATATGTTGTTAGTCAAATTGGAGAAGCTATTAATCTTTTAATAGGTTTACTTCTAGGGTCAAAAATTAATATGAGTTAATAAGAAACTTCACTATTTCCCCCCCCCAAATGTTTCTTGCACAGGATGCTCTTTCCTTTCAAACAGTGAAATCAAACTGAATGACCTAAATAATATTTATTTTCTGATAAAATGTTTATGATTGCTTGGTTTGTGGAAGTTGTGCTTGTGTTATTTTTAATTAAATCATGCTATATAATGTTCCACTCTGTTAACTTGATCAGTGTTTAGTTGAAATTCATTAGATAAAATTATAGGAATTGCTTTATTATTTTATAAACAATCATATTCAGAAACAGAGAATTTTGAAATGGAAGTTTTATGCTTTAATGTAAATAATTGCAGGCGGCCAACAATCCAGGTGCTTTCCAAAAAACAAGATCAAGAGATAGCTGTGACAGCAATTAAGATATTTATTAGGTTTCACCCTATTTGTCATAACTGATTATGCAGACTTACATGAATCACCTTGCTTTCTGATTGGTTTATTCTTTGTTATCTGAAACTAACATACTTTAGCATAGATACTGTGTGCGTGTGTGTGTGTGTGTGTGTGTGTGTGTTTCTGTATCTAGAAACAGTTGCC
Organism: Neophocaena asiaeorientalis asiaeorientalis; assembly: GCF_003031525.2. Taxonomy (NCBI): domain Eukaryota; kingdom Metazoa; phylum Chordata; class Mammalia; order Artiodactyla; family Phocoenidae; genus Neophocaena; species Neophocaena asiaeorientalis. The sequence continues at coordinate 4,636,600 of NW_020173397.1, read as the reverse complement.
CAAATGAGAAATTTAGTCTTCAGATGGTTAGCTTACATTTAGAAGGCCCTGTCCAATCAAAAGTCACACACCAGAGGTAGCTACAACAACCAGTATATTATGTCTAATCATCATGTAATCTGCATTAAAGGTGTTAAACTTGGCCTTTCACTTGTTAAATTGGTAGAGTTCAACAAAAGTGGACTGTCTGGAAATCATGTAGAGATTCTCCCATCCTTGCATGAACATGGTATAAGAACCTAGAAGGATCAGTGTTCTGAACAATGTCTTAAGCTTGATGCATAAATGCTGCTTAGGACAGTTTTGTTACCCTAATCTCACCAGATGATTAAATTACCCTGCCATTCGAAGATTGTTATGAACATGATGTCATGTCAGTCCTAAATGGACAGAGAGCTAGGACTTCACTGACCTTACAGGAAAAGTGGGATGGGTAATTTTGTGTCTGTTTGCTATAAACATTTGAACATGTTCACTCTGACACTTCCTTTCTGACCTGGGAGGAAGGTTAAAGGGATGAGACCTTCTTAGCTCTCTCCCCCGTCTCTGACAGTTGCAAAATATAGATTTTTACCAATCGTAATCTAGTATTTATGAATTGTCATACTTGATTATGTTAATTAATAACAGTTAATTGTACAGTCCAATGTGCAACTATCTCAGATTTAGGTTCTTGTAGGGATTTCAATAATCTGAATTTTTTTCATAATTAAATGCTGACATTAAACCAAACTGTCAGTGTAATAAACAGTTTAGTACTGAAAGCTAGAAGTCAAATTTGACATTTTAATTTGGGGAGAAGATAGGTTTGTTTTTATCACGTGTTCTTTGAATTGGGTTAACTTAGTTCACCGACAATATCTTTGAGTTTTAATATATTCCTGATTTTAATTCAGATTTTAAGCGTTTTACTTTGTAACAGATGAAATTCTTCAACGTTAGCTTTGTTCCTCCATAAGAACATCATCTGTCCAGAATGTTTAACTGATGGTTCTTTCAGCCATTTTATAGAGTTATTTGGTGGTTAATTTCCTTTTGAGGACAGAGTGAGAGTGAGAGAGAGAAGAAGAAGAAGAGGAAGGGGAAGGAGGAGGGGGCGAGAGAGGGGGAGGGGGACAAAGACAACAAGGAGGGAAGGGGAAGAGGACAGAGAAACGGAGCAAAAAGAGACTGAGAGAGATATCAATAAATATGTCTAGGTTGAGGTGATTATGAAGCATAGGGACGATTTGGAGAGAAAGAAACTGGAATACAAGAAACTATAGTCCCTCCCCAACTCCTGCGTCCTTGGGCCCATATAGACTGTTACAAGTTACAGGTACTGGTCCTGTTTTTTTTTTTTTTGCACCTATATAATAATGATTATTTTATATGTCTTATAATTTGCATAGTACTGTTTCTGCATGATCCTTCTTGTTTTTCATAGTCATGCAGTGAGGACTGTCAAAAGGTTATTACTGTTTCTAATTTCTGTAAGAGGAAACTAGGTTACTGTGTGACTTGCCTACATGACCACATTGCCTCTTATATTAGTTTCCACAGGCATCTTGATCTATCATGTGTGAACTGGTGTTGAAACATTTTCAGGACCTTTATGCTTTTGTTTCTGCTAAGCCAGCCATAATTCCATCTTTATATCTTCATTAAAGACATAAATTATCATGCCTTATTTCAGTTCAGGATTCTGTTCTGTTTCTGAAAGGACTTGAGGATTTTCTGGTTTAATAACATTACTTCTGAGTAAATTTTGTCTACATTGTAGCATTAACTATTTTGCAATGGCCGCAAAGATTCCAGCAAGTCAAATCATCTATATACACAAACTTATATTTATTCTTTTACCTATAACTTGTCCCAGCAACTGTCATTTGATGAGTGCCTGGTTGTTCAGCTGCAGGAAAATGAACAATACTTAGATAAAATACACCACTCATTGGATGTTTTACCTGTCAGATTAAACTTTGTTAAGTACAGTATCACTTGTTTTTAATTAAGGTGTTCTGTATGCCTACTGGTGTACAGCTTTTTTGCTAAGGTCATGAGGGATAACCTAATGAAATGTCTAAAACACTATTAGTTGTGCTAATTCCATTCATAGAACATAGAAGTCTTCATTATAATTTATCAAAGTGTTGTTTTTCTTCTTTTAAGAAATTGTTATATCTAGTATTTCATTCCTAGAGGTTCTGGTGGTTATTAAGTCTCTTAAAAGACTGATTGCACAGAATATGTGTCCCTGAACTCCACTGTTTCATTGAAACTTTTTGTTGTTGTTTCAGAATCATCATGAGAACCTGAGTAATTTCTCAGTGTATCCTTTTCCCAAATTTTCTGACTGCCTTACATCAGAAATAGGAATGTTTTATTTAAAAAATTTTTAAAGACAGTAAATATTCAGTCTTCTGGTAATTTGAAGCATTCTGTTATATATAACAAATTGCTTCATCTTTCAGAGTCCAAGTGTCCTTATTTCCTCCTCCTAGTTGAATCTGAATCTCATTCATCTTTATAATAGGATTTTTTTCTCTCTCTTTTTCCTTGGGCAAACTCTTGTGCCAAAAAAAAAAAAAAAAAAAAAATGGGAATACACTTGCTAATCAAGGCCATATGAGAGCAGCCTTCTATGTCCCTATATAGGCATTTTGTCCCGAATTGAGGATTGCAGACAGAGACAAAGCCCAACCTAATGGATGTGGACTGCCTGGGTTGGAATTCCTGCTCCACCCTTCACCATTTGAGTGACCTTGGGCCAGTTATTTTAAGCTCTCTGTGCTTCTATTTTCTCATCTATAACAAAGGTATAATAATAGTAGTTACTTCATAGAAATATTTCTAGAATAACATTGCTTTAAAAAATCAGTCACATGAAGTTCTTAGTATAGATATCTGGCATATAGTAAGTGTTTAATTAATGTTAGCTAATATTACTACCATTATCACTTTTCCGTTGCTGAATTCTCTATATGTAACAGACTTAATTTTCTAAACACTCATGATATGGACTATTTTGACACCATTGGGAGTGCTGCCATCTTCTCAAATAGAAAGCAATTGAGAACAATTCAGAATAAATTAGACCTCTGAGGATATGTCAGCACCTTCACTGGAGACTCGTTTTCAAAGTGCCTGCTACTCCTAGGGCACTGCTGCCATGGAAGGAGGCATTCTTTGAAAATCTATTTGTTTTCACATTTCTTATTTTCTTTTAATCTGTCTATTCAAATATTAAGGAGCATTTTGTTCAAACACATTAAATTCACCACCAATTTATTGGGGCAAGCCCATGACAAGGTGGGAAGTACTTCAGCTGCTGGAATAGCCTGAGTCCTTCCACCTGGTTTTTGACAAGGCAGCATGGCATAATGACTGAATTGAGAGCAAGGCTTGGGAATCCTGCTCCCAGGTTCAAACTTCGGCTTTGCTGCTTTCTAACTGGGCCACCTCAGTTTCCTCACCTGAAAAAGAGAGATAATAATAGCAGGTATCTGTCTTCAGGATTGTTGTGAGGTTATGATGCAGGACAGTCACTTAACACAGAGCCAGGAACACAGCAAGTTGTCAATATTTTGTGGCTATGATTATGTTAAGGATGATACATACTGTGCTGAATCTCGCCAGTGACTAACGATTCACAATTGGTGGAATATGCCAACCAGGCCACTGTATTTTAGAGCTGAGAGCACCTTTAGACAGTCGATCATCAAATTCATTTACAGATTAAAAAGAAAAAAAGAAGTCCTAAAAATTGAGATAAGTGGCCCAAGGATGAGGGTAACGCTAGTTTGACCACAAGTAAAGTTTTTTCACCTCTTTCACTTCACTGTTATCTGTATGTGTGCTGCGACCTTATCTGATTATGTCAGGCTGCCTTAGACTGCCATGAAGAGCCTCAATTACCAGTGAACAATAAATGTTAGGAAAAACAACAACAACAACAACTTGAGGACAGAATGAGAGAGATAATTCAACTTCCAGTGTAGTTGTTTTTGCAATTTTAACAATTGAGGAACTAGTTCTAAATGTGGCAATTTTTCAGGAATTGCACGAATCAAAATGTTATACATGGATAGTTAGTGCAAGGTTCCAAGATACAGTTACTAGACTTCAATGAAATGGAAATGTGGATTATCTAAACCTCCTTTCCTTTTTAAAAACACTATAATAGATAGTGTTTATAATAATAATAAAGTTCTGTTGTCTATAATAATAGAACTTTCTAGATCTGTGCTGTCCATTATGGTAGCCACTAGCCACATGCACTCATTTACATTTAACTTTAATTCAATTAAATGTTTCAAAATTAAAAAGTAGTTCCCCGGTTGTGCTAGGCATATTACACATGTGGCTAGTGGCTACCATACTGGATAGCTGAAATGAAAATTTCTGCCACCACAGAAAGGTCTGTTGGATGGTGCTGCTCTACAGCAACTGAGAAGTACTTATAATTATAGTTGGTAGAGTAGGCTGTACAATGGTTGGAAACATCATAGAGAAGTGTTTTCACAAAATGCAAAAATGGGCTTGCACAGATGTTAAACAAAATAACAGCCCAAACTCTTTAGAGAATTTAGTCAAATGCAAGCATGCCACTCTGCAATGAAGAGTCTATAATTTGTGATAGGAGAAAGATCCAGAAGAAAAAAGGATCAGGCAGACTCTAAGGGGGAAAAAAAGACAAGCATTAAGCTAATTCTGATGAAGGCTCACCTGATTTTCCAATTTATTTATAAGCGTCTTTGAAGTGTTTTCAACTTTCAAAGTCACAACAGGGGTTTTTCCAATCAATATTTATGTTACTTACATTACACTTGGAAAACAGGTAACACTTTCAAATGCTGATGTATGTGGAAGAAGATCATGTTGGCTCTTGACTGAGTCTATCCATGTAAAATGTCCATGTTGATGATATTCTACCATCCACCATGATGAATTTTAAGCAGAACATACATTTTTATCTGCTTAGATTTTATTTTGGCAGTAAAATATCTAATGATTATTCAGTTTGGTCTGAAGTATAAAATATCATTAGAAGTTCAGCATAAGTGCTTTGAAATCCAATTTTAACTCTGCCTGTTGCCCTTTACTGTAGATTGAACTAATTAGTTAACAGTAGTTTCCAGCCTTGAAGTCAGGAAGAATTGGCACTTTGCCCACACACTTATGACCTTTCACAATAACAATAATCCTTATATTGGAATTGTGCTTTAGAGTTTGCAAAATGCTTTCAGGCAAAGTGTTTTCACATAGAGTAGCCCAGAAACAGACAGGAGAGTTTTAGCATTCTTAACTTAGAACCGTGGAAACCAATATGTACAGAATTAAGTCATCTGGCCAAAAGACACAGATATGAGCAGAGTGCAAGTTTGTTTCTGCTATGCTTTGCTGCCTTTCTAAGCCTTTTGATCAACATCAGTTGCTACCACCATAGTTTGGCCCAGACTTGGAAGGAGAATAAAGAGGAATAGAAAAAGAAGAAAGAGAGGAAATGAGCAAACATGAAAGTCAAGAGATAATAATTTATGCCCTTAAAAATAATTGGTATAGGGACTTCCCTGGTGGTCCAGTGGGTAAGACTCCACACTCCCAATGCAGGGGGCCCTGGTTGGATCCCTGGTCAGGGAACTAGATCCTGCATGCAGCAACTAAGAGATTGCATGCCGCAACTAAGAAGCCTGCATGCCGCAACAAAGATCCTGCATGCTGCAACTAAGACCTGGTGCAGCCAAAATAAATAAGTAATTTTTTTTTTTTAATAATTGGTATAAAGACTCATGATTATGAAATGTGATGTGGTACCCAGGATGAGATTCTGAAGCAGAGAAAGTGCAATAGGTTAAAAACTAAGGAAATCTGAATAAAGTATGAACTTTAGTTAATAATAATACATTAATATTGGTTCTTCAGTCATAACAAATGAACCATAATGGGAAAATTGGGTGCACGTTATAATGGAATTTGCTATATTACTTTTGTAATTTTTATGTCAATCTAAACTCTTCTAAAATAAAAAGTTTACTTAAAAAAGTATTGTAATTGGTAGTAGGGCATATCCAAGACTCCTCAAGCATCACAGTGCTCTGTGGAGGTCATGTTGCACTTGGCTCACATCTTTGATGAAGGGAACTAGTTTTCATCTCGATTTATGATGTTTGTCCAACTATGACCTGTGGGCCAAATCCAGCCCATGTCCTCTTTTTGTAACTAAAGTTTTATTGTAACACAGTCATGCTCATAATTTGACATATTCTCTCTGGCTGCTTTTGCACTACCCCTGGCAGAGATGCATAATGATGAAAGAAACCATGTGGAGCACAAAACCTAAAAGATTTACGTTCCAGCTCTTTACAGAATAGGTTTGCCAAATGCTGGTACAGAACATCAAATTCTTTCTTTTTCATCAACATCTGTTTATTAATGGACCAGGCATTCTTCTATGTGGTAGGAACACAGTGGCAATCAAGACGGAGCCGCTTTTCTGGAACTCACCTTCCAGAATAATAAGTTAATAAATAAACAAGAAAAGAGCATCAACAATAAAGTGTGCAAGATTACTTCCAATAGCTCTAAATCTGACAAAGACAATAAAATGAATATAGTTGCTTTAGAGAGTGATGTTTGGGGTGAAGCTGTTAATTTACAATGGGTACTCATGTAAACCCTGAGATGGATTCTGAATAATAAGAAGGAACCAGCTATGGAAAGATAAGGGAAACAGCATTCCAAGTGGAAGGACTAGAAGTGCAAAAATGATCAGTCAGAAACAAGCTTAAAGTTTAGAGCAAGAAAAATTTAAGCTTTTTCTAAACCTCAACTACTTCCAAATTTAAATAGAACAAAATTAAATTAAATCCACATCCCATATTTCTTCTTTTCTATAAATTTTTGAAAGGATTTTTTTCAAGAGAATAACCAAGATTTGCATATTCCATGGGGACTTTGCTAATGAAATCAATGATTATTTTGTGAACATTCGCCATGGGAAAAGAGCAGCACTAAATCTTATTTATTGCAACACTATTTGGCATGTTACAATTTTCCATTAAGCTTTAAATTTTTTTCCCTTTTTATTCATCCCAAAGAAAAGAAGCTTCAAAGGTTTGACTACTATAATACTAACTTGAAATATGATCTATTCCCTTTCTCTGTTTGACCCAACAAGGAAGGAGCTAGAATGTTTCACAAAAGATGATTCATAGGACAGCAGTTTTGAATGATGTTATTTGGTAAACTTCTAATTAACTGATAAGATCAGGTATTTCTTGATACCTGGAAACATTAAACTATCTTGGTTAAAAAAGTTCACTTACTATTAGACCTCTTAGCATCCTTAGTACAATAAGCTGTGAATCTACAAGCTGCAGCTTTAAGGGCGTAGAAAACACCTACTTGTCAAGGACTCTGGAGAACTCTATTTGAAAAATGATGCTTTTGAAATAATCATTTGCTTCTTTGGAGAATCCAGTGAAATCTGATATTCTTTTTACTTTGGAGATATATGTATGTGTGTGTATATATATATATATATATATATAAATTGGTCTGACATACCAAAAATGTATTAGCTGAAAATAAATCCGTCCCTTTAGCATGAAAAATAAAACCACCAGGAGGGCCTTTTTTTCCAGTTTTATTGAGATATAATTGACATATAACATTGTGCAATGTTTAGGTGTGCAACATGTTGATTTGATACACATATATATTGCAAAGTGATTACCACCATAGCGTTAACGTCTCTATCACATCACATATTTTCCATTTCTGTTTTGTGGTGAGAATATTTAAGACCTACTCTCAGAAACTTTCAGGCATATAATCCAGTATTATTAACTATAATCACCATGCTGTATATTTGATCCCCAGAACTTACTCATTTTATAACTGGAAGTTGGCATCCTCTGCCCAATATCTCACCTTTCCTCCACCCCCCCTACCCCAGCCCTTGGTAATCAATATTCTACTCTCTGTTTCTATAAGTTCTGCTTTTTCAGATTTTAAATGTAAGTGATATCATGCAGTATTTGTCTTTCTGTGTCTGACGTATTTTAATTGGCATAATACACTCAAGGTCCATCCATGTTCTTGCAGATGTCAGGATTTCCTTCTTCCTCATGGTTGAATAATATTCCATTGTGTATGTGTACATCTTACATCTTCTTTATCCATTCATCCATTGATGGATACTTAGGTGGCTTCCATATTTTGGCCATTGTAAATAATGCTGCAATGTACATGGAAGTGAAGACATCTCTTTGAGATCCTGTTATCATTTCTGTTGGATATATATCCAGAAGTGGGATAGCTGAGTAATATGGTTGTTCTATTTTTACTTTTTTAAGGAACGTCCATAATGGGACTGCACCAATTTACATTCCCACCAACAGGGCACAAGGGTTTCATTTTCTCCACCGACATTTGTTGTTTTGTCTTTTTTTGTTTGTTTGTTTGCGGTACACGAGCCTCTCACTGCTGTGGCTTCTCCTGCTGCGGAGCACAGGCTCTGGAAGCGCAGGCTCAGTGGCCATGGCTCACGGGGCACGAACCCGTGTCCCCTGCATCGGCAGGCGGACTCTCAACCACTGCGCCACCAGGAAAGACCCGTTGTTTTGTCTTTTTGATGATAGCCATTCTAACAGATATAAAATGATACCTCATTGTGATTTTGATTTGCATTTCTCTGATGATTAGTGATGCTGAGAACCTTTTCGTGTACCTGTACCTGTTGGTCATTCGTATGCCTTCCTTGGAAAAATGTTTAGTTCCTCGGCCCATTTTTTAATGGCACAGTTTCTTGTTGTTGTTATTTCTCCTGGAGGCTTTTTTTTTTTTTTTTGCGTTACGCGGGCCTCTCACTGTTGCGGCCTCTCCCGTTGCGGAGCACAGGCTCTGGACACGCAGGCTCAGCGGCCATGGCTCATGGGCCAAGTCACTCCGCGGCATGTGGGATCTTCCCGGAGTAGGGCAAGAACCTGCGTCCCCTTCATCGGCAGGCGGACTCTCAATCACTGCGCCACCAGGGAAGCCCCCTGGAGGCTTTTTAAAACACTGACTGCTGGAACCAACTCCCAGAGTTTCTGATTCAGTAGGTATGAGTGGGGCTTGAGAACTTGTATTTCTAACAAATCCCCATGTGATGGTGTTGCTGGTCTTGGGATCACACTTTGAGAACCACTGACCTAGATAACATTTCAGTTTCTAGGGTTGTATTAATATGCACAATTTCAGGGACCTGGAATCATTAGGAGTTGTGATGTATTAGCAATTTCAGCATCTCCATTAGTGCAAGTTTCATTTTTCACACGTACAATGTGTTACTTGCTTTAAATCAACCATATAAGACAGAGTGTGAAAGATAGAAAAAAAATGAGATGGTCTTTAAGTGGTTGGCACTCTCAATTTAGATACACAGTCTTTCTCATGTGTTCTTTTTAGACATCTTCAGTTATGGTCCTCTGAGGCTTTCAGTCTTACTAACTTGAAGGTGATATCAAGTCCCCTTCAGGCACTGTCATCTCTGGAATATACACTGTGCTGTCAAAGTACAGAGTTTGGAAAGGCAAGTAACTGTTTTTTCCTCCACTCCAACCTCAGCCAACAGAAGCATTTTACATTCAGCCTCCCGTTTTCACATGCTCTATTATCTCTGCTGAGTACCATCTGCTCCTATCCCAATCATACACACACATGCACATATATACGTTCCTGATGTTAATGAACAACTCATGCTCATTTGAGAATACGATTCTAAAAATATAGAAAAGTATAAGCAAGACAAAATGATACCAAAAACTCCACAAATTAAAAAAAAATCCATAATCCCAACACTCAGAGAAAACCACTAGTAATATTTTGGTATATTTCCTTTTTTTTTTTTTTTTTTTACCTAAAATATATGTTAAACTGAAGTGTTTTTATGTTTACTGACCTTTTCTATTTCTTCTAGAAATTGACTCTTATTATCCACCTACTTTTTTTTGGTTAGGGTGTTACTGTATTTGTCTTTTTATTGAAGTATGATTGATTTGAAACATTATATTAGTTTTAGGTGTACAACATAGTGATTCAAAATTTGTATAGGTTATACTCCATTTAAAGTTATCATAATGGACTTCCCTGGTGGCGCAGTGGTTGGGAGTCCGCCTGCCGATGCAGGGGACACGGGTTCGTGCCCCGGTCCGGGAAGATCCCACATGTCGCGGAGCGGCTGGGCCCGTGAGCCATGGCCGCTGAGCCTGCGTGTCCGGAGCCTGTGCTCCGCAACGGGAGAGGCTGCAACAGTGAGAGGCCCGCGTACCGCAAAAAAATAAATAAATAAATAAAGTTATCATAAAATATTGTCTATATTTCCTGTGCTGTACAATATATCCTTGTAGCTTATTTATTTCATACATAGTAATGTATACCTCTTAATCTCCTTGTATTTTTTTAAATTTATAGATATTTAATCAATCAAGGATATTCAACTTTTAATTTTCATATTATTTAAACACTCTCCCAATATTCTTATAGACTGCCAATACTTGGCAATGTTGACCCACAGAAATAGTGATACCGTATGGTTCAACCAATTTCTGGCTTTTAATTTTGTTGTGTTTGTGATGTTCAGAAATTTTAACTTCTCACATGGTTAAAAGTTTTCCTTTGTGTTTTTTTCCCAGTGTTTTAATAATTAGTCCTAATCATCCAAGGTCATTTAAATATTCACTTTCATTTTCTTTGGTCTTTTTTTATATCAGTTTTATATCTAACCAAATATACTCATCCAGTGAACACTAATGACATTTTTATTAAAGATGCATTTTTCTTCATATCATTTATTGAATACTCTATATCTTTCCAATCAGTTTGTTAGGCTTCTTTTAGGATATCAAATTATGAATTAAAGTTTTTATAGGGTTTATTAAGATATTATTCATGCAATCATTTATTTCAAGGGTATTTGTGCTGTCACATTTCTGTTTTCATATTTTGTGCCTAGTTTGATGCTATTTTAATCATGAAAGGTTTATCATACTGTAATTCATCAATTCTAATTTGCACACTTAATCATATGCAAACATTTCTGAAATTAGGATGATTCTTACAGGATAACATATAAAATTATTTTTTTTTCTTTTTAGTGGTACATTAAAATGGTGTTTATTACAATCAATGATTTTTATATTCGTTTTAATACATAATATTTTAATACACGGTAGGACAAGTTTTCTCTCATTACTCCTTACCAAATTATATCTGTGCTCATTTATAGTTTTATTGGTTTTTCTTTGCTATGGATACTCCAGATGTTTATATTATTGTGAGAAGACCTTTTTAATCTTTTATGAGGCTTTTGCTTTCTACTTTATCTGAAATTGTTTCCCATTGCCTTATTGTTTACCGGGTAAATTATTATCATTCCTTGTTTTTTCAATATTTTAGTGTAATTTCATCATTTTTTGTGTGTGGCTCATATAGTTATATATTAGATTGCCAGCCAGATCCACTTGTCTTAATTTTCTTATAGAAGAGTTAAACATTTAATACTTATATTCATAAGTAAAACTTATTTTATGCTTTCTGGAATTTGCCTCAGTTTTCTATCTTTTTCTACAGGAAAAATTTTTTTTTCTCACCCTCTTCAGGGATTTGAAAGTGATTCTTCCAGTTTTAAATTTCTTACATGGTTGCTTGTTTTCATGATAACCTTCATTAATCAATTTTTCTCTATAGTGTCATGAAATTATTACAGTTTATTAATTTATTATCTGTTCACAAAAAATAAAGAAATGTAACAAGCTTGTAGTTCTCTGCCTTACTTCTGTTCACTTGAGAAAATTTGGCTTTAGACCCAAATTATTGTTATTAAATTATTATTATATTAAACATCTCCTTTTATCAGCTGTTTTTGACTTTACAATACTTGAAAAAAATTAAATGTTTTCAAAATTTATTAAATTTCTTATAATTTTCCTTATTCCTGAGTTTTAAACTTTATTCTCAGTCAGCTGGAGTATGTACTAAAACATATTTTAAATAAAGATACCTATAATATATACAGAGAGAAATATATAGATACATATAAATATATATAGAAAATGTATATTTATGGGCAAATAAAATTTACATTTTTAAGCACTTATTTGAGAATGTTCTTATGTTGACTTAATATATGGAGGAATATTTGGTTTACATTTTTAGGTCTCAAATTTACATCATCAAAATTCTGAGGCCTTTATGCAATAATTTTTGCCTTTGTGAAATATGTGTGCCTTTTTGCAGTACCTGTTGAAGTGGAGAAGTCTGAGACTAATTCAAGTTTTTTTTGTATTTTTTTACTTTTTTTTTTTTTATGGGCGCCTGTTTTGTTTTCTGGATTCTCCTAAGAATATTTATCTTGATTATTCTCATTAGAATTTTCAGTTTGGTGTGGGTTCTTTTCATTTCCCTTTCTTGGAATATTATGGAGCACTTTTATCAGAAGACTCATAGTTTTATCAGTTATGGAAATTTTCATCTTTTTTTGTGTGTGTGTCCTTTAATGATTACTTCCATTTCAGTTGTTCTGGTTTCTTCTTTGAGACAATCCAAAATACTTATTTTAGATTCCCATTCTCTAACTTCCATATACTTCACCTTTTCTTTAGCAGGTTTTTTTAAATTCCTTGGTGTTTCTCCTTTGTTTGCAGGAAAGAATCTCAATTGTGTTCTTCATATGAATGATTTCATTTGCTGCAATAGTAATTCTTATCTTTACTGCCTCTGATGCAAATTTTAATTATGCCTTTGTAGTTTAATTTGCTCTTCCTTATTTTGATCAGCTCCTTAACTTCTCAGCCATTGGTCTATGTGTCTCATCTTGTTTTATTTCCCGTCCATCCCCCTTTTGTTTCATAAAACTCTCCATACTTACTGTTCATGTATTCATAGATACTATTTTTTCTTGCATATTGGGTTTAATTCAAGCTGAAGTATTTTAACACTTTCTTCTGGTTCCTTTGCTAAATATTTTTTTTAATGAGGCTTCATAACAATATTCTGTTTTCCCCCTCCCTGTATTGCAATTAGACTTTAATAGGACACATGTTGTTTGGTTTTCCTTCTTGTATGAATGGAGATTTATCCTATTTACATTATATACCAATTAACAGGATGCCCTTGGCCCCAGTTACTGTCCATTTGGTTATAAATCTAATCATCTTCTCAGGCATATACGTGAAAAGTAAATTGATGTGCACAGTTCTTGGTCCATTTCCCAGGGTCTTTTCTGCTGAAATTAAGAGAGGTGGCACACCCTGGAGTTCTTACCCTGGAGTTATTTACACCCTGGAGTTCTTACCCTCTAAATTAAAGCTGTACATGAAAGTCCCCTGCATGTATTTCTCCCACAGCTTTTCCACTCTCTGTATCAAACCATACTGCTTTGTTAGGATGTCGTGCATCCCTGTTTAAAAGCTCTCATACTCCCATTTCCTACTCCATTGTGTTCTTGCTATAGGAAAGGAGACACAAACATTATTGAGATTACCTATAAAAGCAACAAGTATATAGAAAAAGGGAAAGTGGCTGTCCAAGGTCGTAGAAATTTGATATAGAGGGCAGACTGTATAACAAAAGAGAGAAAGCAAAGGAGAAAAGAAAGAAAGGAAGAGACTTAAGGACAATAAAGTATCTTCCTATCTTTTTCAGTAATGACTATTCCCTTTCATGAAACCACCATTTTTTTTTTCTCAATCTAATTCCAATGGCTTTATAGTTAGTGGAAATTCCTTCCATTTTCTAGCAATAGGTTATCTGTCAGTCTTAATATTTTGTGATGTTGTGAGTTTTCCTGTATCTTAATAAGTATTTTAGAGAGAAGTTGGGAGAGACTGCCTCAGGGACAACTAGCCAAATGCCATTTTAAACGGAAGCCTGTGGTTTAGTTATAAACAGAAAGAAGACAATTGCCCACACCAGAAGATAACACTACTCTTGATTTTTTTTTCCATTATGGATTGATGTCAGCCATAACAGTGCTGTCTGTTTTCAGGATCAAATATTGAACAAAAGGAATTATCCTAACTCCCTGATTAATTCCTAAATATGAGGTTTTGCACAGATTTAAGTTTATTTTATATGTCACATAGCCTGGCATAATAGTGGCTCAAACCTGAGATTTTTGTGTACTTAATTATGATGGTAAAAGTTCATATTACTGCTATAATATTTTGGATGTTTTCCTCATCTCTTCATGATGGCAAAACACTTGATTTCATTCCAACTTTAAATATAAAGATTCACACAAGGCAGTGGTTCTAAAACTACATTGTGCATAGTTTTCACAGAAAGCCCTCATAAAAAAATTTCACATTTCCAGACAATGCCTCTGAATCTAGACTGAAAAGGACCACAGAGTCTTTGTTTGTAATGCACTCTCAAATGATATGAGTGATTGGTCCACTCATACTTTGAGGAATGTTGGCGAAAATCAGGGAAGTAGTTAAGGTAGGACGTTTCTCTTATTTGCCTTGATATACTGCAGCCTCAGAAATGCCTACCTATACATTTCCTATATTGAAGCCTCTCTGCCCATAGACTAGATATTTATGAAAACAATATGATTATCACTTCAAGAATTTGTGAAAGCATATGCTCGTCAATCTCCGGGTTAGCTAGAGAATTCATCACAATTTACTCTTACAGAAAAAAATATCTTTCCATAATGTTCCTCAGATGAGTTTTATGAATTGCCTATAAAGATATTAATAAACTGAGTAACAGAGAAAGCATACTGTAGTAGAAAGCTTAGTGAACTTGAGTCAAAATAAAGATCCATCTATGTGACCTCTAACCCGTTCTAAATGTCAGTTTCTTAATCTATCAAATAAGGCTAATCCTACCTGCTTTACTCACTCAACAGGTTTTAGAAATGTCTAATAACAGTATGTGAAAATGTAAAATACTTTGTGATCTGTAACCACTGAACACATGAAAAATATTATATTAAATGAAAAGTATTTTATCACCACACCTACATAGCATCAACAGAAGTTTTAGCAATTCTGTTATTCATTGAAAACCAAATAATCAACATGGTTTTATTGATGATTATACCAAGAACAAAACTTAGGTACTTAACATATAATAAAGAAATGTCTTGTTTGCTTTTCTCCTCTCAGTTAAGTATGTTGGCATTTAATAGTCCAAAAGTATATTATGAGTTTTCTCTAAAACTATTAAAACTGTGTGCTAGGGCTTCCCTGGTTGCACAGTGGTTAAGAATCCCCCCGCCAGTGCAGAGGGACACGGGTTCAAGCCCTGGTCCAGGAAGATCCCACATGCTGCAGAGCAACTAAGCCC
The DNA here is from genome assembly GCF_003031525.2 of Neophocaena asiaeorientalis asiaeorientalis. Classification (NCBI taxonomy): domain Eukaryota; kingdom Metazoa; phylum Chordata; class Mammalia; order Artiodactyla; family Phocoenidae; genus Neophocaena; species Neophocaena asiaeorientalis. The sequence goes on along the minus strand of NW_020173397.1, from coordinate 4,621,279 downwards.
GTGTGCCACAACTACTGAGCCTGTGCTCTAGAGCCCATGAGCTACAACTTACGGAAAGCCTGTGTTCCTAGAGCCCATGCTCCACAAGAGAAGCCACCTCAATGAGAAGCCCGCATACCGCAATGGAGAGTAGCCCCCACTTGCCGCAACTACAGAAAGCCCACACACAGCAACGAAGACCCGATGCAGCCAAAAATAAAAAATAATAATAAAATAAAAATTCGAAAATCTGTGTGCTATTCCTTCCTAGACAGTGTAGACTCATTAGTCTAATAGAATGCTATAGGTAACAGTTTTCCCTTGGTAAAATTTCCCATTAATATCCATCATCCATACTTCACTCTTTCAATACTACTTTAATGACTTGTAAACTTTTACTCAGGTACTTCCTAATTAGGTGTATTTGTAATAGCTGTAGCTTTTATTATCAAAATTTTCTTGATTCAGACTCTAGGCTGACGGTTGTTTCTTAATTGCTTAGATTTTTTAAATTTAATTAGCTTTAGAAGGCAGAACAGATGGTCTCTGAATCTGCTGGTGCTATAGCTATGTGATAATATATTTTGGTTCTGTCTAATGCGGTGACTCCAGCTTCTCCAAGGAGCTGGAATTTGTATATTTGTTTAAAGCAGCGACACTGGATGCCCTGCCCTCCATGTAAAAGGGCCTAGAAAAATTCTAATATCTGGCCAAAGAAGTTACATAAAAAAAATTAATGTAAAACCACTTATCAGAGACTTCCACAAATACCATGTATGCATGAGTTTCATCATAAAAGACACAATCTCAATGTAAAAGGAACTTAAAATCTTTTTAAAAACAAGTTAACAACCTCTAATGAGGGACTAATGCAACCAACTGGATAAAATAACTTAAATAACAGAATTATTTGGAAAAAAATAGCAAAATGAGGTTAAAAATTATAGAAGGACTAGAAATCACAGCAAAGTAGTTTAGCATGGAAAAATAACAGATGCACTTGAAAATGAATGGAACATTACTTACAGGTATTAAATTGAAAACAAAAAAAATAAATAGCAGATTATAAATTATAGAAGAAAGTTTAAAAGTACAAGATAGGTCAGAAGATCTATACAGATCAAAGAGAGAATATGAAATTGAAAATAGGAAAAAGACAAGGAGAACAGAATAAGTAGAGATCCCAAATAGGAAATAAAGGGAGAATTAAGAAGAAAATACTTGGTGATAATTGCTGTGAATTTTCTAGAATATTCATAGAATGAACACTTAATTTAGTGAAGAACACCAAAGTCAGATTAAAACAAATGAAAACCAATAGCATAACTACAATATGAGTAAACTTGAAGAACACTACAGACAAAAGATGATTCCTCGGTTTTTGGCTTGTCCAAAGTAATAGATGGTGGGGCAACCCACTGAGACAGAGAGCAGTGGGTGCACGGGAGATAAGGGCTGGTAAGGTCAGTCTTCAATGTATTCATTTTTATGTGCCTTAACACCGGTCATCTGGTGAACGCTAGTAGGCAACTGAATATACAAGTATGGATCTGAAAAGAGAGGTCTGGGCTACAGATATTTAGTTCTCACATGAGTACATGTCAAATGAAGTTGTTTCTGTGGGTCTAGCTGCCTAGGAAAAGAACTGGAATAAAGTCCAGGACTTTCTGGAACTATATATAACGACTGATAGAAGTAGATACACATGCAAAAGAAACATGAAAAGATTGCCAGAAAAGAGGAAGAAATAAAAAGGGAAATATTCCTACAAAAGCCAAAGCAAAATACTAAGAGAAGATATTATTATTTATTCTCCTAAATTTGCAATGTGTAATGCTACCTGAATGTATAATAGCATTATATTAGTCTGACATTCTTCTCCTAGCATTAAATGTTAAGAGGAACACACATTCTTAAATATGTTATCATATGTGGGCATCAGAGATCCTTCAGAGATGATGCATATTGCTTATATTCACCTTATTTCTCTAGAAGTTTTAGTAATTATAATCCTCTGCAAACTTTTCTTTAACTGACCAGATAGTAAATATTTTAGGTGTTAGGATCCATTGATCTCTGTTGAACTACTCAACTCTGCTGTTATAGCATTAAAACAGCCATAGACAATACATAAATGTTAAGAATAGTTATATTTCAATAAAACTATTTACAAAAACAGCATTGATCCAGAGATGCTAAATATATAAGAGCATCAGGATTTGCTGTAGGACAGATCCTGAGTTGTTTTTAATCTTTTTACTATATGTAAGTAACACATACACAGCATTTATTTTTATTCTCTGTATTTCTGTTAGGTCAAAAAATGCTTTGATTTTAACCAGAATAAACTAGACAAAATATTACTGGATGCAAATAGTGTGATAGGAAAACATATATTTAATTAGAGAATAACTGCAAACTATATAAAGAGTAATGAGAGAATATAAATAGTAATCTTTGATTAAGGACTATGCCTTATATATGCCAGAAGGGAAATGACAGAGATAATCAATCTGATAGAAGAAGAGAAACTATAGAAGAATTCATGATCTGTGTAATAAAACTGAAGTGTCATTTTGGGGGGGAAGTATCAAGACATTCACATGAATACTTGTGAACAATTCAGTGGTGGAAGAATAATAATAACAAAAGAGATATTCCCCCCAAATAAAAATGTATGTGCATATGCATACAGGTACACACACACACGAAACTATAGAAATCTCTGTAGCACACACAATACACTTAAAAATAAAAATTTATGGTTATGTCATTATTTTAAAATATACTTTCAAATATATATGTAAAATAAGGCTAAATATGTTAATATATACTGTTTTGTCTCCCTGCTACAACTAGAGTAATTTCAGATTTTTTTTTTTAAAGAAACTGATTTCCAGGAAGAAGGAGTAGACATACATTTCCCTATTCCTTTCACTATGTGCAATCAATATCCTGCTAATTATACGTGAAACAAGTAAAAGGAGACTCCTAAGGGTGCAGGGAGAGGGCAGACTGGCTGTGGACCTTAGGATCCAAGGGATAACATGATAATGAGGTTTCTGGGTTTTCTCTTTGTCTCATGTAGCCCAGACTTCTTCGGGCTGAAGAAGCTAGTAGCTGAAAGAACAAGTGTAGAAAAACAAACAAAACAAAACCTCTTCAGAAGTCGAAGGACCAGGGAAGGGGCAGCCTAACAAGACAGAGAAATTTTAGACAATGCCCACTCTACTTCTGCAGCTTCATGTACACGCACACCAGCAAAGTTGGAGTGGGTCTTCTATGCTCACCGCACTGTAACACAGCACCCCGACACCCCTTCCACCACCGCCACCAGGAGAAGGCCGAGTAGGGAGCCTGGAATTTCATCCCCATCAGGCGGTAAGGAGGTCCACTGCTCCTACAACACTGCAATATCAGTAGAGGCCACGTGGGAAGTCTAGACTTGCACCTCTACCCAGAAATAATGAGATGCCCCACTCACTGGTTTGAGTGGTATCAGAAGATGCCTACTGTACAGTGTCAAGAGACCATCTCAGTGTGGTTTCAGTGAGATGGCACTCTACCACCTCCAAGCCAGGGAGTTACCAGTGGACACCTAGAGGGGAACCTGTACCCCTGCCCCCACACAACAGTAGAGATACTGCCACTCCATCAGGTGTCAACAGAGAGCAAGGGGGACCTAGACTTTTACTTCTCTTAGTTAAAATTAGGAAGTGCCACCCCTTCTCCTGCCACTATAGTATCAGAGGAAACTAGCTAAAACAGAAGGTTTAAATAAGATCCCATCTCATAATCTAAGGAAAATATATGAAGGTTTCAGTTGAAAATAACCCAACACATCAAGAACCAAAAAGATTTCAAATTGAATGAAGAAAGGCAACCAATAAATGCCAATACGTAGATGACAGAGTTGTTAGAATTACCTGACAAAATTTCAAAGAATCCGTAATAAAATGTAAACATTTTATTTTGTAAAAAAATATTTTTTTAATTTTTAAATGTCCCACTGAGTAATTAGAATTCTCACTTTAAACAAATGAAAGTCTCAACAAAGAAATGGAAAACCTCAGCAAAGAAATAAAAGGTATAAAGAACCAAATGGAAATGTTTGAACTGTAAAGTAAAACAACTGAAATAAAAGCTCTATGTAGATAGATTCAACAGCAGGATGGAAAGAATACAGAAAATAATGAGTTAACTGAAAGATAAAGCAAAAGATATTAGCCAAAACAGAGAGAATATGAACAGACAAACAAAAATAACTAAATAAATATTGCAAATTTTGAAGAACTGCATAGTCAAATATTAAGTTTTGGTATTGGTGTTCCATATTTCTAAGTTAGATACTTGATCTCTTTTGTTCATTGCTTAACCTTCAGATCCTAGAACAACACCTGGCACTTTAGGAGCTTGGTAAATAAGTGTTAAGAGTATGAATAGAAAATCAGTATTTTTTTTTTTACATCCCATAGTACATCATCAAAATATTTCAAGATAATTCTTTCTCATTAACAAAAGCTTGAAGGTATAAGATTCTTTCTTATTTGTGTCACATGGTCACCAAATTATGGCAGCTTCAGAAATTCAGTGAAAAGTATGTTTCCCCCAACCTCTTTCATTGGTCTGCTGAAAAAAAGCCTCCAGGATCTGTTGCTTATTAATATGAATTCTCAGTAAAGCTGTTAAATAAGGCAGCCTGTAGATTAGACTTGAGCTCCATGAAAAATGCAAAAGTCAACCACCAATAATTAGCAGCCTCACATAAGCTTTGTAGCATCTGCTTTAAGTCTCATCTAATTGTATCTAATCCCATATCAGTAGGCCTCCCAAGTCTTTGCCTAATGAAAGATTTTATCATAAGTCCATCAAAATGGACTGTGAGAGTTATTTTTTTCTTCCTCATCCCTTCAAGGCATTTTAATCCTTTTCCTTTTTAAGAAATGACATTTTGCTTTGTCTTTCTTTGATATTTGTCAAAATGATGACCATTAACTAAACTAGAAAATAGCAGGAGCTAAGAACAAAACTAAGTGCTCAGTAAATATACCAAGTGATATATTGATATATTGCAGTCTTAACTATGCTGCACCTAACTACTGCTTTTCTCTTCCAGGTTTTCCAGAAATTATAAAACCTTTAAAATGACAGTGTGTATGGAAGAAATGATTTCATTTAAGCATGACTTACTGGGAAAATCCAGTAATGTTATTATGCTCCTATTTTAATATTTTTAAAATGTTAATAACTGTAATTATATTTTATATTTTTAATAAATACATAGTGAATTCTAGCATAGGGTAAATGGACATACTGTGGTCTGAAATAGGGGAAATTTAATTTAGTAAGATCGAATAATTTAGGAAACTGGTTATGATCCAATTTCTAGATAGCAATCTTTAATCTTATAATTGTTTTTCTTTTAGTTATTGTTTAAAGATTTGTCGCTATTGTGGGATACTGAGCCCGTAACAGTAACAATTCAAGTGTTATAGGGAATTCTTCAGTATTCCATAGTGAACTTTGAAGGTATGGAAACAAAACAAAAAAATAATAAGCACAAATTACCATATTACTTACTTTGTTATGCCAATAAACTAGGGTATCAAGAACTAAGCTTTCAAAGGTACTATAATAATATGTCTAAATATCCAAAATTTAAAAATTTTATTATGTAACAGATTGATTCCATTATTTTTTAAAATTGCAGATAAATTTGTTTTGTTTCTCCCAGTGGAGAGTTTTGAGTATTTAATTTAAGGCCTCATTGCCCCATCATTAAATTCAAAGAAGCATATCTAATGTGAACACTTAGATGTAATGTCACTCATTAGTCTTTAATGAAGAGAAACTTATTCTTTCTCTAAAGAACAGGTGTAAAAATAGTATCTGTCACCTACAAAATTATATATTCCCAAGATTATTAATGTGCATTTAATGACTTTGAAATATTTCTTTGCAATAGTTATTATGCATGTTTCTTTCTTTTTGGCTTCACTTGTAAAAGAGGTTAATTGAAGTCAGAAAGACTGGAATTCTCATGCACCACAGGACACCAAGCAGAAGCAGAAGCTGAATTTTCCCAAATACCTGTACTAGATGTGTCATCAAGCTGTTTGGCTTTTTATACCACACATTCTCTCATTGGTCCTGTACCTTGATAGCAGTTTTCATAATGCCTTAGTCATAAAATCTGTCATTAGACAGTTAAAATTCACCTGGAGCTCTTTTTCCTAGGATCTAGTCAACAAGAAAATTGATTTTAATGTCTGTGCCGTTACCTGACTCTGCAAGATGGAAAGCAGAATAAAGTAAGGTGGATTGCAGTTAAGATTCACTAGTGTCAAATCACTATCCTTATCACCATTATCATTATCATCACCATCATCACAGTCACCACAAACTCGGCCATTCCTGAAAAGTGTGTTTAGATTTATTATATGCCAAATTCCTACATTCTCCATATTTGACCACTGGGCCATGTTAGCACTCTGAATCTCTTTACTTTTCTTTTAAAAGAAAAAGTGCTAATTGGTTCTGATGATATTCAGCAAAACATCTAGACAAATTGTTTTTAAAAAGGCAATCAATTATCCATGCCTATTCAAATATCCTTATGTCTGGCTATGGTAAACTATGCGTCTCTATTTGTTATTGAACTTTTTAGAATTTATCTAGTGTATTTAGTGTCATGTAAGTACAGCTTTGTTATGTTTTCATGATTATTACCACCTTGTTAAAACACAATTCATCACAAGACAAAATTCAATATTCAGTGCCTCCTTAAAATGTATCCAACATGTTTTAATTACAGAAGCAACCAAAAGATTTCATTGTAGACACATTTGCATACATACTGTTTGAATGGCATAAGTCCAAGAATGACAAAATAGCATTATTCTATTTATTTATGCATTCAACAAATAGTTATTTAGTCTCTTTTGTGGTAGACATAGTGCTATGTTCTTAGAGGTACAGTAGTATAGACTCTTTCTTGCATTTGTGTATATAAATACATGGACTTCACAAGTAGAATTATGTGTTTTTTCCTGTAGTGGGAAAGTGTTCTTTATGTGCTTCATAATTCATACATTTTTCTCACAATGAGAATCTGAACTAATACAATAACATAAGCAAGTGTGTTACTTCTGGAATACTACTAACATTCAACAAAGAGTTAGATCCTGAGTCTTACATGACTTTCATAATCCACCTACTCCACCCCACTGCACAGGACTATACATAAGGGGGTGCCCCAAAACATTTTCCTTTGTTTGGTTGAAAGAAGAAGTAAGACAAAGTCCCTTTGTTTTTAAAGCAATTTGGGTGTTTATTTTTTTAAAGCCATTTTGATACATAGAATTTTCATTAAAAATGTAAAACATGTTTATAACTACTTTAATTTATTAGATATTTTTGAAATGTATACTCTGTGCAAGGCTGATCATCCTGAAGCCTTCCCAACATCCCTAGACACAACCCATACACATCAGGTGGCCTGATATCTGCAAAATATACACTCATCTTTCAAGACTCTGCTAAAAATCTGCTTTCCCTACTCAACTTCTCCTGATACTTTCCTCCTGCACAATGGACTGCCCACTATTTTTTTATATTTATTTCTTTATTGAGGTGTAGTTGATTTACAACATTATATGTTTCAGGTGTACAACATAGTGGCTCACAAGTTTTAAAGATTATACTCCATTTATAGTTATTATAAAATATTGACTATATTCCCTGTGTTGTACAATATATCCTTGTAGCTTATTTACTTTATACATAGTAGTTTATACCTCTTAATCCCTTACCCGCATCTTGCCCCTCGCCACTGAAAACCACTAGTTTGTTCTCTGTATCTGTGAGTCTGTTTATTTTTTATTATATTTACTAGTGTGTTTTATTTTTTACATTCCACATAAAAGTGACAACACACAGTATCTGTCTTTCTCTGTCTGACTTATTTCACTAAGCATAAACCCTCCAAGTCCATCCATGTTGTTGCAAATTGCCCACTATTTCGTTTCCTCACTGTATCTTCTTTTCATTTTATATGAAAACAGTGGTATCATTTAATTACATTTATTTGTTTATAAGTATAACCTATATAAAAGCCATGTAGCCTCATTGTGCTGCGTCAAATATAGTTGCATTCAAAACATAAACTTACACATAAAAGATAATTAAAAATAAGTCAATTTTATACTCCATCTCCTGGGGATAATGTCAAAAGGAAAGTTGTATGTCTAAAACATATAGGATTTTTTTTTTATCACTTGCTCTACTCTTTTGCAGTATTGTGTCTTATATACAGGATTGACAATGTCAAAGATTGTTTTGGTCAAAAGTCAAATAAGTGAGACATTCTAGGTTGCTAGAGGTGATGAGAATGTAGTTGAAATGACTGATCATAGGGTTGCAAAATTTTAAGGTGGTTGATAAAAAAAATACAATGAGTTTGCAGCCATAAAAAAGAATGAAATAATGCCATCTGCAGCAACATGGTTGGAACTAGAGATTATCATACAAGTGAAGTAAGTCATAAAGAGAAAGACAAATACCATAAGATATCACTAATATGTGGAATCTAAAATATGACACAAATGAACTTATCTGTGAAACAGAAACCAACTCACAGACATAGAGAACAGATTTATGGTTGCCAGGGGGAGGTGGGGAGGGATGGAATGGGCGTTTGGGGTTAGCAGATGCAAACTATTGTATATAGAATAGATAAACAAAAAGGTCCTACTGTATAGCATTGGGAACTATATTCAATGTCCTGTGATAAACCATACTGGAAAATAATATTTTTAAAAGGATGTATATATACGACTGAATCACTTTGCTGTACAGCAGAAATTAACACAACATTGTAAATCAACTGTACTTCAATTTTTTTAAAAATCAAAAAAAATGCAATGAGTTTGTATGGTTTGGAAACCAGAATCTGTACTCTCACTTATTAGTAAATATTCTTTGTTTGCAAATGATATAAATTTAATTCAAACTGCTTTGGCCATGTCACTGTTAAGTGTAGGGACATTCTTCTGGCAGAGCTGAATCCAGATGCTCCAACAAAGTTAAAGAGAATTATGTGCTGACTTTATTCTCAGCAAGGCTTTTTTCCTATTGTAGCTCCTACAATTTGAGTTCTACGTTCAGCCAGCTTAACACTTCTGTAGAGTGTTAAACCTCTTTGCCAAAAGTTCCAGCAAGAGTTAAAGGAATAAATCTTATTCTCAAACGTGAGACATCAAATTAGGACTATGTCTAGCTAAAATTGGGTTTTATGAATATCCTAGGAGGTAGGGATTTGATCACCCCTTGTGAACTGCAGGACTGAGAGTAAGGTGGAAACCAAGGAGCTGTCCCTAAAAATAGGAGATATGGAGGCTGATCAGGCAAAATCACAAATGAGCACTACACCTCACATAAAATAAAGCATACTGGAGATGGATGTTCTTGTTTTACAAAGGTTTTCATGCTAAAACACAAAATGGAGCCAGTAAGATAAAAGGACACATCATCAATCATTTACAGAAACTTTTCACATTTCAAATTTTCAGAAATCCACTTTCCCTTTAGTTACATTTTCATATCAACAGTGTGAATTACATCTTTTGAAATCTTAGTTGCCCTGCTCTACTGACTAAAAAAGAGCAAATTTCTCTATTGACTAAAAAAGAGCAAATAACTCGCATGAAATAGGCTTTCTGTCCATCTTTCTATACTATATATCTCTATATGCATATAGATCATAAATATGATGCACTTGAAATCTTCTCAGTGTGCCCATTAAGGACAGTGAATATACATGGCACTGCTTCAGAGAGCTCAGTGAGTTTACTGAACTTTTCACCTGGCCTAATTCATTTTCCATCACTTTACTTCCTCAGTGTTCTTCCAAAAGTGGATGTATGTGCAGGTAGGGTGTTTGCATGTGTCACCATTTCACTCTGACACCTCTTTGGTGTGGAAATTGCTTTAGGTCTGTAGGCATTTCCTCCTCCCCTGCTCTCCTCTCATTTATCTTCAAACTCTCCCTCTGCTGGGGCTCTGCTCTACATTCTCAAAGGTATTCTTAAGTCTTTGCCAGAATTTGTAAATGGACTCCAGTTCAGCCCTTCTTCTTCATAAACTCACCATTTTCTTTCTTATTCTCCCGACCATCAAAATTCTTTAGAGACACTTTTCTCTCAGGGTCTGTGTTACTCCTACCCCATTCATTTTTTTTATTAATTAATTAATTAGTTTGTTTATTTTGGGCTGCATTGGGTCTTCGTTGCTGCAGGCGGGCTTTCTTTAGTTGGGGCGAGCGGGGACTACTCTTCGTTGCGGTGCTCGGGCTTCTCATTGCGGTGGCTTCTCGTTGCGGAGCACGGGCTCTAGGCATGCAGGCTTCAGTAGTTGTGGCACGCAGGCTCCATAGTTGTGGCTCACAGGCTCTAGAGTGCAGCCTCAGTAGTTGTGGTGCATGGCCTTAGTTGCTCCACGGCATGTGTGATCTTCCCGGACCAGGGCTCGAACCTGTGTCCCCCACATTGGCAGGCAGATCCTTGACTACTGAGCCACCAGGGAAGTCCCTACCCCGTTCGTTTGTAAAATATATCTTACAGTCTGACTTTTGGGCCCATCTATTCTACTGAGCCTGCAATTGTATTAACACTGATTACAAATACCAAGTATTGATATAATGCCTTCATCTTTGTCGTAATGTCATGTCTTAACAGTTACAGCAAGAACAACTAACATTAATGAAACACAGGTGCCAGGCACCATGCTAAATTTTTATAAGAATTATTTCAGCATCTCATTTAATTTTCACAACATCTTTTGGTGGTGGGCTCTATTTTTATTCCTAACCAGGTTCTACTTCTGGTTCTCATGTTCACCTTCTACATTAGAAATATGACCCACTTACTAAACATTGACAGGTGTGTAGCCAGTGTGATGATACTTGTAATTCTGATAGGACATCTAGCCCCTGAAATGCTGTGAATGAAGCAAATAATTTATATTCTCTTTATTAGGCAGTTGCATAGGCACTGTGCTTTGTAAATTTCAACTTTAGCAGTTCTCGAAAAAATAATAGCGTTCTCTATCTAGCTACCTTAAAATTTTGTTTGCCAAAACTTTACTGTGATGCTCTGGTGTTTTCAGCTGTAGAGGACATGGGACACAGGTGACTGAGTTGGCACAAGTTTTATGATGTTTTCCTCAGAACACTAGAAGTGCACACCTTTCAATCCATCAGCAAAATACTGAGCACACTGCACTGTGTAGGTGAACACAATATGAAGGTTCTTCCACCCTCCAATGGAATTGGAATGTTGTGGGAAGTTGAGCAATACACATATAAGAAAGAAACTTAGTAACAACACTAGACAGTAGACTAAGTGCTGAGAAGTGATAGGAAGACTAAGCACTCTTGGACTTCACAAAGGAAAGAGCCAGTTTTGAATACGTAGTGACCAGAAACAAGAGTCCAAAGTGCAGTTTGACGGACAGGTCAGATCGTGATTAAACAGAAGGAAGAGAACATCATAGGTTAATGAAACAGAGTGAACAAAGGAAAGAGATGGAAATAGCAATTCTAACAGCTCATTTTTATTGAGTATTGACTCCGTGCCAGGTAAAATACTAAATGTTTTGCTTGTAAACTCATTCAGGGAGAAATTAGAGATGTACTTGGAAAAACTTTAAGCAGTCACTAAGGTGACCAGGGTTATTCCTTGTTCTGACACTATGTGATCTTACTGTGCTAAGATCTTTTCCCCTGGGGGGACCTCAGTTTTTTCACTTGGCAAATGAATAGTACACACTGGGCAGTCTTGAAGTTTCTTCCTGGTCCAAATTCTATGTAAAGAGGTCAGCATAGGAAAAATGATTATGGAACTGGAAACTGCAAAATGATTGTTAGTCTTGGGGATTTTAGCTCAGAGACACTAGGATCATTTAGTTGTTAATACTATGTTCAAGGCATTTTGCCAAGTCACCTCATTTTCTATTCATTTGTATTTTGTAAAAACTAAGGTCCTGATCAACACTTATTTATGATTTTACATAAGGGTAAATCCTTCATATGCCTATAGGAAATAGGTAGGTAATGTAAATAAATTAATAACATCACATGGTAACTATGGTAATCTGGAGAGCAAAGGCTCTAAGCAGGGAAGTCAGTAGCCTGCAACTGTTAGTACTGTGGAAATGGTATTATGTCCTCTGCTTCACAGTAATTAAGAGAGGATTCAGAAGGATGAAAACCATAATCATGATTAACCTGTTCCTATTTTCTATGTTTTCTTCCAGACACTTATCATGCACCATCATATGACTCTTAATGCTGGACATATATCTCTTGTTTCCTATTTCAGGTAAGAAAAACTTGAAGCTTAAAGAAGCTAAGTAACACCCAATTTTTACCAACAGTAAGAAAGGGAGAAGGTGATGACAAGTTTCAAACTCAAGATAATCTAGTTGTAAAGCTTTTCTGACTGTCTCTTGAAGTTTTTTGCCCTTTGTTGTATCCCCAATGATTTCTTGTTTCCTGAGTTCCTCTAGATTAACATCTAACAGCCGTTTGTCTATCATGTGGAACTCATATAATTAAGACTTTACCCCTCTACAGCATTCATTTTCAAACATGGACCATGTTAATATGTTCTGCAGTTTGAAGAAAGTTTCTTCACTGTCATTTCTTATGCATGCTCTAAAATAAAGATCTGCTTAATGGACAATGTTATCCCATGGCCCATAAATATTAATATGAATGCCGTTAGTTAGAGTGGAATGTGCTCAGTTGTGAATGTTTTCAAAGAATATAATTGCTGATTTATTTTTACATTAGAGGATGTATTCTTAGCATTTGGAACCATTTGTGCTTAATTGGTATCAGCTATTCTCACATCAATAAATGAGTAAACGAAACTCACATTACTAGCTGCCAGTGACACAGGAGAAGTTGAGTTCTGGTGCCTTCCTAGACCTTGTCACTGATTACTACACTCACAGCCATCCAAGTGGTGAGAAGAACCCTGTCAGCTGACACAGCATGCCTCTGATGTAGAGGCAGCATAGAAAGAATGCATGAAGTTTGCTTGTTCCAGAAAACATTTCATTATATATAATTAAGATATACAAAAAGGGGGTACTCAAATTCTATAGCTTATTGCCAGCCAGATAATTTAATCTCAGTGGATAAATTCATCAATTTAGTTTAACCGGGATCATATTGGAATAGCAGCTTCAAATTGATATGCTCCTCTCACTGAAGGCTTCTAAGGTGAAAGTAAAATAAAAACAAGTAAGATGTAATAACTATACCCTCTTTATAAAATATTGCATGGAAGGAGTATCTAGTTAATTATTTGACAAAAAGTAAATTTAATCATCATTTTGTGAAATTTGATGGTTAATAAAAAACATACAGGGAAAAGTTTAAAGCATTGAAAAAGTATACATTTTAGCTCAAAATATAGTGTGGCTATAGCATAAGGAAGTTAGTCTACATCTTTCGGGCTACCTCTCAATAGCAGACATTATCAAAGATACTATCCAAATATCATTCATTTATTCATTCAGTAATAACATTAAGAAAACTTGATTGCCAGGCGTGAGTCAACTATTTTGAGAGTATTAAAATACTGTGAGATATAGCCCTTAACTTTTCATCTTCAGGGAATTAACAAGTTCCTCTGTGGAGCCCCTCTCTGATTCTTCATTTATTTCAGTATTATGCCTCTTGCTATAAATGCATAGGGCACAAACCTGTGGATAGTCCAACAACAACTATTGCTAGTGTCAGTGTATTAACTGACACTGATCACAAGGAACTCTAAGGCAACAGAATAAATGAGTATCTTGGCTTTTCTTATTTAAAATATCCAGGGCTTACGGAATGCGTACTATGAGTCAAAGGCTGTACTATGCACCACTCTTCCATTTACTTCTTACGTTAGCCCAGGAACTGCTCTTTTATTAGCATCATTACTCCTGTTTCACAGGTGTGGCAGCTTGGCCTCAGAGGGGTTCTACAACTTGCTCATACTGCAGCTTGCAGGTAGTAGGGACAAGTTTTGAATCTGAGTAATTGTCCCTAGAGCTTAAGCTCTTAATACTATTCCATTCAAGAGCTGGGTATTAGTATAAGTAAACAGATTCATTTCAGTCAGACTGCTAAAGTAAATTAATGGCTGATTGCTCTGCCCAAAGCGCAGAAATAAACTCAATAAAGCCCATGTGTCTTTTCATTTTCTTTTAAGATTTCACCAGGAGAAAATAGCATCCAAGGCTAACCTCAGGTGATATGCAAAACCATATTCTTCATTAAAATTTTTTTTTCTATTTTAGTATGAAGTCCTCAGACTATTAGTGGGTAATTTTTGCATAATATTTAGTGCTCACCAATTATTCCATATGCTTCTCTACATTTCCCAGCCTTCCTAGGAATTATTCTGGAGCCCCATATCTAGTTTGGCCCATGGATGCTGACAGGAAATGACATGTTTTATCTCTGGGCTGAGCTACTTCATCCATTCGTCTCTTTCTCTGCAGTGTTTTTAGAAGCATGTGTTTCAGATGGCATAACTACAAGGTGCAGGATGGCTGCCCAATATGCACTGGGATAAGAGTTTATGTGAAACTCATGGAATTAAATGACTGAGATTTGGAGGTCAACAGAACCTAAGCTAATGTGACTAATACTAAAGTTTAATTGTCCATAGGTTAAAAATGGAGTTATCTATTCATCCATGCATGTCTTTTCTGTCACTTCAGAGACACCCTAACTTGAAAGACAAAATCTGTTTTATGTGTTAGCCGTTAGCAGGATGTACAGAACCAGCCATTATTCATGCCAACTTACAGTATCAGTAATGCTCTGAGTTTTCAGTACATAGAAATTGGAAATGATGATGCATATCTGATTGGGGTATGGGCTCATTGTTACCCCTAGCCTTCCACATGTGAGTGAGCTGAAGTCTTTCTGCTCACCCATAATGAAAGTGGTGTGTAAAATTTCCATGGTGGTCACCATTGTCCTTGTGTGTTGAGGCAAGTCATAAAAAGCTGCACTGCCTTTTGGCAGAAGTACAGGAAGACCAGGGACATTTGCTCAGATTCTTGGCGAGGAAGACTTTATGTCAAAATTCTGTCATTAAAAAATGTCAAATGAAAGTTAAGGCAAGATAACATTACCATCATTTCCCCTCATTCCTAGGGAAATATGTGGACTTTTAAATATATTGTATTCTAGATGTTATCACTTTCAGCGATCTGGACTGAAGCTACTATTTAAATAAAAGTCTATATTATCTGATTTATCAAAATGTACTGCATCAGCATCAAATATTTGGACATTTAAAGAGGAAAGTTTAGAATATATCTCCTAGGTTTGATGTTATAACCTGGGAGTTTATTAGTAGAATTTTGGAAAACCCCTCCCATATATATATTTTTTTAATTTATTTATGTCTGTGTTGGGTCTTCGTTTCTAAAAAAAAAAAAAAAAAAAAAACCATAAAGATCTCAACTCAGATGATTTTGAACATTTCAGATTTTCTCGCTACAAATTCTCCCTCATACAAAAAGTACATAAATGTAAAGGAAATATTAAATGCCTATAGTATCAGACAATCTGAGATCCTCTATTCTGAGAATTTATCATTATACTTTTGAAATTATTTCCAAATCCTACCTGCTTTCATATCCTCAGAAGCTGGCTTTCTGTTTTGCTATGATGGCTCAAAAGAAAATAAACAGATGGACTGAAAAAAAAAATCCAGAAATACAAATAGGGTAGAAGCTGCCCAGGGCTTTTGAACAGCATCAAAGTAAGGTGGGTTTTTTCCTTTCTGTTTTTGGTTGGAGGGTTCTATTTGACAAACAAATCTCCTGGAACAGAAACCTTGATATGGTTTCACTCTCAACCACCATCAACTGTGTTTTATTTTGTTTTGTTTTTCTTTAAATCCGAACATAAATTTAGGGTGTTTTTTTTGTTTTGTTTTGTTTTTTAATTCTGATGAGGGAATGATCAATGATTGGTATTTAAGAAGTGTATTAAACTGGGGGTGGGAGGGAGGAGGAGATCTATGCAAGACTTTAGGATATATGGATTCCTTTACTTCAGCAGTGAAGAACTTTAGGGGCTCTAATCTCATTAATTAAATTGCTTTCAAATAAAGGCCAGGTCCACTGACACCTGACAAAGATAAATTATGCCCAGGATAGACTTCAGTTTTCCTGCATTTGCTTGCCCTTTATTTGTTGACATCCACATATAGGACTCTAAGTTAAACATATTTTATGTTTCCAATACCCCATTTTCTACCTCCTTTTTTGTTTGTAACGTCAAGTATAGGACGTTTTTATAACGTCAGGTATAGGACTTTGAAGGGAAAACTGAGGGACAGAGACATTAAATGCTCCAGCCCTGTAGGGGTTGCAGGGCACATCTGCCCTGAACACATCCTGAACGAGGCACCCAGTCAGTGGCATAAATCAGAACTTAAATTCAACCTGAGTTCTGCTTCCCAAGCCCCAAACCTGGTGGTTCTGCCTCAGTCTGAACCAAGAAGTTTTGAGATTAGTCCTACCCCTGGTGGGATTTAGTTGGGTCACCCAGAGGAAGTCCCTTTCTCTAATTCATACAAAGCCACCGTAGGGTCCTTGCAGTGCCCTAGTTGCTCTGAATGAAAGGAGCGAAAGCCGCTTTTGTGATTCCCTACACTTCCAAGATTAACAACCATGGCACCATCCCAGCTAGTTCAGAGTCATAAGCATGGAGGCCTGAACAAGTGAACTTAAATTAGGTGGTTTTGAAATTCCACATCCAGTCTATCAAAAATACAGGAATGAAGACTGGCATGTTGGCAGCTAAGGCAAACTTTAGCATGACCCAGAAAGGCAATAAAAAGTAGAAGTTAAGGCAATAGGATTTGGTTTTGGTCAATCCACTCAAATCCTGGTTCTTTCCATCTGTTAACTGTATGTCTATAATTATTAACTACATATTCTTTATGACCCCATTTCTTTAAAGGTAAAATTGCTAAAAGAGTACCTACTTCAGAAAGCTGTTCTGTGAAGATTTATTATGTCATAGTACATTTAGTTGACCCATTAAGAGAGGTTATTATGCCAGCATCATCAGCACCAGAGTCATCACTGCAGGCCTGTATCTTAAATCCCATAAATGCATGTTAAAAATACATATTTTCTGGCCTCATTCTCTATTAACTTAATCAGAATAAATGCACTTGGGATCTGGAAATGTGCATTTTTAACACACAAATCACATAATTCTGATGGAACCTTGAAAATGAGAACTTCAAAGAGATAGATGAATTTCTGCCTCAGAGACACACCATCTGAATTCACCCCTTATTTTAATAGATGAAGAAACATACACATGTTGGGTTAGCAACTTTCCAAAGGTCACACAATTAGTCTTCCTACTTACCAATCTAAGTATCTCCCAGCATTTTGATGGGCTTCATTATTTAAAATGTCATAGTAGCTTTTATTCCAACCAGCATGGAAAGATGAATCAGACACTAGGTTTAAGTGTGTTTCATAGAGATGAAAAGTCTGGTGAATTTTCTTAGAATACAATCATGCTGAACTTGGCATACTCCTATCCTACCCACTTCTAAGTTCCACCTTAATGTTCTATCAAATTTAAACTATAAGCCAGAGACATGTTGCGGGTAGAACAGCGCCTTCCTCAAGGACCTGCTCCTAAATGACACTTATGTACCATAGGCCACGACTGTAGGTAACTTGGGGAATACACAGGTAAAATTGGTCCATTGCCTGCAACTCTGGTTGCCTTAATGAATGATGTCACAGTCTCCCGAATCTAAAGAACAAGATCACTTTCTCATTGATTGACTAGCAGGCCAGAAGGCACTATGTTGTGAAATTTTGTCAGGCCACACTCTAATGAGTTGTCTGTCATAGAAGTGGTATTGAACTATTATAGATATGACTCTGAAGATTTAAGATTTATTAGTCAGGGTTACAAACACACAAGAATGAAAACAAACTAAACATTATTCTACCAGTTCTACCCATTGGAAAAAAATAAAGTTTAAAAACTGGAAGCAGCCTTAGAAATCATCTGACAAATTTCTTAATTTTATAGAGAAGAAAACAAAAGCCTTGCAAAATCAAATAATATATATGGAGTCACATAGCAATATAGTACAGATCTGTGACAGTGATAATAATAATGTCAACATTAATTCAAACACTATTCTAGGTATTTTATATTCCATTCACTCATTAAACTTAAACATGCCATTGGCGATGAGGAAAATGAAGCTCAGAATGGGTAAATAACGTGTAAGATCACATACCTAGTGCATGCTAAGCTAAGATGTGAACTGTTATGTAAGACTCGAAACGAAGACGCTTAGACCCAGTTCTAACTTTTTCTGCACCATGCTGCTCTCACTCCCCCAGTTTCCAGGCTACTGCTTTCATGCCTCTTCTTCAACCAAACTCTTGAAATTGAATTGATTCTGTATCCCAAATCTGAGTCCATCAAGCCTTCAAGGAACACTTCATTGCCAAGCTGTTAGATGTCAATAATTGACAATTTTAAAATGGGTTTATAAAGCCAGTTGAAGAGAGTTCTGCACTCCCAAGTGTCACCTCTGTCATTTAGGTGACTTCCAGAGCAGCTGGAAGTTTGGCACCAACTTGGAGCAGTACTTCTCTGAGTAACAGAAGGGGGAAGTAAAATGTGGACATCTCCTAAATGGCTGTTTTTATAGCAAAGACTTTTGATAATGTCACACTGTGTAGATAAAGACCATACACTCATGTGAGTGTCATCTGACAGCCTGTGAAGATGACCAGTGAAGGAAGATTTCTCTTAAAAAGTAATGAAATTGCAGGCTGAGGGAATGAGATGCCAGGAATCCTGGTGGCAGGAAAGTGAAGGGAGCAAGTAAGGAGATAAAAGCAGCTTGGCTAGAAAGTAACAAAGGAAAGAGTGTCAAAGAGATAAGACTATAGATAAGATAAAGTTGGGGCAATGTTGTAGAGGCTCCAGGGCAGGGAATGCTTTATTCTAGTTCCTTAAGAGATGGGAGACTTATTGACAGTTTTGAAGCAGCATATTGGTAGACATGGAACATCAAATTAGTCACCAACTGCTGATCTAAATATTTACAAATAAAAAGATATGAAGTTTTATGAGCACTAAAATCTGTCGTGAAGCAGAAGGAATTGTCTTTATCGTAAGTGGTAATAAAGCCAAGCCATATAGCATAGTGAAAAGTTAGGGGAAAATTTCCAGTGTCTTCTTCCTCAAATATCAGTAAATTTTACCTACTAGAAAACTCATTATCACCATCTACCTTCCTTTCCTTTCTCTTTCTAACTACATGAGGGCTAGAAATTAAGGCTACTTTACTACTACATTTCTCACCTCAATGTCTCTTTTTATATCTTTTCAACTACCAGGAATACATAATGGCAGAAGGAGTGGAGGACACCCAGTGGTGGTAGGCATTGCATTCTAGGGTGACGAGCTGATAGTAGGAAGGGAGCAAAATAGAAATGACCAGAAAAGAGTGAATCTGGAAAACCTCTAGTTTTTAGTTTAGTTTAGTTTTAGGAAAACCTAAGCACGTCTTCAAGTTAAAAAGGAATAAAATTACTTCTGAATTGTCATATGGTC
Organism: Neophocaena asiaeorientalis asiaeorientalis; assembly: GCF_003031525.2. NCBI lineage: Eukaryota > Metazoa > Chordata > Mammalia > Artiodactyla > Phocoenidae > Neophocaena > Neophocaena asiaeorientalis. The sequence goes on along the minus strand of NW_020173397.1, from coordinate 4,601,610 downwards.
AGGTCACATCAGACATACCCTCCTCAAGACAACATAGTCATATTTGACTGGAAGTTCTATAAAAGCACTAGAATTAAGGGAACAGAGAGAAATCTGAAAAATAGCCCCCCCAAAGTCAAAATTGATTATATGATAAAGGTGATGTTCCAGCTCAGCAGAGAGAACATGGGTTATCAGTACAATGAACCATTTATAAACAGGTCAAATTAAAGATTTATATAATACCATCTATGAAAATATATAACATAGATTTTAGAATTATATTTTAAATATGAAATCATATATGAACTAGCTGAAGACATATGTAAACACAAAAGCAATAAAATAAATTACAAACAAAAATTGTTAGATTTGAATATCCTTCAGGCAACTTTTCTTTCACTTGGACATTTAAATTTTTAGAAAGATTTGTCTCTATTCTCAGGCTCTATTGCCTTAATACACTTTCATCAAGGCACCAAAACCTGACTTTCACCCAGGTGAATTCAATATATCAGCTTTTGCTAAGATCACCAATAATCAGTAAACTATTGGTAACCAGTGGGAAATACCACAATCCTCTTCTTATTTAGTTTCTTCAAGTGTTTGACACTCTTTATCATTCATTCTCGCTTGAAATTTTCATTAGTGTTGGTGACCTTGTATTCACCTTGTTTTCCTTCCACTTAGAACCTCAACTAGCATGCAGAAAACTTTCTTGGAAATTGGAAAAAAAATTGATAGCCTCTTGCTAAGGTGCACAGGGTAGTGCATGGGATCTTAGCTTACTCTCACCCTTTTGGCCAGATGCTCTTGTGCAGGACACAACCTGCTCAACTCCATGTGACCACCCTCTTCCTGTATCCTTTTGCTCATTCTCATTTCCCTTTGTAGGTTTCTAACTACACTACTGATTCTACAGTGATATGATTTAAAAATCATAGCATTTTAAATGCTGGAGTTTTTTCTAATTTTCAGAATTAAGCGATATGCAGAGTATTGAGGACTTAAATTGTAGTTATAGTACAGAATTTAAATCACAGAAGCCTTGAAAATATGAAAAAGGAGATAATAATAAAGCTAACAAAAATTAAAAGGTACATAAAAGGAGTAAACGCACTAATTTACTCACATCTCATAACGAAGTCAATAGATATAGTGTTAAAGGTTAAGACATCTAAAAAAGAAAGTTATAACGATATGATATCAAGTTTTCATGAAAATCATTAGAGGAACAAAAAACAAAACTAAAAGTACAAACATCAGTTGCTTCTTGGAAATAAAACTGGGTCAGAGGGGATAAGATTTTCACTTTTTATTTTGTGGTATTCTGCACCATTTAATATTTTTAACCCCGAACCACTTCTATAATAAAACAAAGTGCATATATCTAGTTTTGATATTTATTAAGAAATGAAAAGAAAAGAAAGCAGGTTGGATCAGCTGACCTTTAAGTTCTCTTCTATCTTGAGAGCCTGTGATTCTGTGACCACAGACGCAGTTTAGGAAGATTAATCTTGCAGTCGTGTGCAAAATGGATTGGGATAGAGAGAGATGGAAGTGGAGAAGCCAATCACCAAGTTATTATAATACATATGGTAGGAAAGTAATGAGGGTCTGAACTGAGGTGTAGGCAGCAGGAATAGAAGGAAGGTTAAAAATGTTAAAGGCTTTGTGGAGATAGAATGTACCTAATTTGGAAATTGACTGGATAGAATGTACCTAATTTGGAAATTGGATGGAAGTACAGGGTTTCAGAAAAGGGGTATTAAACTGACTATAAAATTTCAAGTCAGCATGATTATAAGACTTGGTGGTATCATTAGCTGAAATAAGGGAATCAGAAGTAGAGAGAATATTCCAATGACTAGGCCAAAGTGAGTCAGGGAAGATGGTAATTATGAGAAGCAGCTTAATCATTAGTGGATGGGAGCATAGTGGTAGTCAAAAGGAATTTAGGCAGCACCTAAATTTGTTGAAGAGCTTGGCTCCTGCTCTCTGGTCAGGGAGGACTGGGGATCATTTCTGAGTTGATAGAAGGTTATTTGTAGCTTGATACATTCTGAGTTAAGGAAATGAAAAAAAAAATTTTTTAAACCTTCTCTCTACTAGAGGAAACAAAAAGTCTTGAGTATTGATACAGCTCTTCAGCACTATTCTATAAAATTGACCTTGCCATGCATAACTTAAAATATTAATGATAATAATAGTATCTCACTTAGACAAGTATGTCAAACACTGCATGTGTTATAAAACTAATTGCATCTCTAGTATATCTTATAATATCAGAAATATACTCCTGAGGCAAATAGATGATTATCAAAAATATACATGTACATGTGTAACAGTTATCCTTTCTTTCTTTTTTTACATTACCAAAATTGCAAAAACTGAATTGTCTAATTTTGTGGAAGTAAATTAGACAATTTATTTCCTGGGTTTCATGAATTCATGGTCATCCACTTTATTTGGATGCTTTATTTTATTTACACCTACGTCTTTCTATTAAATGGATTGAAGATAGCTTACACCCCCAAAGTATTAAAATATCCAAAATTGTAGCTAAATTCAAAATAAGGAAATGGAGCAAGATACTTCCAGGTGATATTACAAATGAAAACTGAAATTTCAGTAGGAAAATAGGATGACAGGTTAAAAAACTTCTCATGGATGAATCACTATGTTGTACCTCTGAAAATAATATTGTAAATCAACTACACTTTAATAAAAACAAACAAACAAAAAACAAAAACTCCTCATGCAAACATAAGTATAGAGAGATAAAAGGGGATCTAAAAAAAAGATCTGTACCATGTAAAAGGTCTATTTTGCATTTATAATTTAGAGGAAAACATAAAAGCATTTTAGGGCTTCCCTCATGGTGCAGTGGTTAAGAATCCGCCTGCCAATGCAGGGGACATGGGTTTGAGCCCTGGTCTGGGAAGATCCCACATACCGCAGAGCAACTAAGCCTGTGTGCCACAACTACTGAGCCTGCACTCTAGATCCCACGAGCCAGAACTACTGAGACCACGTGCCACAACTGCTGAAGCCCTCGCTCCTAGAGCCCGTGCTCCGCAACAAGAGAAGCCACTGCAATGAGAAGCCTGTGCACCGCAACAAAGAGTAACCCCAATCGCCGCAATGAGAGAAAGCCCACGAGCAGCAATGAGGACCCAACACAGCCAAAAATAAATAAATAAAACAAATTAAAAAAAAAAAACATTTTGTAAGGGAAAAGAAAATATTGAAAAATCAGCTTTGTGTTCTAAATAAAAGTTAAATTATATTAAAAACCAAGAAACTATAGATGACATTAAGTCACAAGTTAGAGGTATACGTTGATGAACGTGATAAGAAAAATTGCAAAATCCAAACTTATTTTTTTAGTCTAGGCTTGTGGGTTTTTTGAAAGTACAATAACCTTTTGAAATTATCAGAAATAGAGATTATTATCATCACACTTAGTAAGAGATGAAACTGAGGCTTCTAAGAACCTTGCTTAAAAGCAGGTGATAAAGCTGAATTTGTAAGCCAGTGACCTTGTTTTCTGAGCATTGCCTTTCCCCACTGCCATTCAGTGACAACCATCAGAGTTTTCTGCATTATTTTAACAATGCATAAAAAATTAGCTCCCGGGATATCTTACTTTAACTATCTTCCAACAAATAATAACACATACCCATGTTGATGAACTCAACTGACCAAAAAATCTGATCAAGTAAAATACTTTACATAGAAAAGAGCCTTTTTCTATCACCTCAGGCACCAGAGAAGGGCATGAAACACTAATGCTGCTGCTGCAGCCACCAAGAATCCTGTGTGCAAGCACAGGTCACTATCCACACACCACACACACACCTCACTCCCTGAGCCTGTGCAACATGCCACTGCCAGGGTCCCGTGATCCACCGACAAGTTCCCTGGGAGAACACACGGCACGCCTCAGGCTGTTGCAATGTCACACTGGCCTCTGCCGCTGCAGGCTCACCCCGCATTCCAATTATAACTACCGGACCCCTCCCTCCCCTTGCCATGAGTGAGCCAAAGCCCCCTAATTAGCTGCTGCTTTAACCCCGTCCTGTCTGGGCGGGAACAGAAACCTGAGGGTGACCTACATGCAGAGATGGGGCCAAAACTAAAGCTGAACCCCAGGAGCTGTGCGAACAAAGAAGAGAAAGGGAAATTTCTCCGTGCAGCCTCAGGAGCAGCAGATCAAATTCCCACAATCAATTTGAGGTACCCTGCATCTGTGGAACACCTGAATAGACAATGAATCAACCCCAAAGTGAGGCGGCGGACTGTGGGAGCAACTGTAGACTTGGGGTTTGCTGTCAGCGACTGACCTGTTTCTGATTTTTGTGTTTAACTTAGTATAGTTTTTATTGCTTGTTATCATTGGTGAATTTTTTATTGGTTTGGTTGCCCCCCCCCATTATTTTTAGTATTTTTAATTTTTTTATTTTAATAATTGTTTTTGTTTTTTTATTTTAATTATTTTATTTTATTTATTTATTTTTTCTTTCTTTTTTTCTCCCTTTTCTTCTGAGCCGTGTGGCTAACAGAGTCTTGGTGGTCTGGCCTGGTGTCAGGCCTTAGCCTCTGAGGTG